>NC_137076.1:106938235-107296388 GCF_951640355.1 Cnephaeus nilssonii | reverse complement strand
AGGAAGGAAGGAAGGAGGGAAGGAAGGAAGGAAGGAAGGAGGAAGGAAGGAAGGAAGGAAGGAAGGAAGGAAGAAGGGAAGGAAGGAAGGAGGGAAGGAAGGAAGGAAGGAAGGAAGGAGGGAAGGAAGGAAGGAAGGAAGGAAGGAAGGAAGGAGGGAAGGAAGGAGGGAAGGAAGGAAGGAAGGAAGGAAGGAAGGAAGGAAGGAAGGAGGGAAGGAAGGAGGGAAGGAAGGAAGGAAGGAAGGAAGGAAGGAAGGAAGGAGGGAAGGAAGGAGGGAAGGAAGGAAGGAAGGAAGGAAGGAAGGAAGGAAGGAAGGAGGGAAGGAAGGAGGGAAGGAAGGAAGGAAGGAAGGAGGGAAGGAAGGAAGGAAGGAAGGAAGGAAGGAAGGAAGGAAGGAAGAAGGGAAGGAAGGAAGGAGGGAAGGAAGGAAGGAAGGAAGGAAGGAGGGAAGGAAGGAAGGAAGGAAGGAAGGAAGGAAGGAGGGAAGGAAGGAGGGAAGGAAGGAAGGAAGGAAGGAAGGAAGGAAGGAAGGAGGGAAGGAAGGAAGGAAGGAAGGAAGGAAGGAAGGAAGGAGGGAAGGAAGGAAGGAAGGAAGGAAGGAAGGAAGGAAGGAGGGAAGGAAGGAAGGAAGGAAGGAAGGAAGGAAGGAAGGGGAAGAAGGAAGGAAGGAAGGAAGGAAGGAAGGAAGGAAGGAAGGAAGGAGGAAGGAAGGAGGGAAGGAAGGAAGGAAGGAAGGAAGGAAGGAGGGAAGGAAGGAGGGAAGGAAGGAAGGAAGGAAGGAAGGAAGGAAGGAAGGAAGGAGGAAGGAAGGAGGGAAGGAAGGAAGGAAGGAAGGAAGGAAGGAGGAAGGAAGGAGGGAAGGAAGGAGGAAGGAAGGAAGGAAGGAAGGAAGGAAGGAAGGAAGGAAGGAAGGAAGGAAGGAAGGAAGGAAGGAAGAAGGGAAGGAAGGAAGGAAGAAGGGAAGGAAGGAAGGAAGGAAGGAAGAAGGGAAGGAAGGAAGGAAGAAGGGAAGGAAGGAAGGAGGGAAGGAAGGAAGGAAGGAAGGAAGGAAGGAAGGAAGGAGGGAAGAAGGGAAGGAAGGAAGGAAGGAAGGAAGGAAGGAAGGAAGGAAGGAAGGAAGGAAGGAAGGAAGGAGGGAAGGAAGGAAGGAAGGAAGGAAGGAAGGAGGGAAGGAAGGAAGGAAGGAAGGAAGGAAGGAAGGAAGGAAGGAAGGAAGGAGGGAAGAAGGGAAGGAAGGAAGGAAGGAAGGAAGGAAGGAAGGAAGGAGGGAAGGAAGGAGGGAAGGAAGGAAGGAAGGAAGGAAGGAAGGAAGGAAGGAAGGAAGGAAGGAGGGAAGGAAGGAGGGAAGGAAGGAAGGAAGGAAGGAAGGAAGGAAGGAAGGAAGGAAGGAAGGAGGGAGGGAGGGAGGGAGGGAAGGAAGGAAGGAAGGAAGGAAGGAAGGAAGGAAGGAAGGAAGGAAGAAAGGGAGAAGGCGCCGTCCTGCTGGGACGGCCAGCGGCAGGCGCGAAGGAAATGCCTGGTGGGTTGTCAATATTTGAACAGCTCGCGGTGCCCGGGCTCCGGGGCTCAGCTGCCACCTATTCCGGCTGGTTCCACAGAACATGAGCCGCCCCTCACACCCCTCCGACTGCACAGGCGGCGCCCAGGCGGGCAGCGGCTTCCGGGGGGAGCTTGTTTTGGGGTGTGGGCTGTTTCATCAGGAGAGGGCATTTTTATGGGACCCAGCCATGCTCGCGTCCCCGCACCCTCGCCACTGGGTGCCAGGAGACCAAGACACTGCCAGGTGGTGTCAGGGGCCCCAGCTGCTCGCCTGACATCTCCCCCTCCACCACCCGCCCCCCGTAAGTCTCTGTCTTGTGCCAGAAGCTCCTCGGCGTGGTGGCTGGGCGGAGCGGGCGGCCGGCGGTTGGGCAGCGGCGATGGCCGTGCAGCCTCGCTGTGAGCCCGGCACGTCCTCCCGCGCAGCCGCTGCCGCCAGAGGCAGCCACGGGGGACGGCAGCGAACGGGATCAGTGCCGGGCACAGACGCGCCCCCTGGCTGTGCGTGGCCCCCTCCCCGGAAGGTGCTGGAAGCCACACAGCCGGCATGGGCACGACTGTTTGCATGCGTCGCCCCCAGGCGTCTGCCGTGGCCGCAGAAAGCCGTCCACACGGTCACACAACAGCCAGCGGCCCTGACGGCACCGTAAGCTGTTTCCTCCGGAGCGGCCCTGGGTCCCGGGCCGGCCCGGCGCAGGCAGACGCCTGCCTCACAACGAGGTGCCCGCGGAGCTGGGGGGCAGGCCTCGCCCACTGGGACCCTCCTGGGAGCCCCTCGCACCCCTCCCACTCGTTTCCTTCACTCTGGGACTTTTCAGCTGAGCAAAGAAGAAAGTCAGTATTTTTTCCGAAGATGTGAAATCCACAGGAGTTCCTGGGTCAGCAGGTTCAGCAAGAGGGCGCTCTGCCTCACTCCGGCCTCGCCCACTCTAACTTCACCCACTCTGGCCTCGCCCACATCTGGCCTCGCTCACCTCCGGCCTCGCCCACCTCCAACCTCACCCACTCTGGCCTCGCCCACATCTGGCCTCGCTCACCTCCAACCTCACCCACTCCGGCCTCGCCCACTCTAACTTCACCCACTCCGGCCTCACCCACCTCCAGCCTCCCCCACTCTGGCCTCGCCCACATCTGGCCTCGCCCACTCCGGCCCCTCAGAACCACGCGTTGACGGCCGGAGGTTCGCATCACTCTCTGGGGGGGTCTCCATCGCAGGCAGCCTCTGCACAGACGGCCTTCACGTGGCCTCCTGCCGTGAGCCAGGCCACGGTGAAGGGGGTGCTGGGGGTGACGGCCGAGGCAGCCCTGGCCTCAGTGGCGTGTCTGACCGCCTGACCGTGGACGCGGATGAATGGCTGTGTGAGAAACGAGCAGCTGACAGGCTCCCGGTTGCAGGCCGGGCTCACAGGCTCCCGTTTGCAGGCCGGGCTCACAGGCTCCCGTTTGCAGGCCGGGCTCACAGGCTCCCGGTTGCAGGCCGGGCTCACAGGCTCCCGTTTGCAGGCCGGGCTCACAGGCTCCCGTTTGCAGGCCGGGCTCACAGGCTCCCCGTTTGCAGGCCGGGCTCACAGGCTCCCGTTTGCAGGCCGGGCTGACAGGCTCCCGGTTGCAGGCCGGGCTCACAGGCTCCCGTTTGCAGGCCGGGCTGACAGGCTCCCGGTCACAGGCCGGGCTCACAGGCTCCCCGTTGCAGGCCGGGCTCACAGGCTCCCGTTTGCAGGCCGGGCTCACAGGCTCCCGTTTGCAGGCCGGGCTCACAGGCTCCCGTTTGCAGGCCGGGCTCACAGGCTCCCGTTTGCAGGCCGGGCTCACAGGCTCCCGTTTGCAGGCCGGGCTCACAGGCTCCCGTTTGCAGGCCGGGCTCACAGGCTCCCGTTTGCAGGCCGGGCTCACAGGCTCCCGTTTGCAGGCCGGGCTCACAGGCTCCCGTTTGCAGGCCGGGCTCACAGGCTCCCGTTTGCAGGCCGGGCTGACAGGCTCCCGTTTGCAGGCCGGGCTCACAGGCTCCCGTTTGCAGGCCGGGCTCACAGGCTCCCGTTTGCAGGCCGGGCTCACAGGCTCCCGTTTGCAGGCCGGGCTCACAGGCTCCCGTTTGCAGGCCGGGCTCACAGGCTCCCGTTTGCAGGCCGGGCTCACAGGCTCCCGTTTGCAGGCCGGGCTCACAGGCTCCCGTTTGCAGGCCGGGCTCACAGGCTCCCGTTGCAGGCCGGGCTCACAGGCTCCCGTTTGCAGGCCGGGCTCACAGGCTCCCGGTTGCAGGCCGGGCTCACAGGCTCCCGTTTGCAGGCCGGGCTCACAGGCTCCCCGTTGCAGGCCGGGCTCACAGGCTCCCGGTTGCAGGCCGGGCTCACAGGCACTGGGGGCGGGCGAGTGGGTGGAACCAGACCGTGAGGCCCGGACGGCGGTCGCCTGCAGCGCGGGGACGGTGTGACTGTCCGTGAGGTCAGACTCGTGCGGGCAGGCTCAGAGTTGTTGGGGCCCCGATCCCGTGACGGCGGCAGCTCCGCGGCGTAGCCCCTGGTTTGCACGTGGCTCCCGTTGCTGATTAGACTGCAGCCCCCCCCCCCCCGGCTCCCCCACGCCCAGCCTCTCCCACGCAAACAGCGACTGCAGTCCGTGGGGCCGGCCCCGGTGAGTTATAAATGAGGCCTAAAGTGCTGAGGGTGCGCATTCCGGAAGGAAGAATTAAGCAGGATAAAATGTGCGCGTTTTCTTCCGTTAATTTAAGGAAATCTCTTGGAATGACTCCCGCCCCCAACATTTTTCACCCTAAGTGGATTGCTAACTGCCTCGCTCTGGGCTGAGATGCTGTATCAATATTTTAAAATGTTTTCATGAAAAATGCACACCATCCCGGGAGCTCTGGCGGAGCTTAAACTAAAGCGTGGCTTCAGGTGACGGCACAGGGGGGACCGGCCGCGGGGAGCGCCCGGCAGCAACGCCACCGGCACCGGGCCTCGGGGTGCCGGGCCGCCCAGCGCTCCGCACGCACCCTCCGCGGCCCTCACACCTGCGCTGCAGCAACAGCCAGTTTCCGAGTCGGGGTTTCTCTTTCGTTTCTTTTTTTTTTTTTTTAATCTATTTTATTGTGTGTTTTTTTTACAGAGAGGAAGGGAGAGAGATAGAGAGAGAGTTAGAAACATCGATGAGAGAGAAACATCGATCAGCTGCCTCCTGCACACCCCCCACTGGGGATGTGCCCGCAACCAAGGTACATGCCCTTGACAGAATCGAACCTGGGACCTTTCAGTCCGCAGGCCAACGCTCTATCCACTGAGCCACACCGGTTTCGGCGATCTCTTTCGTTTCTGTAACAGCATTACGTCGCCTCTCTTAGAGGGAGCGCGGCAGGGCTCACTCTGCACCGACGGCCGGGAACAGGGATTGGTCATAGCGAGCGCTGAGTGGAATATGCTGGGCCTCGCTTGCTGAGCAGGCCCAGGTGCTGTGCAGGCCCCCAGGCTGCGGGCACAGAGGCGCCTGGGAGGGTGGGGTGGGGAGAGGAGGGAGGGAGGGAGGGAGGGAGTGAAGGAGGGAGGGAGGGAGGGAGGGAGGGAGGGAAGGAGTGAAGGAGGGAGGGGCCAGTGGCTCCCACGGGTGGACTGGGGCGGGACAGAGGGGCCAGGGGTGACCTGGGGCAGGATGGAGGGGCAGCGCCCTCATTCCCCGGCCGCTGTCATACAAAACCCCGCATGTAAGTCACACACGGCACGGGTCCATGTGCAAACCTCCATGTTCTGTGGGAGAGGAAGGCTTAGGCGGCGGGGCCATCGTTACCTTCTTAGGGGTGACGGGAGCTTGGCGAGAACCGAGTACAATCAAGTCTAGAAACGGCCACGGCCGCCCTCCCGCCCGACAGCGCTGTCCCTCCGACCGCTCCCGCACCGCCCTGTGACCTGAGCCTCGAGGGCCTGTGGGCGCTGAGCCCGGTGCACCCCGCGTGCCACCGCCCTGCCCTCTGTTCGCTGGGGGCTACCCCGGCCCACACCCGCCCCGAGGCCGAGGAGGCTGGTTCGCATCCACATCCCCCGCGGCTCCCGGGGGCCCGAACGCGAGCTCATGCTCCCGCTGCGCAGCCTCTGCCGGCCCCAGGGCAGGTGTCCCGGTCACACTCCTCGGTCCCGCTGCCCCGCTCTCAGGACCCCGTATCCGCTTCCTCCGCTCTCTGCACCCCTTGCTGGCTTCCCTCAGGTTAGCCTTGCCCTGAGGTCAGGGTAAGTGCGTTCAGCGCGTAGCTTTTGGGGTGAGGGATACGGAGCCTGAGGTTCGCCGTTTAGTGACGGTCCGCGCGCAGTTCAGGACATAGCACGTTCTCACTGCTGTGCGGCCTCACCGTCCCTCCGGAATGTTCTCCTCCAAACCCAGACTCTGCCCCATTCACCGCTCCCTCCCCCGCCCCCCGCCCCCCGCCAGCGCACATGGGCGGCTGCCGCTGCTGGCAGTGTGGCTGAGGGTGCGCAGGCGGCTCAGTGTGTGTGTGACGTGCACGTGTACTTGGTGGCACCCGGGCTCGGGAACTGGTCCTGGGACGGGGTGCTGCAGCCACTGCGGGTGCTCACCTGAGGGCGGGGGGGGGTCGCAGTTTGCGAGTTGGGTGTGCAGGCAGCGTCCTGGGGGTGAGGGCCGGCGGGGCTGTCCCCAGCACGGGCAGACCCCAGTCCCGGCTGCACTGCCAAGTGTGACAAGCTGCAGCTCAGGCCAAGTCCAGGCCCTGCCCCCTGCCCCCTGCCCGGGGCTGCCCTCATAGCACAAGCCAGCGCCTTCGATGTGGAGCTGGCGTGTAAAGTGTGTGCCTCGGTCACCACTTCCCGTTAGGGAGCAGCTGGGCCACGCGGGCACTGCAGTGACCAGCGGAAGCGGGGCTGGGCGCCGTGGAGGGCGGGGGGGCGGGTGGTGAGCGCCGGCAGGCACCCGGGACGCCGTGGGGGGCGGGGGGGCGTGGGGTGAGCACCGGCAGGCACCCGGGACGCCGTGGGGGGCGGGGGGGCGGGGGGTGAGCGCCGGCAGGCACCCGGGACGCCGTGGGGGGCGGGGGGGCGTGGGGTGAGCACCGGCAGGCACCCGGGCGTGCTGAGCCCGCGATGCTGAACCAGAGATGAGACCCAGCGGCGCCGCGGGGACGGCCAGAGCCCCGAGGACGCTCAGGGAGTGCCGCCTCCCACGTCCAGCCTTGGCGGTCTCCGCTGAGCACCCCAACCCTGCGCACCTCACCCCGCCTGGACCTCAGAGCGCGCGCCCCGGGGTGGGCCGGGAGCTGACGGGCAGCGCGGGCGTGGGGACTCCCTGGCGCAGGGCTGAGCGGCTCTCCCCCCCCCCCCCACGCTGCCCGGTGCCGGCGTGGCTCTTGCAGATGAGGGCCTGTGGGACACGTTCGTGAAGGGCCTCCCCCACAGCGCCACGTCCTACAGCGTCGGCCTGGGCAGGCTCCGGCCGGGCGTGACCTACGAGTTCCGGGTGCTGGCCGTGAACCCGGTGGGCTACGGGGAGCCCAGCAGCCCGTCCGCGGCCGTGTCAGGTAGGTGCCGGGACAGCGCGGGGGGCGGGGGAGGAGGCCCTGGGTGTGCAGGCGCCCCCGCAGCAGGCGGGGTGGCTCCGCGTCCTCACTGCCCCAGCGTGGCCTGTGCCCCGGGAGCAGGGGCCGCTCTGGGTGAGGTCAGAGCTCAGGGCTCCCCGGGGTGGCAGCTGAGCACCCACACAGTTCAGAGAGCTGTCCTGCCCCGGGAGCCGACCGACACCGTCCAGGACCGCCCCCCCACCCCCCCCCCCCCATGTTCCCCGCGGCCACACACACGGCCACACACAGCGAGGTGCCTGCCGTCGGGCGTAACCTCTGGGGCACGGCCTTGGGCCTCAGCGCCCACAGGCTTCCCAGGCGGCCGGCCCGAGGCCTGGGACCAGCTCCCTGCAGGGCACACAGAGGAGCCCAGGCCTCCGGCACCTTCCAGAAACCGCCTCCGCCCCTCAGGGTTTATAGCAGGATCCACGGGAGATGGCACCCGCCCAAGCACCCTGTCCCTCAGCCTCTCCAGTCGTTTCTGAGAAAACATCTGGAAGGGGCTGTTGCTCCGTTCGGCTTTGCAGAGACGTGAACTAAATAAATAAAACACAGCCCAGGAGGGGGCGGGGGGAGGCCAGCAGGTACCCAGCGAGCCCCTCCGCCCGCGGTGGCTGCACCCAGCCCTTCCAGACAGGTGTGGGCGCCCCCGCCAGCTGTGAGCGGTCAGCTCAGGGCCCGCTGGGCTCAGTCTGTCCCCACAGGCTTTTAGGGGGACCCCTGACTGCCCCTGAGAAGCTCTCTCTGGCGGCCATGTGAAGCTTGGACTTGCTCACACGTGCCCGTCTGTCCGCAGCGCAAGCGGACACCCCGTTCTACGAGGAGTGGTGGTTCCTGCTGGTGATGGCGCTGTCCAGCCTGCTCATCCTGCTGCTGGTGGCCCTCGCCCTGGTGCTGCGCGGGCAGAGCCGGGGGCACCGGAGCTGCGGCACAGGTGGGTGCCCCACCCTGCTCACCCCCACCCCCACCCCAGGCCCAGGAGAGCTGGGCGAGGCTGTGCTGTGTCCCCTGCCCGCCCTGCCGCAGCGGGGACAGACCAGCAGGCCTGTTCTGGAGGCCAGGCTCTGCCCTCCGAGGAGCCGTGTGTGCGGATGCGCCATCGGGACCTTGGGCCTCTGAGTCCCCTGTGCCCATCTGCCCACAGCAGCAGGTGTGAGTCTGAGGACAGGCCGGCTCCCTCCGCCCTCGGCCCAGCCGGAGCCTCGGGCCGCTCGCAGCGTTCCCGCACGGGCTCGGTGCCTGGCGCCTGGTGGGTGCCGGCAGGCGTTTGCTGCTAGAGGAGTCGCTGTTGTTAGAGAAAGGACCGGGCCTGGGCGAGGCGGCCACGGAGTGCATCCTCCTTGCGGCTCCATGGACGGGAGGCACAGCGGGGGCCGGAGCCGGGACATGTGGCCCCGGCAGGGAGGCAGGAGCCACCGGTGCCATGGCGCTATGCACTGGCGCCTGAGCCTGGCACACTTGGCGCTGTTCGTTGTCCTCCACGCAGGTTCTCACCGCTGCCCGCGGCCCCTCCTCGCGTGACCAGAGCGCTGAGCTCCAAGCCCGCCCCCCCCCCCCCCAGCTGGGCCCAGGGCTCCGGGGTCGCCAGGCCCGGACAGGACCTCTCCGAGCCCCACGCCATCCCGTGGGCTCCCCCGTCAGCTCGCCGGTGCCCAGGAGAGGGGACCCACAGGGCTGTCCCCCAGAGGAGCCGCCTCAGCCCTCTGCGCGGGAGGGGCCTCGCGGTCCCCCCAGCAGCACGGGCCCTGGCCCTGCGGAAGGGCTAATGGCGCCCCAGCACCTCCCTCCCCTCAGTGCCCTTAGCACGCGGCCCGCCCCCGGAAAGGGCTGCTGTTCTCTGTGGCCTCGCCTCTAGCGGGGCTCCTGTCAGGCTCGCCGTGGGAGCTGCTGTAGGAACGCCGTCCCGTCCACGTCCACGGGGCCCTGGGCAGGGACGGCTCCCCTTCCCTCTCTCCCGCCCAGAAAGCAGGACTGAAACACAGCGCTGCCGCAGCCCGGCCCCAGCTCACCCTGGGCTATTCACTTAACCCAGTGGTCGGCAAACTCACTAGTCAGCAGAGCCAAATACCAACAGGACAACGATTGAAATTTCTTTTGAGAGCCGAAAACCGACTTCTGCGCATGGGCCACGAAGTTTCAATCGCACTGTACGTGCGCGCCCGCACGTGGTATTTTGTGGAAGAGCCACACTCAAGGGGCCAAAGAGCCGCATGTGGCTCGCGAGCCGCGGTTTGCCGACCACTGGCTTAACCTAACTGAAGCCTTGGGGAGAAGATTCATCCACTAGAATGTCCCCTCCCTGCGGGAGACACGCAGGCCTGGCCTCTGGGCACAGCACTCTGCGCCCCTCCTCCACTCACAGCCCCTTCCCCCCTCTCCAGCCCCATCCCCCCCTCCAGCCCCATCCCCCCTCTCCAGCCCCTTCCCCCCTCTCCAGCCCCTTCCCCCCTCTCCAGCCCCATCCCCCCCTCCAGCCCCATCCCCCCTCTCCAGCCCCTTCCCCCCTCTCCAGCCCCTTCCCCCCTCTCCAGCCCCATCCCCCCCTCCAGCCCCTTCCCCCCTCTCCAGCCCCATCCCCTCTCTCCGGCCCCATCCCCTCTCTCCAGCCCCATCCCCTCTCTCCTCTGTTCTGCTGGCGTTTCACTCCCACACAGACAGAGCATTGGGCATGTTGAGGGGTGCGAGGTCCCCCCAGAGGGGACCCTGAGGTTGGAAATGGGGGTGAGTTGCATGGGCCCATGAGGCCCTGGCCTGTGCTCAGCTCTGTCCCCAAGGCTGGCGTGGCGGGAGCCCAACACTGGGTCACCGAGCGGTTTGCGGTCTGTTTTGCCCGGAACTTACGGTCTGGTCAGGGGAGCAGAGGCGGGCAAGGAGAAGCAAGCACACGCGTGTGTGACACACGCAGCAGTGGGGGCGGGCACCTGGGGGCTCCCCTGGGAGAGGGGATTGCTCTTTTGGGACCTGGAAAATTCTCTCTGGTCTCCTGACCCCTGAGCCGTGATCTGAAGGAAGGGCCAATAAGCCAGGAGATAGGGGGTCTGGGAGCTGGGGGGCTGGGGGGCTAGGGGGCTGGGGGCTGGGGGCTCTGCACGGAGCCCTCACTCGGGGGGGCTGGGGGCTGGGGCTCAGCTTGGAGCCCTCACTCGGGGGGCTGGGGGCTGGGGCCCTGCACGGAGCCCTCACTCGGGGGGGCTGGGGGCTGGGGCTCAGCTTGGAGCCCTCACTCGGGGGGCTGGGGGCTGGGGCCCTGCACGGAGCCCTCACTCAGGGGGCTGGGGGCTGCTCAGAGCCCTCCCTTGGGGGGCTGGGGGGCTGGGGGGCTGGGGGCTTGAGGCTCAGCTCAGAGCCCTCCCTCGGGGGGCTGGGGGGCTGGGGGCTTGGGGCTCAGCTCAGAGCCCTCCCTCGGGGGGCTGGGGGGCTGGGGGCTTGGGGCTCAGCTCAGAGCCCTCCCTCGGGGGGCTGGGGGGCTGGGGGCTTGGGGCTCAGCTCAGAGCCCTCCCTCGGGGGGCTGGGGGGCTGGGGGCTCAGCTCAGAGTCCTCCCTCGGGGGGCTGGAGGGCTGGGGGCTGGGGGCTGCTCAGAGCCCTCCCTCGGGGGGCTGGGGGCTGGGGGGCTGGGGGCTGGGGGCTCTGACGGAGACCCACTCGCGGGCCTGGCCCGGCCGCAGGGAAGAGCGTCTCCAACATGGAGGAGTCTGTGACCCTGGACAACGGGGGCTTCGCCGCCTTGGAGCTCCACAGCCGCCACCTCAGTGTCAAGAACACCTTCTCCAAGAAGAACGGGACCAGGTAGGACCGCACCGTCCCCGCGGCCACGGTCCCACCGGCCGGGCCATGCTGAGCCCGTGCCGGCGGGGAGAGGCTGAGTGTGAGGAGGGCAGGTCCCAGGGGTGTGGGGGCCTCTGTCAGCGGGGCCTGGGTGAGGGAACCCCGCGTCACGGGGTGCCGCCTGAAGCCACGTAGTGTCAGCGGCGTGACTTCCCCCCACTCAGCCTGACGGGGGGGAGGGGATGACGGGGGGGGGGGTGCCGGGGGCGGGCGGGGAGGCCGCGGGGATCCTTGCCCAGGGCTCCTCACTGGCCTGGTCCCCGCAGGTCCCCGCCCCGGCCCAGCCCCGGCGGCCTGCACTACTCGGACGAGGACCTGGGCGGCAAGTACAACGGGGCGGCGCTGAGCGAGAGCGTGCACCTGGCGGAGGAGGCGGAGGGCGCGTCGGGATCTGAGGTCAGTGCCTCGCTCTGGTCTCCTCCTCTCGGGACAAACGCCGTTTACAGCCCGGGAAGGGGGAGGGGGAGGAGCGCCGGGCCAGACGAGGCCCCGGGTACCCCAGCCCCTCCAGGGCCGGGCGGAGGGTGCCTCTCAGGAGACCTGGGACCTCACGGGTCACAGTCCCCGGCCCCAGGCGGCACCCAGACGGGTCACGTGCCCAAAGCGGCCTCAGGTCTGCACCCCGTTCTCATCCTGCTGCCCCCAGAGCAGACCCGAGTGTCCTGGGAGACACAGGGCTGGTGGCTCTGGGCCTGTGATGTGGGGCGCCAGGCTCACGCCCCCAGGACTCCCCCCTCACCTCCCCCCACCCCATCCCTGCCCCTGTGCTGCGGAGGGGATTCCCACGGCCCCGGCTCAGTGCACAGGGCCTGAGCTCCTGTCCTCCCCAGCAACCGGGTCTCGCCCCAAGGGAGCGTGCCCTGCTGGGCCCCCAGGCCCCGGCCTCCTGCGTGTGGGGCGTTCATCCTAGAGCTGAACGGTCTGCAGGCTCAGCGGGGGCACGAGGCCCAGCCCCCCACCCTCCTGCCCACAGTCTCACTTCTCCAGCAGAGCAGCTGACCCAGCGCCTGGGAGCCGCCCGTCAGCTCTGCCAGGCCTCCAGGGGTCACCAGGCTGTTGCCTGGGCGTGTCGGCCCACCCCCCTCTTGGCATTCCTCCTCTAAATCAGCATTTATCCTAAAATAAGCCTCACCCTCACTGTGACCTGAATCAGGCCTCATTGGACCCGAGGCTTGGTGACATGGCCCTTAAGGTGTGGCTCGGTATGAGCTCCTAGGAGGGGACGGCAGGCGGCCACGTCTCACGTGCTCTGCTCGGGTTCTGCTTACAAATCCACGGGTCCGGCTGCACCCCAGCCCAGGTGTCCTGCAAGGCCCCTCTGTCCCAACCAGGGCCGTCGGGGGCCCCTGCCTAGAATGGAGGCCAGCAGGTGGGCGGGACTGCCAGCGCTGCCCCGGCCCAGCCCACCCCTCGTCAGCGGCCCGTGGAGAGGCCTCGTCTTCTGGGCCGCTCTGCCCGGGCGCTGCCTCGGCCCCCGAGCCGCAGCAGGAGGGGGGCCACGGGTCAGCTCAGACCCTGCCCTTCTCCGTAAGCCTCGTGCCCGTGTCCCTCTGCTCGGTGAATGGCTGCTCGTAGAATAATTTCCACCTAAATCCTGGGCCCACGGGAGGGCCTGCCGGGCCGCCTCTCCCAGCCACCGGGAAGCACCTTCTGCACCCACAGCTGACGGGACGGGAGGGACGGGGGGGTGGGGGGGAGAGGGCAGGGCCTGGGCCCCTTTCCTGGAGGCCCTGACTTCCGGCCGGGCCTTGGCGCTCCTGTTCAGAGGCGGTGGCGTCACAGACTGTCCGCGCGGCCGGGAGCTGGGCAGGGCCTGAGGCCGAGGGCAGGGGGCGCTCCCCGAGCCTCGCCCAGAGGCCGCCGTGCCGGGCGGGACTCACAGCCACGGTGCTGGTCCTGCCAGAGCGCCTGCGCTTCCGCTCCCGCCCACTGCCCCGAGGCTGGGGGAAGCGTGACTGTCTGCCCGGGTCAGTCAGGGTGCGGCCCGGGGGCCACAGGGCAGGGACGCAGGGTGACGCTGTGGGGGCAAGTCTCATGTCCCCTCCCCCAGGCCGGGCAGGGGGGCAGAACCCCGGGACCCCTGCAGCGGGGCTCCCAGGAGCTGACATCCCACCAGGACACAGCCGCCCCCCCCCCCCCCCCGGGGTTTCCTTCCTGCGTCTGGAAGTCCTGCTCAGGGAAGCACAGACCTGCGGGGGGCGCCACGTGACCGGCTGGGCCCGGCGGCTGTGTCTCGGTTGGAAGTGAGAGGCTGTCACGGTTCCTCCCCGCCGCTCGGGAATCCTGTCGGACCGCTGTGCAGATCACATTTAAAACCGTTTTGAAGCCCCAAGAAACAGCTTTCACCATCTCCTGCTCCAAGCAACTCAGCCGCCACCCTCGCACCAGTTAACTCCGTCATGGCAGCCGGGCCTCATCCCACGGCCACGCCAGGGCCCGGACCCGCGATGACCTCCGCCCGCGCTCGCCAGGCACCTGGGCTCCGTCAGAAGCTCCCGCCTGCCGTCCGGCGGCCACCGCGCAGGTCGTCGCACGCTGGCCAGGTGGTTTCCCGGGAAACCAACACCCGTGGCGACTTCCTATCACCAGGAAACCGAGGGAAATGAGAGCCCGCGGCATTTCTAATCTGTCAGTAATTCTAACTCACCACGACGTAGCAGTGCCGTGTACATGCTACATGCTACATGATACACACTACACAGAGCGGCAGGAGCACACGTGGCTTCCTAAGCGGCTCGACAGTGTCCAGCAGGAGCGGAGGCCACTGGGCGTGTGCCCGGGGGGCTCGGGGTCCCCACTCTGGCTCTGGAACCCTGGGAACCACTCAGCCACGTCTGTGCACCACGGGCCCTGCCACTCACGGTCCCGGCTGCCAGCTTTGTCCCCCGGGAGGCACTGCTCTGCCACGGAGAGAAGCCCCAGGGCCGGTTCCCGTTGGCTCAGCTTCTGTCACATGCCCACCCACCAGCCAGTCACAGTTTCTGAGGGACACGCCGTTCATTCAGCCCTCGGGAAAGGCAGAGAAGGACCACTTCCTGGAGGTCACGCAGGAAGGTCAAAGCCCAGACAGGAACACCGGGGGCCAGACACCCCCCCACAGGGTCTCCTGCCGGGCCTCCTCACTCAGCACCCACATTGTCGCACGCCGTCTCCCCGTGTGGGCGTTAGATCGGGGTGAGGAGCTATGTAAAGATGCGGAGCTACCAAGCATTCTGGAAAGGAATGACTTTATTCAGCGTCAGCGCGTGCGGCTGCGACATTGATGCGCGCTCCAGGCCGGCGAGACGAGACGCACAGGCCCCCAGACGGCCCCTCAGCCCACCTGGCCTCTGCCCGAGAGCTGCAGGGGGGTGGGCGAGGGCACGGGGGCAGCGGGGGGGGGGGGGAGGCGGGGACAGAGGGTCCCAGCTCAGGGCGCACGTGTGCTGATGCGCCTGCCCCAGGGAGACCCACCAGTGCCTCTCTCGCCTTTCCTAAAATTGGGCCCGGAGGGGTCCCCAGAGGCCCCTAAAAGGCTTACGCCCATGCCAGTGCCGGGTCTGGCCCCGCTGTCCCCCGACAGCACCGGCTAGGCCCTCGCCTCCGCGGGCCGTGGCTTTCAGGGGGGACGGAGTCCACGCTGCTGCTCACACTCGCTCACCAGCACCCTTGGCGCTGGGACGGTGACCGGAGGACGCGGCCTGAAGCGGGTGAACGTCCCCAGTCCTACCTTCAGCCCTCAGGTCAGCGTGACCCTTGACCCCGCTTGACACCTAAACGGCTGCTTCGGCGAGTGCTCTGTGACTGTCTCGTGAGGAACTGCCGTCTGGCGTGTTCGCCGCGGGCGCTGCCCCTGAGCTTCCGGAGACGGGACCAAAGGCGGCGTCTGAAGAAGCCGCCCCTCCGGGCGCCGACCCGGGGGACCCGAGGGCCTGTCCCATCGCAGCGGCCGAGCGGCCCGTGGCCCCCGAGGCCTCGGAGGACGGAGACCAGGAAGCCTCCACCGCAGCCCCGAAGACAGGCGCCTGCTGCTCTCACCCGAGCCCCGGGGCCGGTGCATTTCCCGTGTTTCCCGTGGGACTGAAGTACATGTCATGTGACCCGCCAGCGGGTCAGCAGCCATCGCCGTGGGGGACGAGGCGTGCCTGGGCCGGCGGCTGCCAGAGCGGCTTTTCAGTCCGAGCACGTGGGTTTGGGGGCGGGCGGCCCGGTTGGGCGCTGGCAGGGGGCCTGGAGCTGGGGGCGGCCCGTGTGCTGAGGAGACAGGAGCGAGTTGCAGGGCGCAGGCGGGGCTCCCAGGATACCCCCCACCCCTCCGCCTTGTGGGGTCGCGCTCACTTACACTCACTGCCCACCTGGAGGCGGCCGCCTGCCTCCTGAGCCGCCATCGCATCCGCCTCCTGAGCCGCTGCCCTCCGGGCTGGTGAGCGTGTGTGGAGGGACTCTGGGCCGCGCCCACCTGACAGGCCGAGAGCGGAGGGACCGCGGGCGGGGCTCATGTCACAACAAGCAGCTCCCATTTCACATCCCGAGCAGCCCCAACGCCGGGACCTACTTTCCTTTTAAAAGAAAAAAATATATATATGTTTATTGATTTCGGAGAGGAAGGAAGGGAGAGGGAGAGAGCGAAAACATCAACGAGAGAGAACCATGGACCGGCTGCTTCCTGCACGTCCCACACTGGGATGGAGCCCGCAACCCGGGCACGTGCCCTGACCGGGAATCGAACCCTGACCTCCTGGTTCACAGGTTGATGCTCAACCACTGAGCCCCGCCGGCCCTGCATGTTACTCTCTTACAACAGCCCAGATCTTTCCTCGTGTCCCAGGGGTCCCGGGATCTCCCCACTCTGAGCACAAGGGGTTTCCGTCCAGCCAGGAGGCTCCCGGGACGAAGCGCTGGCCCAGGGGCAGGGCAGCCCAGGGGCCGGCTGGGGAGGGAGGCCTGAGGGTCCCTGGCTCTCTGACCACCGTGTGGGGGAGGGGCAAGCAGGGGCATCGCTGCGGGGCCCAGGGACCGTTTTGCTTTCCTCTCTGTGAGGGCCCCCGGGCCCCGGCCCTCCTCCCCGCACAGCCGCTGTGTGAGCCCTCCCACGGCCCCTAGAAATACACCCGGGCCCCTCGGACTGGAGGAACCGGGAGCCCCCCCACTCTGCCCCGATGACCTGCAGCATTAGGGGCTGCTCACGCCTCCACCCAGCACCTGACACCCCCTTGTCCCTAAAAGAGCAGGTGGCTGGCCCCTTGCCAGCGGGGACTGGAGCCCAAGGGAGTGCAGGGGGTGGAGCCACCAGCCCCTGTGCCTCCTGACATGTCAGCGGCCTCTGCCAGGCCCCCGGGGCCGGAGCACCCGCTGGGCTCAGCCAGGAGCGGGTGGGGGGCCTGCGGAGGTGTGTGCCCTCGGGTGGGGTGGGGTGGGGCGGCGGAGGACGGGGACGGAGGGGAGGGGGGAACAGTCGGCTGACAGGCACTGTCCCTGTTGGGTGACAGATGCTGGTCCTGCCTGCCGGCCACTCCCGGCTTCCGGCTCAGCCCTGACGCCCTCTGCCCCCATGACCACCCCCCACGACCACACCCCACGACCACCCCATGACCACCCCCCTCAATCACTCCCCACGACCACCCCATGACCACCCCTGACAATCACCCCCCACGACCACCCCACGGCCTCCCCTCCCCGTGCTCACATCTGCTCTCCCCCCCTCCCCAGGGCACCGACTCGGAGTCGGAGGACGCGCCCCCCCAGCACTCCTTCGTCAACCACTACCTGAGCGACCCCACCTACTACAACTCCTGGAAGCGCCAGGCCCCGGGCGGGCGGGCGGCCCCGCACAGGTACGAGGCGGTGGCGGGGGCCGAGGCCCCGCTCCTGCACACGGTGGTCACCACCCAGAGCGCCGTGTTCGCGCCCGCGGCCCCCGGCGCCCGGACCCCGCTCACCGGCTTCTCCTCCTTCGTGTGACGCCGCCAGGGCCGCCGCGGGACCCGGAGTCCGTTTTGTTCAGAATCGACTCCGATGACTGAGCTCGGTTTCTGTTCCGAGGGGCCTGCGAGGCCACGCCCGCCCGTGAACGCGGGTCCCCAGGACGTGTCAGGAGGCGGGGCTGTTTCTTTTCTTTTCACGAGGAGGCGTGTCCCTGGACCGCAGAGCCTCCATCGGGCGCCCCAACAGGAGGTGGGGGGAGGAGGGTCAAGGGAGACCCTGCCGGCCTCCGGCCTCGGCCTGCCCTCCTCCTCGGCCTCTGCCCACCACCCGCTCACCCGGCGTTTCCGGTGGCGGAACCAGCTGGACGGGCAGGAGGCTGGGTGCTGCCCGCCCACTGCGACGCGGTTACCCTGTCCCCGGGGCGGAGCGCGGGCTCCCTCCTTCCTCCTTCCTCGACGGACAGCAGGGCCCCGAGCCCGGCCGCCGAGTGGCCGCAGCCGGCTCTCCGAGGCCGGGCAGAGCCCTGTGTGTGAGGTGCGTTGTCAGCCAGAGTATTTTTAAATCTTTTTATCTTTTTTTAAAATATGTCACATGAAGTGAATGCGTCTCCGCTGTCTCCAGTGCCTTTCATTCGCTGTTTAGCTTTGTTCACGGGGAAGCCAGCAGCGCGCCTCCAAATAAAGCAAGTGGCTCTGAGCAAAGGGGTCCTGAATCGCCTCATGGACCCGGCTCCCCACACCAGCCCCCGACTATGCACCCCAGCCCCTGAGCATGCACACCAGCCCCCGACTATGCACCCCAGCCCCTGAGCATGCACCCAGCCCCCTGACTATGCACCCCAGCCCCCCGACCGTGCACCCCAGCCCCCCGACCCTGCACCCCAGCCCCTGAGCATGCACCCAGCCCCCTGACTATGCACCCCAGCCCCCCGACCGTGCACCCCAGGCCCCCGACCGTGTACCCCAGCCCCCTACCTGCACCCCAGCCCCCTACCTGCACGCCAGGCCCCACCAGGTTGCTCCTTGCACACCTGGCCCCTCGGTGCCCGAGGCCTGGTCCTTCCTCCGAGCCTCCTGGCGGCGCCCCTCCGCTGCTTCCGGACCGCGGGTGCGGCTGCCGGCGTCTTCCGCTGATCGAAGGCCGCTTTGTCAGCCTCACGGGTTTTCTGGGAACGTTTGTTCCCGTTGCTGATTGTCCCGTTAGGCTTCTAGCTACAAGGAACCAGCAGGAAGTGGGCTGGAAAGCTGAGTCCGCCATCGCTGGCATCAGCCCCTCCCATTCCTGCTGCAGCCCAGGCAGCAGGCCAGGTGCGCAGTCCCCCGGCCCAGGGGTCCCATCCCCCCTCCCAGCCCACGGGTCCCATCCCCCCTCCCAGCCCAGGGGTCCCATCCCCCCCAGCCCAGGGGTCCCATCCCCCACAGCCCAGGTGTCCCATCCCCCCCCCCCGCCCAGGGGTCCCATCCCCCGGGCAGAGCCAGGGCGGGGGAGCCTAGGGCTGGAGGTCCCGAGAGGCCCACCTCCCTCACCAGGAGGAGTGTGGCACCTGCCAGACGCGCCATCTGTGGCCAGGGCACGGACAGGGCACCGTGGGGAAGGAGGCTGGGCCTTCCTGCCCAGGCCCACCCTCCACGGGGCGGGGCTGACCCCGGCTCTCAGCGCTGTCGGCCCCCAGCGCCCCAGGTCCACTCCTGGGGTGGGGGGCTGAGCTCATCGGGGACAGGCAGCCCGGCGTGTGAGCAGCAGTGGGGAGCCCAGTGGACAGCACCCTTCTCAGCACCCACCCCTCCGTGCCCCCCGCAGGCCTCCCAGGCGCCCTCCCCTGACAGCCCCGAGGGGGGCAGGGCTGGGGCGGGTTCCTTCCCCCCTAAGACGCTCCCTGCCCTGCGGGGCCTCGGGGCCAAGGGGACTGAGAGGGCAGGGCCTGGGGACGGACGTGACCGACGAGGCCAGGGCCACCGGGCGGGCAGCCTGGCCGTCCCAGGCCTCAGGCCTCGGGCCCGCCGCCACCATGGTCTCAGCTGCGCTGCGTCTGGAATCACGGGCGGCGTTTCAGCTGCGCCCGGGCCGCCCCATCAGCCTCGGGCCCAGGCCGCGGGCGTGTGCAGCCCCGGAGGCTCCGGGCAGCGTGGCGGGCGGAGCGGGAGGGGGCGCCGGGCCTGTGGTGGCGACTCCCCTGCTCCGGACGCCATGGCGCAGCTGCCGGCGAGGTAAGAAACCTGTCTCCCTCACTAACGAAGCGTCAGTCTGCACCCCCTGCCCCCCACACCTGGCGTCGCCCCTGAACGCACCGAGGGCTGAGTGCGGGGCCGGTGAGGGCCTCGGGGACCGAGGGAGCCGGTGCAGGAGGCAGGCCGGCCGGGCCCAAGCCCAGGGAGGGGGGCCGCACTGGGTCCTGAACCACCACCCACGGCCTCCCGGGCGCCGCCCCGACTGCCTCCCACGCGGGAGAAGGGGGTGCCCTCCCACTCAGCCGGGCTCTGGCCCTGGAGCTCCGGGCCGGCTCCCCACCCGGTCTCCGCGTTCACGGGAGAAAGTGCTGGCTCACTGGCCGGGGCGTGCGGGCCGCCTCCATGGCCGGGGCCGCCTCTGCTGGAAAGTTAATGAGGAGCCCTCTGCGCTGCGACCACTTATCCGGAAAAGAGGCTGCCCTGCCTCACTGAGGCCGTTAGGTCACCCCCCCTCCCCCGCCCCCGGGAGGAGAAGCGAGGGGGGAGGCCCGGCCCGGGAGCGGGGCGCTCACTGCACCTGTCTGACCCTCCGAGCCGTGGCGCCGGGCCGTGTCTGCAGGGCAGCGTGCCTGTGCCCGACCAGAGTCCGGGGGCCGCCTGGGTGACTGACACGGAGCAGCTGCCCGCGTCCCCCAGCCTCACCCTCTGGTCGGCGAGGGCTGCACCTGAGCAGCGGGGTTCGCAGGGCGCGGGCCGGGCGGGGCGGTGGCCGTGACCCCGGGGCTCAGCACGCGGCCGGAGGTGGCCGCCAAGGCCTGAGGGAGGCCTGGTGCCCGGTGAGGCCGGGGAGCAGGGTCCCGAGCTGCTGACCCGCCTCGCCACCCGGCCCAGGGAACCAGAATGGAGCGCGGAGGCGGGGCTGCCCCAAGTCTTCGCCAGCCAGAGCCCCCGAGCACCTGTGCATGGACGCAGCGGGCACCGAGGGCACAGTGGGCACAGGGGGTACAGCGGGCACAGTAGGCACAGAGGGCACAGCGGGCACAGCGGGCGCAGCGGGCACAGAGGGTGCAGCGGGCACAGAGGACGCAGCAGGCGGCCCCGTGGACTCCCGCCTCCGTGTTTCGTTTGCACTTGCCTTGGATCAAAAGGAGGCAGCTGATAGCAAATAACTTCACTTTGGATTTTTTTATTTTAAATAAGGTGGAGGGGGGACAGGTGTGCTGGGGGACAGGTGGGCAGGGGTGGGGCAGGTGGCGGGAACACAGCTCCGCCTGATCATTGAGATCAACGTAAGCAGTCCCCTGGGCGGGTGCATTGCCACCTTAGATCCCAGTTCCTCTGAGCAAAGGGGGGTGGGGGGGAGGTCTAGTTAGCCAGTTTGTTCCCAGGAGCCGAGGGCAGGGCTGCAGGAACCTGGGTCTGGGCGGGGCAGAGAGAAGAAACCCCGCCCGGTAACGCACCTGTCCTGCCATCCCTCCAGCACTTCCCGCTAAGAGGTCACTCGAAGACGGTGGGGGTTCTGCCCAAATTCTTTCCTGCCCCCACCCCACAACCCCAGTGTCAGCTGGACACATGGCCACCCAGGTGGAGACTACATCTCCCAGACTCCCTTTCAGCTCACTGAGGCCATGTGACTCCTGGGGGCCGGTGGGGTGTGAGCAGAAGGGCTGCACAACCTCTGGCCAACACAGGAAGCTGACTGGTCACCTGTTAGCACTGAGCACGTGAGCATTTCACTTTCGTAAATTTCACTTAAAAACAAGGACGTGTGAAGGAGCATGCACTGAGGGCGGGCGTGCGAGGGGCCTCTTGTAGCAAAATGAGTCATTGCAAAGGCGGTCTGCAGCCAGGGAGGCGCTGGGCTTGGTCCCCAGAACGCGCGCCGAGTAAACGCTCCCACCAGACGGAGACGGCACCTTAGAGCCTGAGCCGCGTGGGAATTCTGGGCTCGCAGGACAGACCGCCCACGGGCTCCTGTTGTGATTCTGTGAATCGATGCTCAGCAGCTACAGCGTCCCGGCGTCTTTGAGAGGAAGCGGGCCTCGGAGATGTCAGTCAGAAAGCGTTTGCCCACAGAAGGTGCTGAGTGGCGGGAGGAGAGGCGTCTGACAGTGTGGGCGGAGACGTTCACACACTTTAACGCAGAAATCACAGGCTCGCTCGTCACCTCCATTTACCGGGCAGTTCTGAGCTGCCGGACGCCCGGCCGGGAGAGACCGCCTTTGCGATTTAAAACCTTACGGTTGAGCGAGAGCAGTTGACCTAAGGGGTCAACGATTTCAAGTTCCTTCATCGTAAAATCCGCCTGGAAGAGGATGGCAGGCCCGTTTCTGGAAAATAAGACGGAACAAATATTGGGAACCTCTGTTTTTCCCCCACCCCTGCCCACCTGTCCCCCGCCCTGTCCCCCAGCCCACCTGTCCCCTAGCCCACCTGTCTCCCTCCACGCCAGTGACACGGGATTAAACTCAGAGAAATACACATGAGCCGCCAAGAGCCGCGCTCCCCCACGTTATCACCTGGCGCTCAGATCGCTAACAGAGGAACTGAAAATCGTTTGTCCTTTAATGCACGTAGATTTGGGGGAGAATAACATTTACTTTTTGAAAATAGTTTTTGAAAAAACTACTTTTTAGGTCCACGAATATAATGAAACCAACTTGTCAGCCAATAAGTAAACATGTTAAAAATTATACTTTAGCATTATTTTTCAGTTTCACAATTTTCCCAGTTTGGAGAAAAGGAAAAGGATACGGTGACCCATCCTCCAGCCCCTCGTGCTCCCGAAGCGGTTCCCGGCAGCCGGGAGGACGCGGGGGGGCGGGGGGGAGGACGGGGGGGTGGATGGGGGGCGGCCACTCGGCCTCGCTAAGCAGGTGTGGGAGCCCGAGGTCTTGTCCAGGGTTTCGCTGCGTTTAGCTAAGTGACCGGGTTCGGCCAGAACAACCTAGCTTGGTTAGCTTTCCCTGTACATACAGTTAGGGTCACTGGTCGAGAAAAGCCCTTCCCGCTCCGTGGGGGGATCCTGTGATGGTGACTAAACGGTGCTCTTTGTGGAGCCCCCTTGATGCCCGGACGACGATAGGACACGGACTTCCTGCTGAAGGGGGGCGCAGTCCTGATGCCCCCCCCCCCCCCCCGCGGTTCCGCCGCATGGACCCGTCTTTCCCGTCCGTCGGCCTACACTGTGTTCACGGACCCACGCGAGCCCTGGAGCGCGACAGCCGCGGTGCGGGGACTCTGCACGCGACCCTGCGCTTGGTTTCCCGTGTCTCGCTGGCACCGCTCCGCTCGTCTGCCCTTTGAGGGCCGCACGCCAGGAGCAGCCTTTCCCGTCTCCAGGAGCCGCAGGAGCCGAGAGGCCGGGTCCCTGTCCGGGCTCTTCCTCCGTCACCCCAGCCCGGGAGGCTTCCCGCCAGGGCGTGGGCACCGGAGGTGTTTAGGGCACAATTTAGGCGGATGGCAACCACGGGGATGGGGCCCGGGCGGTACAGGTTCCCTCGCAGGTCTGTGCCGTCCGCACCGTCACTGAAAGGCCTGGGCCTGGACCGGCCGGAGGCGGGCGGCTCTGAGCACCTGCCTCCGTCCCCTGCGGGCCTGTACCCGGGGCGGCCTGCAGCCCGGGTCAGCACGAGGGGGTCGGCCAGGCCTATAACCATCTCTGGGTCCTGCCGCGTCCTGGCCTCGGGGCCCGAGCCAGCACTGGGCAGAGGCTTTCTAGGCATTTGTGGGGTGAGCTCTGCTCACCAGTCAAGGACCCACTTAATTCTTATCTTTCCCTCCGTTGGCTGGGACTTGAACCCTGGAAGCTCCTCGGACCATAAATGTGTTGGGAGACTGAGCTGTGATGTTGCATATTCTTAGGAGAAACGGGTTTTTCCGGAGCGGAATCAGCAGCTGAACTTACCCAGCGGGAGCTCAGCATTAAATGCAGACGCGGTCGCTGCTGCCGGAACAGAGCGCTGAGCGGCTGTGGCCGGTTCTCAGGCAAACACTGTCATTGGCAGGGCGCCCCCGGGGACCCCTCCCTCCTGCCTGTCCC
This sequence comes from Cnephaeus nilssonii, assembly GCF_951640355.1. Taxonomy (NCBI): domain Eukaryota; kingdom Metazoa; phylum Chordata; class Mammalia; order Chiroptera; family Vespertilionidae; genus Cnephaeus; species Cnephaeus nilssonii. The sequence goes on along the minus strand of NC_137076.1, from coordinate 107,273,353 downwards.
TGAGCCGCCGAGGGTCACCCCGCTGAGAGCATGGTGTCGAGAGGCAAAAAGTGAGCAATTTCCGGGCGGTTTCAGCCGCGCCCCACGGAGGACCTTTGTGCGGGTGACAGCCACCACGGGCGAGGAGGCCGGGGGCGGGGTGCGAGCCGCGAGCCCAGATCGCAGACACAGGACCCAGCACGCTGCCTCGGGGCGGGCAGATAAGCCCTCAGTTCTCGCGTGGAGCCCGGACGGTGGTGACTCTCCAACTAGGAAAACGGGTTTTTGACGAAAGCCCCGCTTCCGGAAGAGCCCGGTGAGCAGTGTCCCCGAGGGGCCTCCACCTGCAGCAAGGCACCTCACCCCCTCCGCCCACTCGCACCCCCTTTCTTTTCTTCTCTTTTTCTCAAATATGTTTTTATTGATTTCAGAGAGGAAGGAGAGGGAGAGAGAAACATCAGTGATGAGAGAGAATCACTGATCGGCTGCCTCCTGCAAGCCCCCACTGGGGATGTGCCCACAACCCGGGCCTGTGCCCTGAGCGGGAATCGAACCCTGACCTCCTGGCTCCTAGGTTGACGCTCAGCCACGGAGCCCCGCCGGCCGGGCCCCTGAGGACTTCCTCAGGCGGAGCAGCAGGGCCTCCGGGGCGCGGGGTGCGGGCGGGGCGGCTCCCGAGCGGCTCCCTGCGGGCGGGGACGAGGACCGAGGCCGCCACCGGGACTGGGCGCCCGGGAAGCAGACGGGGGAGGCGGGGGCTGTGCCCGCTGTTCGCACCGCCGGAGCCGCGAGGCTGTTCGGGTCGCGCTCCGCCTCCCGGGACAGATGGCGCCCCACCTTCCTGCCTGCGGCCCTGCTCACCCCGGGGGCGGGGCCCGGAAGCTCTGCCCGCAGAAGCCGGGGGACGGCCTGGTCATGCCACCGGCCCCTGCGTCCCCCGCCTGCACCCCCCGTGGGCTCCCCTGTGCCCGTGGGCTCCCCTGCGCCCCCCGTGGGCTCCCCTGTGCCCGTGGGCTCCCCTCCGCCCCCCGTGGGCTCCCCTGCGCCCCCCGTGGGCTCCCCTCCGCCCCCCGTGGGCTCCCCTGCGCCCGTGGGCTCCCCTGCGCCCCCCGTGGGCTCCCCTGCGCCCCCGTGGCCGCCTTCCCAGAGCCGGTCGCCCTCGGGGCGGTGCCCGCGGGCACAGGGGAGGCGCTGACTTGCAGACCCGGAGGCAGCGCAGGGGCAGCAGGAGCGCCGGGTCAGGGCGAGGGGAGGGTTGGCGGGAAGCTCTCCGGGGAGTGACCCCGCGGCCATTTCCTGCAGGGACCCCTCTGACCCCGTCACCGCCCCAGGGGAGGGGGGACTGGCACCCCGGGAGGAGGCGAACCAGAGGGAGGTCCGTGGCCTCGGCCTTCGGTTCCCCTCCGTTCCCAGCCTCGCCCCTGCGCCGCCCGCAGCGGACCCAGCCCTGGCGAGGGCCCCCTTCGGGGGGGGGGGGGGGGCAGTTCCCAGCCTCTGGCACCCCCACCGGCACCCCCGAGCCAGGGACAGCAGAAGGGGGTCCTCTCTCGCGCTGGTGGCCACGTGTCCCCATCAGAGCCTGAGTGTGGTTCGGGGGGCTCTCCGACTCCCGATGACTAGATGGGGGGCCGGGGGGGGGGGCACCCTGAAAAGGAGAAGCTGTGGGGAGGGGCGGCCAGAACACGTGTGACAGCAACGCCGCGGTTTTGCTTGGAGGAGAATGAGGTCAACTCCCAGCAGAAGGGGCTCAGCCAGGCCTGGAGTTGGGGATCCCCTCCCGTGTGCTCTCCCTCCTTCCTGTCTCCCCACCCGCCCTGAGCGCTGCCCCCCACGGGCTCCCCTCCCCCCGCTCCCCCGCGGCACCGTGTTGACGGCCGAGCAGAGGCCGGCGCCTCGTCGGGAACCCGGGGCTGCCCCGGACGGTGCGGACGGTGCCCGGGGGGCCGGCTGCGCGTCATGAGCCGCATTGAGATCCTGCGGGGAAGCCACGGGGTCCAGGCGGAGGGGCAGGGGCTGCGGACGGCCTGTCGGGTCAGGGCTGCAGCCCGAGGGCCTCCACACCTGCCGTTCGCGGCTTCTGCGGGTGGGAGGGCCTGAGAACAGGGGCCCGTCTCCGAGCCCCCGTCTCCGAGCCCCCATCTCCGGGCCCCGGTCTCCGGTCTCCGGGCCCCGCCTGCTGAGCCAGGAGAGCCTCGTCCCCGCTGCTAACTGCCCATCTGGCCCCAGAGCCGCCGCAGACAGGAGCAAACACAGGGACGTGTCTGGGTCCCAATAAAACTTTATTTGTACTGACAGCCTGAGGGCCACCTGCTGACCCGGAAGGGAGCCACGCCCACGTCAGCTCCGGGTCAGGGCTCAGGCGACGCTCCGGGACTGGGCTCTCCGGGGGGACGCTCGGAGTGGCGGACACCTCGGCCTCGGGAGCGCCCGGTCCGGTGGCTGCAGGAACCAGCAACTTCCGGTCCTCGGCCCGCGCTGCCCGGTCTTCATGGCGGTGGGCGCTGGCAGCCACCTGGACACCCAGCGCAGAGACGCGCAGACGGGACCGGCCTCTAAAGCGCTCACGTCCCCCGTCCTCGGGCAGTGACGCTCTTCCAACATCACTCAGACTGGACCGTGTGGCCGCAGCCGGCCCGCCGGCACTGACCCGAAGGCGCGGAAAACTGCCCGCACACAGCTGACCGCGGTCCCAGCAGCTCCGCACAGCGCGGCAGCCACCCAGACGTCCTTACATGGGTGGCGTCCTTGCGCAGGTGACGTACTTACGCAGGGACGTTCTTGCGCAGGTGGCGTCCTTGCGCAGGTGACGTCCTTACGCAGGGACGTTCTTGCGCAGGTGACAGACGGCGCTCTCTCCGGGCGGGGAGTAGCGCTCCGCTCTGGAGAGACGTGCGCTATGGCGACGTGAGGAGGCGCGGAGGGCAGTGAGTCCACGTGACCGAGTGAAAGAAGCGGACCTGCGAAGGCTGCACCTGTGCGGCTCCGACCTCGGGACGTTCTGGAAACGGCGACACGGGACAGCAAGCAGGTCACGGGGTCTGCGTGGGAGGGAGACGACGGGCGAGCACAGCGCGGTCAGGGCAGCGACACCCTCTGCGTGGTGCTCCGACGATGGACACGCGTCCTCAAACATGTCCACACCGCAGGGTGAGCGACACGAGGGGGCCTGCGGGCCTGCGGTGGTGCCAGTGTGGCCCATGCTTGGTACAAACGCACACTCGGGGGGGATTTTTTACCCTGGGGGCTGTGTCTGGGGGATTTTTTACCTTGGGGGCTGTGTCTGGGGGATGTTGACCCTGAGGGCTGTGTCTGGGGGGGCTGACCCTGGGGGGCTGTGTCTGGGGGGGATGTTGACCCTGAGGGCTGTGTCTGGGGGGATGTTGACCCTGGGGGCTGTGTCTGGGGGATTTTTTACCCTGGGGGCTGTGTCTGGGGGGATGTTGACCCTGAGGGCTGTGTCTGGGGGGATGTTGACCCTGGGGGCTGTGTCTGGAGGGGATGTTGACTCTGGGGGCTGTGTCTGGGGGGGGGATGTTGACCCTGGGGGCTGTGTGGGGGGGGGATGTTGACCCTGAGGGCTGTGTCTGGGGGGGATGTTGACCCTGGGGGCTGTGTCTGGGGGGGATGACCCTGGGGGCTGTGTCTTGGGGGGATGTTGACCCTGGGGGCTGTGTCTGGGGGGGAGATGTTGACTCTGGGGGCTGTGTCTGGGGGATGTTGACCCTGGGGGCTGTGTCTGGGGGGGGATGACCCTGGGGGGCTGTGTCTGGGGGGGATGTTGACCCTGGGGGGCTGTGTCTGGGGGGGATGACCCTGGGGTGCTGTGTCTGGGGGGGGATGACCCTGGGGGCTGTGTCTGGGGGGGGATGTTGACCCTGGGGGGCTGTGTCTGGGGGGGGATGTTGACCCTGGGGGCTGTGTCTGGGGGGGATGTTGACCCTGGGGGGCTGTGTCTGGGGGGGATGTTGACCCTGGGGGCTGTGTCTGGGGGGGATGTTGACCTTGGGGGCTGTGTCTGGGGGGGATGTTGACCCTGGGGGCTATATCTGGGGGGGATGTTGACCCTGAGGGCTGTATCTGGGGGGGGATGTTGACCCTGGGGGCTATATCTGGGGGGGATGTTGACCCTGAGGGCTGTATCTGGGGGGGGTTGTTGACCCGGGGGGGGGCTCAGTGGGGAGGAGTGTATGGGAAATCTCTGGACCTTCCTATATTATGTTGTAAACCTAAAACCGCTCCTAAAAACTTGTCTTCAGAAAACACTGTTGGCCCAAACAGTTTACCCTCCTCGTCTCAGAGCCCATTTTTCTGAACCTGCCCCACCCCCGGGACTTACCTGCACCCCACACCCACGGGCTCTGCGGTCACACGTGGGCTACACAGAGCAGCGGGCACGGGCGGGCCAGGGGCGGGCACCCTCACGTGCTGGCTCAGCGCTCACTCTGTGACCCGTGTCCGCACTGCGGTCTCCCTCCTGTCACGCTCTCTGCATGTCATGCTGTTTGCTGTTTGAGCTCCCCAGGCGTGGCGCTTGCGTGCGGTCTGGCCCCGGTGAGCCCGGGAGGCCGTCCCGGCACCGGGAGCCATTGGGCTGTCGGCTGGCTCAGGGGTAATGAGTCCGCAGCGGTGTTAAGTGAGGTGTCTGTAAGCAGCACACAGAAGCAAGGTTTCGCATCGATCGGCGGGAGAGGTGTGAGCAGAGGCAGCAGCGGGCCCTGAATCTCCGGGGCGCCAAGGTCCGGCCGTGGCCATTCTGAGTTCTTGGCGACTCCGTGACCGTGGGCGCCAGGAGTGACGGGCTTTGCCCGTGGAGGTCCCTTACCTCTTCACCTGCGACCCCACCCGTGACTGAGTCCTTTCTCCACGGGCCACGCTGGGATCCGGGCCGTCTCTCTGTTTTCTTGGTCAGTCTGGCCAGCAAGTTCCCTGTCGCGCTGGCTCTTTTGAGGGGTTCTCTCTGGCCCACGGTGACTTTGTGCGTTTTTAAATTCCCAAGTAGGGAGCCTGTTTTCATTTCTCTTTTTGCACCAGCTTCTAACGTAAGAGGGACGTGACCGCACGTGGGCTGCGTGGAGCCGCTGGAAGGTTTACCGAGGCCACGCGTGGCCTAGCAGCCCCATGGCTCGGTTTGCGGGCGCTCGGCTTCTCCGCACTCAGCCTGAGGCGGGTCCGCGGGGCCCTGGCCCGTGTGTGATGTGCACGTTCCTAGCCTCACTCGTTCCCCCCGATCAGCCTCTCGGTAACTGACCGTGCATTCAGCGTGTCCCGGGGTGCCAGCCAGCCAGCCTCATCAGGCTCTTTAGTTCTCACGCCCCGGTTCTGAGTGGCCGTGTCTCCCTGTGGAACGGTGCCTGTTACCCTGGGGAGACCGGCTCCCCGCCTGGCACGCTCTCTGCTTCGCCTCCGCCAGGTCCACGTTTATCTCAGCAAAGCAGACTCTGGTACATGGGACTGGTCATGTCTCTCCGTCCTTTTACCTGCCACTTCGGTGTGTCCAGGCATTAGCCGTGCCCCTTAGGAACCACAGACGGGTGGGAGAGAGGGGCTGGGGTCACAGCAGCCCCTCCCTGGCAGGCGGGGCATCGCCTGCAGACACACCCTGGGTTTCAGGAAGGGGTTCCACTCCACCCCCCTGCAGCTCCCGGAGGGAATCACGGAGCAGCTCGGGGGGGAGGAGCGGGGAGCCCCCTGGTCACCAGCGACAGAGGCGGCCGCCACCTCAGTGCCGTCCCTTTCCTCTCCCTGTGCTTGGTCCTTGTTTTGTGCCCTTCGTTTCCCGTGACGTCAGACACAACTGGGACCCAGGCTGCAGGAGACCCACAGAGGCAACGGAGCCGAGAGGCCCAGCGAGGCCCCACCCACCCTGTGAGATGGGCTCGCCTGTCAGTCACTTCCCATGTCCCTCTTTTGCATGTCACACCTTTTTCTTTCAACCAGATGGATGACAGAGCTTACCCACAGCAACAGGCAGAGAGGCGGGCGAGGCCTTCATCATGGGCGGGCGCAGCGACTGCGGGAGGGCCGGTCCCATCCGGAGGCCAGTCCTCAGTCCCTGGAACTTCCCAGCACGCAGCGCTGCCTGGCGTTGGAGGCCGGCCCTGCCTGCCGAGCAGGTGGTTGGGTGGTTGGGGGCTGGCTCTGCCTGCCGAGAGCGATCCCTGGAGAGGCATGCAGAGCGAGGGGCGCAGGGTCTCCAGAGGGCAAACACCCCGTTTCTTCTCCTGTGTTTGTTTCTGCATCTGTGCAGCTGTCCCCCTGCTGGGCTGGAGCCTCAGACAGGAGGGAAGGGCCGTCTGAACATGAGTCCAAAGGACCAGGATTCCGAGCTTCTGACTGAGTCCCAAGGACATCAGCTTCTATAGCCGACTTACAAACTCGCGTCGCCTGTGACCGTGAGGGAGACTCAGCCCGCGTTTCAGTTGGACATGACCATCTAGTGAAACACTTAGGGTTTCAGAGAAGATGCTTAAAATGGAGCCTGTGATGCCATTGACCCAAGTACATCAAATGCTTTCTACAGAATTTGACCTAAAGATTCTTTCTACTCACAGGAGCTTGTCTTGAGGTCACAAGGGACCCCTGGACAGAGAAGGGTCTGTGAGAATCGTCCCCGCATTGCTCTCTAAAGAGAGAAAACTGGAAACAACCAAATGATGTTGATAGGATGCCGATGAAACTAATCACGGCGTGTCCTTAAAGGAACACTGCAGCCATTAAAATTATGCTGCAAATCAATGGCCATTGATACGGCGCGGTGGCCATGTGCTATTAGGGAAAATGCAATATGATACTATCTTCCTTGAAAAAAGAAATGTGTGTACAGAAACGTGTGCCTTGGGAAGGTGGCTGAGAACTTAGTCATTAAAATGTTAACAGTGGTTAACATCTGTTTCTTTGTTGCTTACTTTGTGTTTTATAAGTTATTTGAAAGAAACAAAATTATCACAATAACTTAATAAAGTAAAGATACTGAGGAGCCTGTTGATAAGGTCCCTCCTGCATGTAGACGAATGGTTGATCCCTTTAGTGGTTCGTGTTTACTCTAAATTGTGAATTCCCGGAGGAGGGCGCTTTCTTCTCTTCTCTTCTCTTTTCTCCCCGCAGCTCCGTGCACAGCCCAGCAGGGCTGAGAGCTCCATTGTGGCTGTTGACTGAGTGGGTATTTAGATGTCAAGTACTGAGAGGATATTAGTGAAAATAGCTAAGAACTAAATTGCACTAGAACTTTCGTAATTGAAAACTAAAACTCCGAGTCATTTCCTTTTATTATAAATGAAACCGCCTCACAGCTCCCCCTCAGCGTTGAAATCCTGCCAACGTGTGGGTTACGATCCCATCGCCTGGCTGATGTGAGAGATTTAAAGCCGCTTAATGACATCATTATCCTGCAAATCATAGCCAGGGAGGCACAAGTGAATCCGGTGTTTGCAACAGCCATGCCAGGACCTGTGGTTTCTGAGTGGGGCCAGGGCCAGTCTAAGCAAGTTTAAGAAGGTGGTAATATGATATTTGCATTCCCAACTTCCTCACCAGTGCCTTTGCCTCCTGTGTCGGTCAGCTATTGCTGCGTAACAAATAACCACACAATGTCAGCGGCGAAGGAAAATGCCGTTGGTTTGTTGATGTGGGTGGGCTCTCCCCTTCCGCCTCTGGGATTCAGACTCGGGTCTGCCCGTGTATGTTAAAGGGCAGAGCCACTCGGAGGAAGTCCTGTCTTGTCACTGGGAAGGGGTCAAGGGCAGGAGTGCGCACCCGTCATGACTTCAGATTGCTCCCGTGCTGTGTCCGCCGACGCCCCACTGGCTGAGGGGACGCCCACACCCGCGGGCCGGGAGGCCCCAGCGAGGTGCATGGTGGGGAAATGAGGAAGCCGGCAGGCGAGTCCACCCTCACCCCTCCATCGGGCCGGCTCCCGCACCACGTCACCTCCCGCTTTCCCGCCGCCTGCAGTCGTCTCTCCTGCCTCACGGAAAAGCCAGCCCTGCTGATTGGTCGCCTGGACGTCCTTTCTGAGTAAATAGACTGCGTTGCTGTTCTGTGGGCCAAGCTTGTGTGCTTTTGCAGGTGCCTTGGGGAGGAGGGGGTGTCCCCGGCTGGTCCCAGCGGCCAGCGGGCACCAAAGGACTGGCCGGCCACGTGGGCAGGGAGAGCGCCTGCGGCCGAGGGGACAGCGCAGCCCATTTTACCGCGATTTGAGAAGCCTCCCTGGACCGTCACTGTGGCCGGGCCAGAGGTCACCGTGGCTGCGCCAGAGGTCACATCCGCCAGGCGCTGCAAAGGTGCCGGCTGAGGAGAGAGCGCGTCCCTCCCATTGTGGAGGAGCAGCGCCTCCCACGAAGAGCCTCCCTGGGCGTCTCTGGGAAATGCAGGCGATTCGATTTCCTAACGCCGCCCATCGGGGTGGTCCCTGGGCCTGGGAGGCACGCGGGGTCGCACACGGGGCCACGCTGCACACACAGGGGTCGCACACGGGGACCACACTACACACACGGGGGTCGCACACGGGACCGCACTGCACACACGGGGGTCGCACAGGGGGCCGCGCTGCACCGTTGGAGGAGAGCAGGCACGGGTAAGTCCCCCGCAGCCTCTGTGCCGGGCTCACCACAGGGAAGCTTTCAGCTTTTTCTTCCCAATCTAGACACCAATTTGGCCTTTTTATGTCGATTTCGGTCTAAACGCGGAGGGCACGCAGGCCTCCGGGCCTTAATGCGGCTGCCGACAGATCTGAGCAGCGATTCAGCGGTGAGTGCGGACCTGAGGACACAGCACTGGCGGGCTCCGGGCGGGGCTCGGCCCTCAGGCTGCAGCGGCACCGGGGACTTGTCAGAAATGGGAGTTCCGACAATGAAAACATTTAAAAGTAAAATAAAGCTGCACCTCCAAGGACTGATGCACACGCACCCAGTCACCCCTGCGTACGAGGGGTGATCAGCGTGACCCAATAGAGACACCGCGAGTTGAGACCGACCGTGCCCAGGGTCCAGGTTCCACCCTGAGGCACCGACAGGGCTGTTCGCAGTCACATTCGTCTTGGTCGAGTTGCGCTCCTGTGACCCTGCGGAGCACGGAGCCGAAACGCACCGTGAGCGGCAGCGCCGTGTTAACTGCCCGTCGGCGTCGGGAAGAAGAGCGTGAGGAACGCTCAGCTCCTGCCTCACTCGGTTCAGTCACGGAGCATCCAGAACAGCCAGGTGGCCACGTGGTCCGCGGGGAGGCCACCTCCCGGAGCCCGCAGGCGGGGCGGACACCGGCTCTCGCAGGAAGTGAGCCCTGGCTGGCTGCATGAATTTCAAAGTGACTTCCTGGCCGCGGCCGCGGTAAAGAGCTGCCCGAAACGCCCGGCCGGCGGGGCTCCGTGGTTGAGTGTCGGCCCGTGAACCAGGAGGCCAGGGTTCGATTCCCGGTCAGGGCACAGGCCCGGGTTACAGGCTCCATCCCCAGTGGGGGGCGTGCAGGAGGCAGCCGATCCATGATTCATCATTGATGTTTCTCTCTCTCTCTCTCTCTCCTCCTCCTCTCCTCTCTGACATCAATAAAAAATTTTTTAAAAAAAAGCTGCCCGGGAAGCCTTCGGGAGTTCATTCACTGTGGTCGTTACTCTTGGCCAGCGGTCGGCAAACCCATTAGTCAACGGAGCCAAATAGCAACAGGAGAACGATTGAAATTTCTTTTGAGTGCCAAATTTTTTAAACTTCTAACGCCACTTCTTCAAAATAGACTCGCCCAGGCCGTGGTATTTTGTGGAAGAGCCACACTCAAGGGGCCAAAGAGCCGCATGTGGCTCACGAGCCGCAGTTTGCCGACCACGGCTCTTGGCACACCCTCGGGCCAAGGCCACCAGGGTGCAAGGTGCCGGGGCCACTGCCCAGTGTGATCAGCAACAGGCAGGCAAACCCAAATTAAACTTACACCACACGTACAAGGCTGCACAGACAAAAATCATTTTCCATCTTTGAACATGTTCTTTTTAAATTGATTTCAGAGAGAGGACAGGAGGGAGAGAGAAACATCAATGATGAGAGAGAATCACTGCCTCCTGCACGCCCCCCACTGGGGATGGAGCCTGCAACCCAGGCAGGTGCCCTGACCGGGAATTGAACCCTGACCTCCTGGTTCATAGGTCGACGCTCCACCACTGAGCAACACCGGCCGGGCTATTTTCCCATCTTTGATTCATCATGTCTTCATATCTCTATTTTACTTGGATCAGACCAGGTGCCACCCGAGAATAAAATAGGACGACCAGCGCTTAACACAGTGCAAAGCCGAGCCTATTCAAACGCAGGCCACGGAGCCCGTGGAGCAGGCAGACGGCGGGGTTTCCGTTCTGGACAGGGCACCCCGGGGTCGTGCTGAGGGCAGCAGCCCCTGTTGCGGGCAGAGCCGATGAGCCTGTCAGTGTGTGCACGGTGGTTAGAACAAGATGTGTTTACAGGTCCAGTCGGGGTCAGGGGTCAGACCAAATGCGCGGTCCTCCATCAGTGGCGGGTGGCCGGGACAGGTGTGTGGGACACAAGAGCCAGATGTGTTACCGCCTGCAGATGTGTTCACTTCGGGACGGCCGACCCCCGGTATCATCCCTTACTCCTGTCCCGCGGCGTCCTGGCCCCTGCCGTGGCCACCTACACGCGGGACCCACCGTCATCACACCTTCGCGCGGGGGTCCTCGAATTCCAGAGGCTGTTCCTGTTGTGCTGAGGTCCAATCCCCTGCCCCCCCCCACCCCTCCCGCCCACGCCGAGGTGGCTTTTTTCGGTCCTAGTGTGCTACTTGCTCCTCTGCGCTCCTCCCTGAGGCCCCGCGGGCAGGTGCGTGCTTTGGCATCGGCTGCGTTTTCAGCACCTGGGACAGCGCTCGGCGCCCAGTTGTGCTCAGTGACTGTCCCCGTGTGAAGAGAGGCTCCTGGTAGCTCCTGGCTGGGACGTAAAATGCCTCGGTTCCTGGATGTCGTGCTGGGTCCTGCTGTCTTCCTCGTTCGTTCATAGGTGGGGCAGTCCGTCAGCATCTGATACACGTGGGTCTCGGCCTCCGGGCCGGGGGCGGCGGTCTCTGGGTCGGCGCCTCCTCTCAGGCGAGAAGGCCCCGCCCGGCGCTCACAGCGGCTTTGTTTGTGAGAAACTGAAGACAGTCTCAGCTTCATCAGCCGTCTGCCCGTGGGCCTCGCCAGGGAGCACAAGCGCCCGGTGAACGCAGCCCTTACTCCTGTCCCGCGGCGTCCCGGCCCCTGCCGTGACCACCTACACGCGGGACCCACCGTGATCACACCCACGACCTGCTGCCACAGCTCACAGCTCCAAAGGGGTGGCCTTGGTCTGAGCGCCCCCACTGCGTGGACCGACCGGTCCCGCGCGGCCAGCGCTGAGACCTGACAGCCAGAGAGGACGCGGGCGGGGTCAGCTCAGCGGGCGGGGCGTCGGGGAGCATTTGTGCCGAAGGACCCGGTGGAGCCAGACACGCCTGCTCTGCTTCCAGCAGCGGAGGGGGGGGCGCAGCTTTCCCCTGATTGGCCTCGGCATCGTCCAGAGTCCGTCAGTCATCTGCACGCATCCATTTCCGGACTCGCTGTCCTCGCACAGTCTGACAGCTACGTAATTCAAGCTACACATGTCAGCTGCATGCGTCATTTTAAATTTCCTAGTGGCCACATTTTATTTTTCTGTGCTTTTTTTTTTCTTTTTAATCCTCCCCCGAGGATTTTTTCCATGGATTTTTGGGAGAGAGAGGGAAAGACAGAGAGAAATATCGATGTGAGAGAAACACATTGATTGGTTGCCTCCTGCATGCTCCCCGACCAAGGCCCAGGCCAGGGAGGAGCCTGCAATTGAGGTACATGCCCTTGACTGGAATTGAACCCAGGACCCTTTGGTCCACAGGCCAACACTCTATCCACCGAACCACACCGACCAGGGCTAGTGGCCACATTTTAAAAGGTGGACAGCGATTGGACTATCGTCTTAATAACCCGTACCTTAGCCACAAATACAGACCCACCGGGGTGTTTGTATAATGATGTGTAATGAGCGGGCACGGGGTGGCCCACGCGGGGTGCTCCGTCCTGAACCCGTGTCACTGAAATGAAACACTGTAGGTGGGTCCGTACGCCGGAGCCTCGGCTGGACGCAGAGCCCACACGCCGCGCGTTCGGTGCGGTGTTGTGGACTCCCTGCTGAGCACCGCCTCCCCTCCTGCACAGAGCTGCGCGTGACAGTCCAGGCCCACACTCGATAGCATGAGGCGACAGCACGTGTCCGGGAGAGTTCACTTACCGCTCGGAGACGAGCTTGGTCAAGGCTGAACGAAACCCTGGGATGACGTTTCGTTCACAGGAGCACACAGCACCCACTCCCAGCCTCGGACTGGGTTTCTACACACAATCGGATGAGGCTTGCGTGCGAGCAAAGGAAGTCAGACAGAAAGGGTAAGGACCACATGATTCCACTCGTGTGGGACGTGAAACCGCAAGCAACGAAGGAACAAACATGAAAAACAACAAACAAAAACGCGGAGACACAGACAACCAGGTGGCGGTTACCAGAGGGGAGGAAGGGAATAATGGATAAAGGGGGTCAAACATGTGGTGATGGGAGGAGACTTGGGTTTGGGTGCCAGGCACACGTGCAACATACAGACCATGCGCTGTAGATGGTCCCCTTGAAGCCTACATCATCTTATTAACCAATGTCACCCCACAATGAATTAAATTTTTAAAAAACAAAGACTTATGGGAGAAATAACATTAGGAGAACAAAGGTGTGAATACACATGCTTTTGTTTTTTTAATGTATTTTCATGGATTTCAGAGAGGAAGGGAGAGGGAGAGAGAGAAACATCAATGATGAGAGAGAATCATGGATCAGCTGCCTCCTGCACGCCCCCTACTGGGGATCGAGCCCGCAACCCGGGCATTTGCCCTTGACCGGAATCGAACCTGGGACCCTTCAGTCCGCAGTCCGAGGCTCTATCCACTGAGCCACACCAGCCAGGGCTTATAATTGTTGATTAGTTAACAAAAAGAACAGAGGTATAACAAAACGATGCACAAATTCCATAAAGCGGCAGCAGTTCTCATTTTAAAGAGGATAAACCCATCATCGTCCTCGACGGGAAATGCCGAAGGCGTTTTGAAGTATAGAAAGTGCAGATGTGATCTCTGGAGGGAGAAAAGGCAACAAGAACAACTAAAGAAGCTCTGAGACGTGTCTGGGCCAGGGCCGAGCCATGACCTGACGGCTGGGCACTCCTAAGTGACCCAACATCACAGCATGCTGGCTTTCCACAGCAAACACGCCCAGGCTGTGTGGCTCTGCTAGTTGGGCATCATCCCCTGCACCAACAGGTTGCCAGTTGGATTCCCAGACATTCTCATCATTGATGTTTCTCTCTCTCTCTCCCTCTCCCTCTCTCTCTAAAAAAAAAAAAAGACCAATTAAAGTATTTTTTAAAAATTTAAAGCAAACAAAAAATCCTCCCATAAAAACGTACCCCAATTCATGGCCACCAATAACATTTTTACGTTTTCCAGTTTCCAAGCACATTGTACACGTGCACAGCAGCGATCACAGGAGGCGCAGCTCTGGCCCTGATTGCACTTGCCCTCACCTCTGGGCCTCCCCGTCCTCTCTGGCCCGTCCCGCCGTCACTGCTGACGCCTGCCCCACGCTGCCAGGGCGCGGACCGTGACGGATCTTCCTCTCGCTTCTCTTTGGCCACGTGGGCTGTGCCAGCTGCTGCGCGTAAATAACTGCGGTTAGTATCTCCCGTCCTCGGCTGAGTCTGGATCTGCTTTAGGAACTGCCTGCTGGGCCATTTCCTTTTGAACAAAGACGGAGCGTCCTGGTTTCACAACAGGAACAGCCCAGATGCAGGCGCCCAGCCATCTGCGCGAGCTCCCTACGCGCCCCAGGCCTGTCTGCTTAGCTCCCTGGTCCCTTTTTTGGGAATCGAGTGAGTCTGATGTAGCTCAGTTTAAAGTGAATCTCAAGATTGGAAACTGAACCCTTGAAAGGAGTTATTGTTTTTTAAAATAGTATCCCTTCTGGCTGTGTTACTGTGTGTGTGTGTGTGTGTGTCTCTGTCTGTCTTCGCCAAGGTTAAGGTCTACCGTGACTGCCTAATTTTCAAGCTCTTTGAAATACTGGGTAACACTGAAAAGGTTTCTGCTTTTCCACAAAGTATTTGTTGCCACAGATAAAGCAGTGCCTAGGCAGGGGTGGGGAACGGCCGGCCCATGGGCCATGTAAGATCCGCACAATCATTTGGTCTGGCCCTGCCAAGGCCTTTGGAGTGAGTTAATTAAATGTTAGATCATAAACAGCAGGCTAATTTTCCAAGTTGATACGTTTGTACGGCCCTCGAATGATGTTATAAATGTTCAGATGGCCCTCAGCAGAAAAATGGTTCCCCACCCCTGGCCTAGAGCGATCCCAGGAGATACGGGGAAGGGGCATGAATAAAGAAAAAGGGCCGAAACCGGTTTGGCTCAGTGGATAGAGCGTCGGCCTGCGGACTGAATGGTCCCGGGTTCGATTCCGGTCAAGGGCATGTACCTTGGTTGCGGGCACATCCCCAGTGGGGGGTGTGCAAGAGGCAGCTGATCGATGTTTCTCTCTCATCGATGTTTCTAACTCTCTATCCCTCTCTCTTCCTCTCTGTAAAGAATCAATAAAATATATTTTTAAAAAAAGAAAGAAAAAGGACCAAGGAAGGGCTCAGAAATTTAAACTATGAGGGTTACAATTTAAAACTCAACGGATCGATAAATAGCGGATAGAAGCAGCTAAACATGAATTATTTCCTGAATAAGCAAGCCAGTCCAAAGGCCATCTAGTATGAATTTCATACTAGAGAAGTGAGTGAATAAAGGAGAGAAAAACAATATGATAGTGAATTATCCTGATTGAAATAGAGACACAGTATTGGGGGGATGAGTTCACTGAGAATTGGTCCGAATGAATGAAACGGACAAGCACATACAGACACCATTGGGAAATTTCAAATCAAGGATGAAGGGGAAATCCTAAAAGATTGCAAAGTGAAAAAAAAGAGAGAGAGAAAACATTTGCCCGCAAAGAGACAAAAATCTAATTGGCTTCCCCCTCGTTGGCAGCAATGGTGCTAGAAATAATTTGGAACGTAGCATTTCGTAAGTCACTAACATTTACATTTAAGTGTGAGATCAAAACGAAGACACTTTCAGACTTTCATTTGAACAAATCAGTTAAAGGTTTATTCTACCAAAATAAGCAAAAGTGATGAATCTAAGTAGACAACATAAGATGCAAGTGATCACAATGTGGGGAAAATGAAGTAAAAAAGTCATCATCTCACAAGTTTAACGTGTAGAACATTGAGAGAATAGAGGGGAGAAAAAATTGTGTCAAAATAAATCAGGCTGCAGAATATTTAACAACGTGTTCTTGAGAACTTGAAGCTAAAAAAATACTACAATTTCAATCTCGGATGTGTGTTGGTGTGAAGAGCGGGGAGAAAGTGCGGTAGGAAGCAAGGGGAGTAACGTTACATAATCGGCTTTATAGTACTCAGGAGAAAATAAAAAGAATGATGAATTCTAGACATTGCAAAAAAATTAAGGGTAATTACTAGAAAAATACAAATAGAGGTATAACTTCTTGCTCGCAAACTACTGGAGGAAAAAATCATAAAACAATAAAATGATCAGTCCTCAAAAGGGAGGAAGTAAAATGTAAAACAAGAGGAGGCCGTGTATTAAAACATACTGATAATCACATAAATAAGAACCGGTTAAATGGTCCTAAGAAGAGGGGGAAATTGCAGAATCTATCCAGTCACATTCAACGCCGCCCACTCGCAACTACTTCTCTGGAACAAAATGAGAGGAAGTTTGAACATAAAGACGAGACGGGGAGATGACGCCTGGTTCACCTTGAGGAGACGGAGTCGTTAACGATGTTGTTGGAGGAGATGTGCAGGGAGATGAAATCTGCAATTCACAACTTAATTCAGCATAACTTCGCTGTAAAGGCTGCGGAGTCTGTGCAGAAAGCAGAAGAAAGCGGGAATCGGTGAGCTCAGCATCCCTGCAAAAGCTTGAGGGGAAACTGCAAATTAAACAACAAAAGTAGATTAAAAACCAAAAGCAAATGCCCAGTGGGCGCATCCAAGAGCCAAACGACCTCTGGGCTTGCGTCTGTTCTTTGGCTGAAACACAGACAACAGAGTGGGGGAGGGAGGGGGGTGTTTGTAACCGAGTCAACAATAACAATAAAGAAAAAAGGCCAGAAATTGTGTCTGAAAAGACTAATACAATGAATGACTCCCTGGCAAGAAAAGGAGAAGGAAGGAAGAAGTAAGTAACCTTCTGGAATGAACCAGGTAACTTCTCTAAGATGTTTATTTAGACATTGAACTGGAAATGAGAGACCGGTGTGAGCATGTTGATACGGAAACGTCTGAAAATCTTGATGAAGTTGACAAATGCCTGGGAGAACACAACTCCCCGAAAGTGGCCCAAGGAGAACGGGGGATCTGCGTCGTGACGTCGCCGTTAAATAAACCGAACCCGTCATTTAGAAACTCCTGCAAAGTGAGCTCCAGGCCCAGACTGTCCTCCGGGGAGTCCCGTGGCATGTTTATCGCTGAAGAAGGCACAGGTCCTACGCCTCCTACCGAGGAGAGAGAAGCAGGAACGCCCCAAACTCATTCTGCGGGGTCCCTCTACCAAGTGCGGACAAAACCCATCACATTCATGGACAGGAATGCAAAACATCGCCGTGGGCCCAGCAGCAAAGGGCGAGAACACCGGGACCGAGCCGGCTCCCTGCGGGGCGCAGGCGGACTTGACATTCAGAAATCAATGGAGGACGTCATGGTACCGGCTCCATGGATCCCGGGGTGTCACAGAATTCACCATGTATTAGTGACTTTAAAAACTCCCGGCAATGTAGGAATAGAACCTCCTCAGTATGACAAAGGTATACCGTGTGTTACAAAATAAAATAATAATAAAAAGCTACAGGCCAACCCCAAAGCCACACAGGACGCGCACCCGGCTTCTGAAAGCTGTTCTTTTGAGACAAAAACGAGGCACTGGGAGCTGGGCCTGGGCCAGGAAAGAGACAAAAAGCAGAGGACGGAAGGAAGGAAAGAGAAAGGTCGTTCTCCAGCAGCCAGAGGACGGGCTGTGCACACCCACGCCGGAAGCTGCTCAGACAGTCGCTACAGCAGCGAGCGAGCGAGCTTACCGAGGCTGCCGGGCAACGCCAATATGCAGAGATCGTTCACACCTCGCTCAGCGCTGCCCCATAAACAGGACCTGTCAGAGGACCCCACCTCAGTAACGGGAGGGACCCAACCACTAGCAATGCACGGCAGGGTCAGGAGACAGCTCCGAGGGACACGGAGAAAGGCGCCATTGATGAGTACAGGACCCCTGCGTGTGACCGCGGGGACTGGAAATTCCACATTGTACAGATGTGGGTCTCCGTAGGACAGCCGATCGTTATGACTTAATCCCAATCAACTTGAGAATTTCTGTAGGAAATTAACAACCTGCTTGTGAATTTGTGTGGAAGTGAAAAGGGCTGATAGTCCGGCCGGTGTGGCTCCGTGGTTGAGCATCGACCTATGAACCAGGAGGTCAGGGTTCAATTCCCAGTCAGGGCACAGGCCCAGGTTGCGGGCTGGATCCCCAGTGTGGGGCGTCCAGGAGGCAGCCGCCGATCCGTGATTCTCTCTCATCACTGATGTTTCCCTCTCTCTCTCTCTCTCTCTCTCTCTCTCTCTCTCTCTCTCTCTCTCCCTCCCTCCCTCCCTCCCTCTCTGAAATCAGTAAAAATATTTTTTAAAAAGGCGGGCAGTCGCCAGGGCGAACGTTACATCTCAGGGTTGCGGGGGGCCACTCGGGGTCCCTGGTTCCACCTGACCTCAGAGCTGTCTCCTGTGTCGGGGATTCAGTGGCTGGCCCCTCAAAGGCTACAGGCTGACCAAGTCCGGGGGTCCCTCCAGGGCTCTGGCACGGGGCTGGGCGAACTCAGGGGCCGCTCCAGGGCCCACGCAGGACCGAGGCCTGTGTGCCTGCAGGTGCGTAGACCCTTCCCGGGAACCGCCTTGCGTGGCGTCCACAACAGGCCCACGCGGGACAGAGCCGCCCCCCAGGTCTCAGGTGCGGGGTGGGTTCGGGTCTGTGGCTGGGACCACGGAGGGGAGGCAGCCGCCTGAGTGACAGCCTCCTCCAAGCGCTCGCCTTGCTTTGGGCTGCCCCAGGGGTCACAGTCTCCCACGACGCCCGCAAAGTCACTTTGTCCGCGGACGGGTGCTGGTCTGTTGTCACCCATGTCACACCTGCAGCCCAAACCCCGCAGCGAGCGGGGCAGGTACAGACGGGACCCTGCGGGCGGGGCAGGTGGAAAAGGGGCCTTGAGGACGGGAATCCCTGTCCCGGTGAGGGGCGGGGCAGGTGGACACGGAGGCGCCCCCGGAAGCCTGGCGGTGGCAGCACGCCGGTGGCAGCCGTGGGACCTCGGGCGATGCCGCGGGACGGTTGGTGGTCAGTGGAGTGAAGGGCAGGAGCCTGGCAGCCTCCCGTGTCCACGCTGCCCCCCCCCCCACTTACTTGGCCCCCACTGTGCCTGGGAGGCGCCGAGCCTACAGAGGACACTTCCAACAGGGGCTGTTTGTCCGCCTTCCGTGAGGCCGGGGGTGGCCGCGCCGTAACTGCCCACCGTGTGCGAGCGGAGGTCGCAAGGCTCAGGGTGACCGACCCTCCCCGTTCGCCTGGACTTCCTGGGGCTTAGCCATGACATCCTGCGTCCCGGGCGGCTCCTTAGTCCCCAACAAACTGGGACGCCTGGCACGCTGGGAGAGGGACCCCCCCCCCCGGACGGGACACACGCGGCTGGCCAGGGGCATTTGCCCTCGCTGCCCCTCTGGCTGTTGGGCTGTGGGCTCAGTTTGAGAGGTGCCCATGAGCAAGCACGGAGACAAGAGCCACCAGCGTGTTTTTAAATATATACATTTTTTATTGATTTCAGAGAGGAAGGGAGAGAGAGAGGGAGAGAAACATCAACAATGAGAGAGAACCATGGATCGGCTGCCTCCTACACACCCCACACTGGGGATCGAGCCTGCAACCTGGGCATGTGCCCTGATCAGGATGCGAACTGTGACCTCCTGGTTCAGAGGTCAACGCTCAACCACTGAGCCACGCCAGCCAGACATTGACATGTATTTTAAATCCTGCTTCTAGGGCAGCAAGGATCGCCACGACTTCATAGGACTCACATCCACCAACAGAAGGAGCCGCACCATCCGGGCCGGGGAGTCCGTGAGGAGAGGCCTGGGGAGTGTGGGCGGAGCTCTGGGCCAGAACCGGGGTGTGGGGTGTTGGCCCGTTCCCACGGTGCCTGTACGCCCATCGGGGCCAATCTCAAGCTCTCGCTGTGACGTCGCTGGACCCAGAGCTGGGAAGAGACGCCCATGACCTGTGGTCGCCAGCAGCCGGAGCCAGTCAGCCTGCAGCTGGCCCTGAGGTACCGGGGCACACGCCCAGTTAGCACCTCAGAAAGTCCGACAACGCCAGGGTTGGATGGGAAGATGGGTTGAAGCGGGCGGGGAGGTGAGTGGGCTCGGCACTTTGGAGAGCACTGTGGGGTTACTGCCTGTCACACACATGCTCACAGACCAGAAATGCAGGCAGTTTCCACCCAAGACAGCAGAGCTGCCGCGTGGCTGGTGAGGGGGGACGGGGCTACCCAAACGCCCATCAGTAGGAAAGAGTGTAAATCATCCCACAGAAGAATGCTGTGCGGCATCCTATATAATAAAAGGCTAATATGCAAATTGACCGAGCTGCGGAACGACCAGTCGCTATGACACGCACTGACCACCAGGGGGCAGACACTGAGTGTGGGAGCTGCCCCCTGGTGGTCAGCGCGCTCCCACAGGGGGAGTGCCGCTCAGCCAGAAGCCGGGCTCACGGCTGGAGAGCACAGCCTCCACAGCAGTCGGACATCCCCCGAGGGGTCCCAAACTGCGAGAGGGTGCAGGCCGGGCTGAGGGACCCCCACCCCAGTGCGCAAATGTCACGCGCCAGGCCTCTAGTTTCACACATTCAGCGCCTGTTTTGTCTTCCGGACGGAAAGTATAGTGTCAGTCCCCGGTGACTGACTGGGCGCTTACCATGTTAAAGTAAATAAGCTGATACGTGGAGCAAGGCGGCGGGCTCTCGGAAACAGTGTTGCATAAGAAGCCGAGCTTTGGCTGTGATGCTGTGCATAATGCCGGGCTTCCGTGAACGTTAACACGCATAGACGGATAGTCTGCACCACGGTGTAGCGATATGTATTCGTTGAAACGGGATGGAATCATTCCGAAGGGAGCAGACAAACACGTACCAAGTTTATGCTGATGTTGCTTCTGGGAGAAAAAAAGGAGCTTGAAACTGAGGAGGTTCACAAAGGTATTTCGTCTTTACTATCTTATTCTAGCACCCTTAAATATGAAACAGCATTGATCTGAACAAAAATGACAACACCTCAATAGTTTAAATACTGGGTTCTGAGTCATGGGCACTGGTTACCTTTTTACGGTTCTCCGTATTTCAAAAACGCCTGCGAAGCACCGACGCACAACCCTTGGAGACAAGATGGCATTCGTTCTGTCGCTGGCTCCGGCACGTCCCACCGGCACCCAGGCAGAGAAGCGTGGCTAGACCAGGGCGCCGTCCACGCCAGCGCCATGGGGCCGGAGGGGACAGCTTGACGCCCTCGCCTCTGCAAAGCGCCTCCCGCTCCCTCCTCTTTCCTGGTGGCCTCTCATGACACTGTGGTGGCGTCTGTCAGGTGATGGTGCGATAGTTACCTTCCTGCCTCTCCCATTGGATGGCGAGATCCGATTGGTAGGAGCCACGGCTTACTCATTCCCGGGATCCAAGCGTGCGGAGGGGGCGTTACCGTTTCCAGTGAACACATGACTGGGGGGACCCCCTTCATCTGCACAGCCACCTCCTACCTGTAGTCAGAGGGTGCCGAGGGCTAAATGTGTGTGTCCCCCCAGAATGCCTATGCTGCAATGCCCCCCCCCATGCGATGGTGTCCGGAGGTGGGGCCCTCGCCAAGGAGACCCGGGAGCCCCTGTTCCTCCAGCCGCGGGAGCTTCCAGCGGGAAGGTGGTCGTCATGAGCCAGGAGCCCTCACCGGACCCAACCTGCTGGGGCCGTGACCGTGGACTGGGCAGCTTCCGGGACTGTGAGCCGTGCCCTCCTGTGCTGCTGACCGGGCCGTGCGGTCTGTTACAGCAGCGGGCACGGGCCGGGACACAGGCAGACGCTGTAACCCGGCATCGGCGCGGTCCTCAGGGCGTTGCGTGGAGGCCGTGGGCCGCGGTGTGAGCACCTTCGCGCCGATGGCCGTCGGAGGACTTAGTAAACGTCCCCGAGAAAGCGAGAGTAGTGAGTCGTGTAGAAAACGCTTTGGGGGCCTGACCCAAGGGGGGAGGGGGGGCAGCTGGCTAGGAGCCGAGAGGAAGCCCTGTGGGCCCCAAAGACTCAGGAGTGGAACCAGCACGAATAAGAGGCCGTCCGTGAGGAAAAGGGGGGAGAAAGGAAGAGAGTGGGAGCCGGCCGCGTCTGTGATCCCGGGGAGTGCCTGGGCTGGGGCACGGCGCCGGCAGCTGGGAACTGACCGCGAGTCTGTCTGACGTGTTCAGGCCAGGCCTGTGGCCCTTCCGTCCTGCGCACGTGGTTGCGTTCACAGCCTGAAGCACCCCCCCCCCCCCCACAGCCGAGGTCGAGGGAAAGCCCTGCAGAAAGCGAGGGCACGCCCGCCCCGGCCCGGCCCTGGACGGGGGCGTCTGGGTGCGACTTGTGGTGAGGATTGGAGGGCGATTGTGCAGAGCCTGGGGCCGAGCGGGGGTTTGCAGCCCAGGGGTCTGCTCTGCTCTGACCCCAAAGGCAGGACCGGGTCCTGAGGGCCCATTCGCTTTCCAAATGCCCAAGGAGACGGGTAGCAGCCCTCGCAGCAGCCACCCCCGAGGCCAAGGGCACCTTCCCTGCCGGGGACGTGGCGTTCGGCGTGCAACCTGCTGCTGAGCGAGGGGCAAGGACACGGGCCTGGGAGGAGGCAGGGAGGCGCCTCTGGCGTCCTGGCCTTTGGCTGCCGCGGCAATAGCTCTCCTGCCGCCCGCCCAGCGACGTCAGGCCTGGGTGCCTGTCCCTGCACGTCTTTATCCTCCCCCGCCCCCGGGGCGTTTTCCAGGGTCAGGACGCCGGAACATCACCGTCTCGTCATCTGTAAGAACTGGTGCGGCCGACCCCGGAGCCCCCAGCACTTCCAGGTACCGACACGCCACCCAGGTCAGCCACAGCTCCGTGCCGGGATCTCCGCCACCCAACTCCCCCCGGAGCCCACACCTAAACTTGGCAAGTTTCTGTGGAGAGGGTTGTACCTGTTTATGTACAGACCATCGAGGGGGCAGACCACGTTGGCTGACAGCAGGCGCTGGCAGAATCCCGCCGGGCCGCCAGCCTGGCTCAGCGGTTGAGCGTTGACCAGTGAGCCAGGAGGTCACGGTTCATTCCCGGTCCGGGCACATGCCGGGATTGCAGGCTCGATCCCCAGTGTGGTGCGTGCAGGAGGAGGCTGATCCATGATTCTCTCTCATCACTGATGTTTATCTTTGTCTCCCTCTCTCTTCCCCTCTGAAATCCCTTCCTCCTGCACGCCCCCTACTGGGGATCAAGCCCATAACCTGGGCCTGTGCCCTGACCGTGAATGGAACCGTGAGCTCCTGGTTCATAGGTCGACGCTCAACCCCTGAGCCACGCGGGCCGGGCTGATTGGTGTTCCTGTAAAGACCCCACAGCAGCCCCTGCCCCGGGACACAGGAGAAGGCCTCCCAGGCCGCGGTCCTGGATCTCTGATGTTCCACGTCGGGGTGCACAGCGGCCCCGGCCTCCCAGGGCGGCCCCTCCCCGCCGCTCGCTGCCCTCTGTGGAGGGGGCCGGCCACGGCTGCCGGGAAGGCCGTCTCATTAGGTGGCGCCTTCATTGTCTCCCTCCCAGAGCCCCTTTGGGACCCTTGCACGCCCTTTAAAAACCAAACTCATTAAGCTCTAAAGTAATTAAAAACATGAGGAGATTGATCTGGAAAGCAGAGCCCACGGAGAGGAGAGGGAACGGAAGGGAAAGGGCGCTCTAGGCAGAGGCCGGCGGCCGCTCTGCCCACCGAGTCCCGTCGATGTCCGGGGGCGGCGGCCGCGCCCACCAGGGCCCCGTGGAAGGCGCCTCCTTGTGAATTCCAGCATCGCTCGCGTGGGAATGCTCCCTGCAGCCTGAAGAGCTCGCGCCGGCTCTGCAAACTTCTGAAAAGACTGGAAGCCCAGCACGCAAAATCGCGCGGCCCCGCCCACCCACACGTGCCCTGCCCACCGCTGCTGTGGGACCCCAGACCCGCCACCGCAGGACCCCAGGCCCACCACGCCACCGCGGGACCCCGAGTCCCTCCCGCTGCCGCAGCCACAGGACCCGTCAATGCACCTTCTGGTGACCGGTTGTTTGGGCGTTCTGGCCACGGGCTTTTTATAACATAGATCACTGGCGAAGAGAAAATAGCCTCGAGAGCACTGGGGGCATTCTCATTGACCAGGGAGGGAGAGGCAGCTGGGATGCGGGAGAATGTGTCCCTGTCGGGGGCCTGGTGGGAGCTCCAGCTCCAGGTGCAGGAAGCACGGCCTCCCCGAGCCTCCATCAGCCACCTTTCCCGCAAACTGACCAGCTCAGCCCGGCCGGCGGGCTCAGTGGTTGTGCGTTGACCTATGAACCAGGAGGTCAGGGTTCGATTCCCGGTCAGGGCACATGCCCAGGTTGCGGGCTCCATCCCCAGTGGGGTGTGTGCAGGAGGCAGCCGATCCATGGTTCTCTCTCATCATGAATGTCTCTCTCTCCCTCTCCTTTCCTCTCTGAAATCAATAAAAATATATATTTTTAAAAGTTGCCAGCTGCCGTGAGAACTAAATGCGAGAGGACTTGGGAACAGGCCCAGGGTAGAAAGAATGCACGAGAGACGTTCCCTGAACCAAAAAAATGGCTAATCCACACAGTGGACGCGGCTATAAAAACTGATGTTGAGGAAGAGTATTTACGATGCGAGAAGACTCCTAATATATTGCAGAGAGAAAAAAGGAGGCCAAATTATGCTGATGAGCCTGCCACTAATTTTGTAAATTCGTGCATTTTGTAATTTCATACAACGAAGTAATTTTAGAGCTATCCATAAATCAGTGACAGCCTATAAGTGTGTGTAATTTATGGGCGTGTGGGTGTGTACATATTTTTTAAAACCGCAAGATGGTTATCAAGAAATTAGCAGCAGTTGTTTATCCCGGAGAGCAGGAGGCGGGAGGGCCAGTTAATCTTCCGTGTGTTTTCCGTGGGCGCTTTTATATTTTCCTTTACGTCTTTACATCGGGCGTGAGCGTTGGTGAGGAGTGAAGGCGGGGGCGCCCCGAGGCCGGGGAGCGGGGTGGGGGCACCTGTCTTTGCCGGGGACGGCGGGGATGGTTTTCTCGAGTCCGTGACCCTGCTTCCTAGTTCCACGCTGTGAATGTACAGAAACTGAGCGATCTGCGTTAAACCCACCGGGACACCGCGCTTCCTGAGACACCGCGCTGCAGGACAGCGGTGACAGGCAGCCGCCAGGGAGGGGGCGGGGGGGAGAGAGGCCGGGTCGTGGGCGCAGCAAGCGGCGCTGAGTGGCTCGCGGGGCTCGGTCTGGCCTGGCCTGGTGTGAAGGAGGCCCTGCGGGCCGGCTCCGCCTTGACCCGGGGTTTGGAGTCCGGCGCCCCTGACTCCGCAGCTGCTTTCTGGGAAACACGAGGGAGGGAACAAGAGTCGCCCCACAGCGTCCGCGACTCCACGCGGCCGGATTCCGGGGCCCCGGGGCTGGGTCCTTCGGCAGACACGGCGCGCACTCAGCAAAGGGTTTCGATGTGGAGATGGCCGGTGAGCACCCCAGCCGCGCTGACTTCCGCCCCAGGAGGGTCCGCACGTCCCGCCTGCGCACCCCAGCCCCCCCCAAGCCCGGCCTCTCCGTGGGCGGCAGGTCCCGGGCAGCGCCCTGTTGTCTTGTGAGAGGAAACTGTCTCGTTCTCATGGCGGCTGCTCCCACGTCACGCAAATCCTCACCCTTCGTGGCCTGGGAAGAGCTGGCGGTTCATTTAGCGGGTGGGGGGCCCCGGTGGGGGGCCCCTGTGCACACCCAGCCAGAGCCGCAGCGGCAGCGGGAGGAGCGGGAGGCCTGGGCGCGGGGGCCCCAGGGCCAAGCAGCACACCCCCTCCCCCCCCCCCCCCCCGCCTCGGCCTGCAGGTGGTGCCCGTTTGCCCGAGCCTCGCTGTCTTTCTGTGCCCTTTCACACCGTCTCCCCGGGCATCCTCACCACGCCCTCAGGGGGCATGCAGGAGTGCTCCCTGTAACCCGACTGGGCCCTGCCAGGGTGAGAGTGGGGGGGGGGGGGCTGCCTCACGCTGCGGCGGGAACAGAAGATGCACGGGGTCCCCGAGCAGCAGGACACGCGGGAAACCACGCGTGGGTAAGGGCTGCCGACCCCGCAACCTGAGACAGGCGTCTGGGGGGCGGGGGACGCGGGGGCTCGGCCTTTGTAAGGCGGCCTGCTCTCTTGCTGCTGGTTGGGCCTCCTCGACCCAGCCCTCCCGTCCCCTCCCGTGCGTGGGGACCAGCGGAGCGCCCCCGAGTGTGGTTGCCAGGCTGGGTTGTGCGGGTGTGCCCTGCCAGGGGCACCAGCCTCCGCTCCGTTTCCATGGTGAGCATCCAGGACTGTGCCGTGCGTTTCCATGGTTGCCCAGCAGAGGGCAGTCGCATGTCACGCCAACCAAGCCGGGTGTCAGACCCCCAGGGGCAGGGCAGTGTCCTAAGGGAGAGACGCCCCCTCCTAACTGCCCCGAAGGCAGGCGCAGTGAGGGGGCGACACTGAAGGGGACGCCCCACCCCTTCTGCCTGGGCGGCCAAATGAAGGTCCCCACCACCGAGTGTCGGTGAAGGTCCAGGGGACCCGGAAGAGCTCTCTGCTGGGAGGGGTGGACATCGGAGCACCCCCACTTTGGAAGCTGTTGGGCAGCTTGTCATCTAGCCGAACCCACAAATACCCATGACCCAGCCACCATGAGGTGCACACCCGGCAGGTGGACACGGACGTGCAGAGCAACGCGTTCCCGGCGCCCACAGGCACGCTGGGGTGACAGCCCACACGGGGAGCGCGTGCCACCGGCCACAAAGGACAGCGAGGAGGTGTGTCCGCACGGCGAGCCCAGACGGGCCAAACCGACAGGCTGCTGCTGTGCCCGCAACCTGCAGGACCTCATGAAAGTGACAGTAAGGAGGCCGGCCGCGTGGCTCAGTGGCTGAGCGTCGGCCTATGAACCAGGAGGTCAGGGTTCGATTCCCAGTCAGGACACGTGCCTGGGTTGCGGGCTTGATCTCCAGGGAAGGGGGGTGCAGAGGCAGCCGATCCCTGATTCTCTCTCGTCATTGATGTTTCTCTCTCTCCCTCTTCCTTCCCTCTGAAATCAATAAAAATATTTTTTTAAAAAGCAAACAAAACAGTAAGGAGACGAAACCAGGAGAGAAGGGAGCATCCGTGGGGTTTTGTTTGTATGAAACGCAGAGAGCAGGCGAAGCTCATCGGTGTGCCAGAGGGACGGCCGTTGCCCTGAGGGGCGTGGGTGGGGACCAGGGTCCTGGGCGTGTGGTTGACCCCGGGTGGCGGTCTCATGGGCGGGTCCAGCGTAGGCCGTGCACCTGCCACACGTCTCTCTGGGCTGAGCAGCAAGGTCACGGGGAGCGTCCGTGTGCGCTGGGCAGGGACGGGCCTGGCGGAGGAGGGAGGAACCCGCCAGGCCCCTGCACCGCCGCCTCCCGGCGTGACGCTCACTCCAGAACCACGGGCTCATGGACGGTGTGTGGTCCCCGAGGAAAACCAGCCCCTGACTGGCCGTGCCCACAGGCCAGCTGGCTTCCGGCTGCCGCACACGGGCCTCGCGCCCCCCACACGCAGGCCTGTGTCAGGGTCCTGCCAGCCCCCCAGCGGCTGCAGCAGCCGCAGCGCCGCCTTCATGCCCGGGAGCGGCGGGGACTCGGGCGGGAGTGGTTGCTCTGGGCGCACAGCCTGCCCGGGGCCCCTCCGTCCCGGCTGGACCCGGAGCCTGAGTGTTCCCGTGAAAGCGGCCATGGCCCAGGCCCGCGCCGCGCCATCGCGGACTTTGCCACATGGAGAAAAATAAGTTACCTGTGACACAGCAAGGCCACTCCTGAGCATGGACCCAAGAGGATGGGAAACATACGCCCACATGCGTGGATCGTCAGGGCGGCATGGTTCATACAGACAGGCTGAAGCTGGAAACAGCCCAACGGCCCCCGAATGGGGAACGGACGCTGCCGTTCCCGGGCCTGGGACACAGGTCCCCACGGCCCCGGGGACTCGAGTCAGCTGACACGTGTGTTCTGCAGCGGAGTCCGAAATGAAGCTGCTGGAAGGACCCCGTCCCCCGCCCCCGCCTGCCATCACATGGCTGTCTCCTCTCTGGTGTCCCCTGAGGAC
Source organism: Cnephaeus nilssonii (assembly GCF_951640355.1). NCBI lineage: Eukaryota > Metazoa > Chordata > Mammalia > Chiroptera > Vespertilionidae > Cnephaeus > Cnephaeus nilssonii. Next base: position 107,245,783 of record NC_137076.1, on the reverse strand, counting down.
CCGTCACGGGGCTCGCTCCACGGGGGCCTGTTCTAACTCTGCACCCGCGAGAACTCGGTTTCCAAACAAGGTCGCAGCCCCCGTTTGGGCTCGACGCCCACGTACCTTGTTGGGAGGACTCCGTTCAGCCTGTGACGATGGATGGGCGCGATGCGGCCGCCCACACGTCGGGCTGTCCCGCAGCGATGAGGGAACACAATGCCGAGACGTGTTGCGACGTGTGAAACCTGACAGCGCGGCGCTAAGTGAGAGAAGCCGAAGGCCGAGGTCACGCTGTGTGGGTCCCTGTGAAACCCCGGAGCAGGCACAGCCGTGGAGGCGGGAAGCGGCTCAGAGGCCGGATGGAGGGGGAAGGGGAGGGGTCGCGGGAGTGCGTTCCTTTCTGGAGTTGGACGGGTAGGAGTCGAACACCATCGTGACTGCTAACCACGCCTGAACGGTCGCCTTAGGAGGGTGACTGTGGCCGGTCAGCTCCGTCTCAAAGGGAAGAGGCCTGTGCAAAGGATGAGAGCGGGCTGCCGGCTGGGAGGGGAGTGTCCCAAACCCGTTCACCCAGACGCTCTCAGAACACACCGTTTAGAGAGAATCTCAGCACCCAACAGCGGACGGCAGCCTGATTAGGGAGCGGAGGGCCGTTCACGGGAGGAGGCGGAGCTGCAGACGGGCACAGAGGAGCGCGACGCCGTCAGCCACGGGGAGTGCACAGCACGCCCGGAAGCAGCGCTGCCCGCACCGGTGGCTGAGGCGACGCGGTGACCACGCCCGGCGCCGAGAGGTGTGGGAGCCTGATCGCTCCCACGTGGCTGGCGGGATGCGACACGGGACAGCCACTCGGGAAGAGGGTGACAGTTCCTTACGAAACTGAACACGCATCTGTCATACGCCCTGGGAGGACCCTCGTGGGCGTTCACGCAGAAACCAAATCTCATGGGCGCACAGACACCTGTGCACGGCTATTGGCGACAGCTTTTCTTCTTCTTTTTTTAATATGTTTTTATTGATGTCAGAGAGGAAGAGAGGGAGAGAGAGACGTCACTGATGAGAGAGAATCACTGATCAGCTGCCTCTGGCACACCTCACACTGGGGATCGAGCCTGCAACCCGGGCATGTGCCCTTGATGGGAATCAAACCTGGGACCCTTCTGTCCACAGGCCGACACTCTATCCACTGAGCCACACCGGCCAGGGTGGCAGCAGCTTTCTTCAGAGCGGCGTCCATGGGAACAGCCCGCGGCCTTCGGGACACGGTCCCGTCCACAGCACGGACGCTGCTCGGCAATCGGAGGGAACGGAGCAGAGGTGCCGACGTAACGTTTATGAATCTCCAGGGAACTGGGCTGCGGGGGGAGCCAGTCTTGGGGTACATGCCCTACGGTACTATTTCTAGAACGTTCTTTAAGTGGCGGGGTACAGGATGGAGACTAGGACAGTTTCCAGGGGTGAGGAGTTGGGGGGGCTACACAGGGGCAGCGGGGGAAGGTCTCCGGGGTCCGAGGGGGCGGATCAGTCCTGTGGCTCGACCATGGTGATGGCTACACAGGTCCACATGCGGTAAGTTACATGAAACTACACACGCCCTCGCCGGCCTGGCTCAGTGGGTAGAGCGTCGGCCTGCGGACTGAAGGGTCCCGGGTTCGACTCTGGTCAGGGCACATGCCCGGGTTGTGGTCTCCATCCCCAGTGTGGGGCGTGCAGGACGCAGCCGACCAATGATTCCCTCTCCTCATTGACGTTTCTATCTCTCTCTCCCTCTCCCTTCCTCTCTGAAAGCAATAAAAACATATTTTAAAAACTATATATTTAAAAAAAAACTACACACACGCTGTGTAACTGGTAAGACGTGAATGAGGTCTGCGGCTTGTGCACATGGCAGTTTCCTGGTGACGGTTCTAGACTACGATTACGCAGGGGCACTGGGTTAGGGTAAGAGGGGGCCTCCTTGTGTATATTTTTGGAAACTTCTTGTGAACCTGGGACTCGTTCAGGGTGAAACGTGTTTGAAGTAGCTCCTGTCTTTACAAAAACATGGAGCGGCCGGTACCAGCCGAGCACTCGCCGGTCAGAGGAGCCTGGCGTGAGCAGCCCTGTCTCACAGACGCAGGAAGCCATCGGGGCGGTGCGCGCCCGCCCGGAGGGAGCAAGAGGCATGTGACAAACCGGAAGGACCGGTGCGACCGCTCACGGGCCGCCACGTGCTGCAGGAGCTCCGGGGCCCGGGCGGGGGATCCCGGGAGGCTGCGTGTGCGCAGGAGACGAGGGTGCAGGGAGGGATCGGGCCAAAGGCTGGGTCCCGAGTGGCAAGCTGAATCCTCCCTGGCCAGGGAGCAGCCCGGAGGTCCCCGAGCCCCGGCCGGGGCGTTATCTCAGCAGCCACCAGAGGTCGGATTGCCAGACGGGAGGTCAGGCAGGAGGCGGCAAGCGTGCTGCCGCCGTGACTCGGGCGGGCGGTGCTGCGGGCTGCCTGGCGTCCTGGACGTGAGGGTCACATGACGAAGCGTCCGGGAAGCGAGGCTGGGCACATCCCGGTGACTGACTGGAAGGTGGCGCGGTATTCCTGTCCTGGGTGATCTGGTGATGGCGGTGCTGTCCGCCGATCCAGGGCCCCGGCTGCAGTGAAGACGGTGCGGGGACGGGCGGCGGGCGGAGGTGTTGGAGGGCGCCTGCGGGAACGTCCTGCGGGAGTTGGGAAGCTGGGTCAGAAGCTCGGGGAGGAAACGCTGGCCAGCCGGCCCCTGAGAGCACTGAGTTACGGGGTTTGTCCGGTGGTTTGAGGATCCTCCACGGCACGTGTTACTGTTACAGTCACAGAAAGAGTAGGCTTTTGCTGTTGTCAGTCCTTGCCCGAGGATATTTTCCCATTGATTTTTAGAGAGAGGAGAAAGGAGGGAGGGGAGGAGGGAGGGAGGGAGGGAGAGAAACATCGATGTGAGAGAGACACACAGATTGGTTGCCTCTCACACACGCCCCAACTGGGGCCAGGGATCGAACCTGCAACCCAGGCATGTGCCCTTGACTGGGAATCGAACCCGGGACCCTTCGGTGTGCGGGCAGACTCTCTAACCATCGAGCCACACCGGCCAAAATAAGCACATGCTATCTTCTAAGAAGAGAGACAGTGGGAGACGGGGGGAGGGGGGGTCTGGGAAGTCAGGGAGACCACGGACACGGCGGACCCGGTGATGGAGACGCAGCGCTGGGGTCGGGTTGGTTCCGATCAGCAGGGTCCCCCGGCGCTTCCCCTGCCAGGCTCGGGCGACCGCGGCAAACGGAGCCGTGGCCCTGACAGCCGGCGTCCCCTCCTCAGAGAGCCCGAGGAGGGGGAGCTGCCCAGAGAGAGGAACGGAGGCCCGCTTCGCACTAAAGCAGGACCGGGCAGGCCGCGAAGGTGCAGAGCTCGGCGTCTGGCCGGGCGACACCCAGAGCCCTGTGAGCCCTGGGGGAGCAGGCGGGGGTCCGGGGGCCATTCGCAGAGGCAGCTCGCTCCCTTCCCCGAGGACAGGGCCGCGGGGGTCGTGCGTTGGGGCTTCCGCCCAGCAGGTGACATCCTCGTGACGAGGCCCTGGTGTCGCTCCGCGGGCGCTGGACACAGCGGGCGGGGCGTCGGGAGCCTGCAGAGCCGAGATGAAGGCGCTGCTGTCGCCGGAAAAGGCCTTGAGGCCTCGGGCGGGGTCCTGTCGGCTCCGTCCTGCTCACCCCTTTCTTAAACCGAGGACGTAGGCACTGGCTCCGGGTGAAGAACCAGGGGGGCCACCAGACGTCCCCAAAAACCGGCAGCCCCTGGGGGCGGCCACCCCCCAGCATGTCCGAGTGGCTCCTGGACGACCAGCTTCCGGGACCACGGAGACCAGTGTCCGCTCCTCCCCAGCTCCGAGGTCCCGGCGTCTGTGAGTCCTTCGCCTCACACACCCGCCCAGAGCCCGTCCACACCCTCCCTGGGCGCACCCCGAAGGGAGTCGCTGTGGAGGGCGCGGGCTCTTCGCAGCCACCACTGCCCAGGGGGGTGCACCTGCGACAGCCGCCCCCGGCCTCGGGGCTCCCCTGGGAAACGGGGGACACCTGCCTGGCCGGGCCGCATCCTGAGGGTTCAGTAAGGACCTCAGTGACAGATCCACGGAGGACAGAGCCACGCTGGGTGCCACGCGCGAGGCTGGGGTGCAGCAGGTGGATGACCCCCACAATCAACGCGGGCCGGTCAGAACCGCCTCTCAGCTCACAGCCCCGTGCGGAGCCACTGTGGGCACCTGAGGAGTGGCGGCCCCTCCCGCCACCAGCTCTGCTCCGTCTGCACGGTGCGGGCTGCGCCGAGGGCTGGGACACAGGACCGCAGGCGGCGGCTTACACGGCGGCAGTCTCTTCCCACGTCCCGGGGGGCCGGACAGCGCACGTCGGGTCCTGCAGCGTCTGTCTCAGCGGCGCTCTCGGGCTGGCGTGCGGCCCCCTCTCACCCCGACCTCCGTGAGAGACGGAGACAAGGACACCGATCCTGCGGGTCAGGCCCACCCTCGGACCTCACTCATTCTTCATCGCTTCCTCAGAGACCTGGCTCCAAACGCAGCCGCAGGGGGTCAGGGTTCGGCACAGGAACCTCAGAGGGACCCTAAGAATCCGTGCATCGCGAGGGGGCGCCTGCCTCGCTCAGCGCCCGCGTCGGTCTCCAGGGCGCATGAGCCGGCTGCTGCCCGGCCTCCCTCCCAGGGCCCCCCCCCCCGCCCCCCGCCGCCCCGTCTTCCCAGCTGGCGGCATGGCCTCCCAGCCGGTCCTCGCCAGCAGCCTGAGCCCCTCCCACGCTCCCAGCCCCAAACCACCACATTAACCCTTAGGGCCTCACACGTTCACTGGTGAGCGTGCCGTCCAGCAGCTGAGGGTGCCCGACGGTCCGCTGTGACTCACTCGGTGCCACGCCGCGAGGTGGGTCCTGCGGCTGCTCCCCTTCAGAGAGCTCAGGCGCCGCGGGAGACGCCCCGCAGGTCACAGGGGAAGGCCGTGGCAGGACTGACCCCAGACAGCGGCCGATGCACCAGGAATGACCCCTGCCCAGCTGCCGGGCCAGCTGAGGAGCGTGGCGGGGGTGGGGGGGGGTGCCTGGAACGCCACCTCTTCCCAGAGCCCAGTGTGTCTTGAAGAGGTGAGAGGGGCCAGCACTTTAGCTGGCGATTCCCAGCACCCGTTTTCCGCTAAGGAGCAGCATGTGAAACGTAAGGGCATGCTTAAGGCGGGACTGGGTTTCAGCCAACGGGCCCGGGAAGTCTTCTTTCTCTTGCCTCTTGGGGTTCGGAGGTGGAGGAGTTGGGGAGACCTGGCTCCCAGCAGGCCCCACCCCACTAGGCCCCCACTTCCCCCTGCCCTCTGTGCTCTGAACTCCCCCGGCGTCCCCTCCCCTGCGCGCTCATTGCCACGTTGCAACGTTCTCTTTCTCTTCATGGGGGTGTTGTCCCGGTGACATGGCTCTGGCTTCCTGGTGACCCTGAGCCACCTCCTGCGCCTGACACACCCGGAGGCCCCGGCTGAGGACCGCAAGGGCAGGTATTGCTCCACAGTGTGGGCCATCCGTGCACGGAGGCTCAGCTCACGTCTGAGTGACACCGTGTCCCACAGACTCAGCGCTACGGCTGGTTTGTCGCCGGCAGAAGGGAAGCTGTGAGGCGACCTCACTGCTGTCATCTCAAAGTCGCCAAGCACGCCCCCCCAGCCCCTCCGTCTGCCCAGCTGCTCACGTCCCTCAGCTCTGCCTCCCACACACGGTCAGACCCTCCCGAGATCTGCTCGGAGGCCGGAAGCCTCGAACCCTCCCTCGGCTGAGGTGCCCCCGGGGTGGCGATGCCTCGCGTCTGCTCCTTTGCAGCGGGGCTGTGTCCCCAGCGCCCCGCAGCTGCCCGTGCTGGGTGCAGGCAGTTAAATGTGATCAGGCCGCAGGCGTGGCTCCGTGGTTGAGCATCGACCTATGAAGCAGGAGGTCACAGTTCGATTCCCAGTCAGGGCACATGCCAGGGTTGAGGGCTCAATCCTCGTGCAGGAGGCAGCCAATCAATGATTCTCTCTCATCACTGATGTTTCTACCTCTCTCCCTCTCTCCCTTACTCTCTGAAATCAATAAAAATATATTTAAAAAATAAAAATACGTGTGACCAAATGACTGCATGAACGTTTTCCCCAAAACAGGAACCTCCCCCCTCCTCCCCTCGCCGGGTGCCCATCCAGTCGTCCTGGGGGAGATCGCTCAGGGAGAGCTGCTGGGCCGACTCACATTCATTTCCCCGGAGCCTGGGGGACCCCCAGGCCCGCCCTGGACGCCAGGGCAGGGAGGGGCTGCTGCATGTCCAGGCGCCGTTCAATTCCCGTCCTGCACTGCCACCTCCAGGGCGCCCGGCGCTCCAGGCCGCAGGGAGCTGCGCAGACTTGGCTGGGAGACCTCCGCTGCCCTCTTGCGGGGTTTCCAACCCCACAAAGGCCCGCGCCCCAGCAGCTCGCTCACCACTGAGCCCCCAGCGGGGCGGGGCGCCACCTGCTGCTCGTCCAGCGGGGAGCTGGCAGGACCAGGGAGCGCCCCAGGCCAGTGCCTCCGGGTGAGGTGGCGGCAGCCCCCCCAGGCTGGGCCGGGCCTGGGGGTCTGCGTGCTGCTGGGCTGGTGCTGCGCAGGGTGGATGCTGGCATTCTGAGTGTGGCCCCAGGCAGGACCGCAGCCTCGGCCGCAGCTCCGAGGACGTTGCGCCCACGACACTCAGGTGGCAGCCCCGGCATCGCCCTGGCCTTCTGAAAGGTACAGTCTCAGCCCCACCGACCTCCTGGCCCCGGATCTGCGCTTAAACCCATTTCCCGGTGACGCGTGGCCCAGGAATGGCCGGTCCTCAGGCCGACGCCCACGTCCAACCACCTGCGGGGCTTTTTAAAATCGCTGCCCTGGGGGTCCCTGGGGACCCCGATTTCCCTGCACTGGGTGCGACCTGCAGATCGGGGTGTTTACTCCCCAGGCAAGCCCAATAAAACAGTTGGAGAGCTTGCTTTATGTTCAAATGCTCATCAATATTCTATTACATTTTACTCATCTTTTTATTAATATTTATTAGAATTCCTTTCTCCAGGGAAGATACACAAACAGCCAAGGAGCCCGTGAGCAGGCACTCAACGTCATTCGTCATCAGGGAAACGCAGACCCGACCGCGGGGAGCCCCGTCCCGACGGCACAATTTTAGAAACGGAACCGAACCGGGCGGGGAGGGTGCGCAGCCAAGGCAGCCGCCCGCGTGGCGCAGAGAGAACCCCCTCCCCCCAGGCGCAGCGCCTCTCACAGGGTCTGGGACTCCGCCATTTCCCAGGCTCCACGCAGGGCACCAGTCCCACGAAGCACGGGACCAGGGACTTGTCCTGTCGGGTCCTCAGCACCCACGTCCCAGCTGGGCCTCCCAACCTGCCGGCTGCGGTGAGGACACCTGCGGACACCCCACCCTTACACACCCCAAGGGGCTTCATCCTAAAGTCGGGTCCAGGGGGACAGGGGCGCCACCCAAGGGCGGGCCAGCTTGTCCCAGGCCACGTCCCCTCGGGACGCTGCCTCCCAGACAGGGCTCCTGGTAAACCCCTCTTCCTTAGCCACCTTTTCCCTTTCGGCTCTATCCCGTCTTCAGCCCATGAGCGGCGCTCTGTCGGCGCTCTGGCTGTCGCCCTGGAGCCGAGGCGAGGTGGGAACCAGCCGTTTCCTGAGGACTCCTCACAGCTGGGGGCACCGAGGGCGACCAGAGCCTGGCACTTCTCACTCTCGCCCACGACGAGATGGGAGACAGTGGGGAGGCATGGGCCGTGGACAACTCCGTCCCGACTGGAGTCGCAGCTCTGCGTCCCACCTGTGACGTGGGCCTGGGCGCCGTGAGGGCCGTGTTCACGTCCATGAGTGTCGGGCGTGTCGCAGGGCTCAGCGAGCAGCAGGTGGGGAGACGGAGGTCACCCTGCCCAGTGAGCGCTGAGTGGGTCCACCGCCTGGCTCCCGGGATGCACTGCCGCCCCCTGTGGGCTCGGCCCAGGCCGATGCCGCGGACACCGCGTTGAGGAGAGGAGCCAGGCTGGGTGGGCGAGGCCCACAACAGACCACAGCCCAGGGCGAGCCGGCTGGGAGGGCCCCGAGGGTCTGGAGTAGAGGCTGGCGGCTGCTTTAGGGGAGCAGTGCTCCCTGGGCCTCTCTGAGGGACTCTGGGCCACAGCGAGCCCCCGGCGGGCTGGGCAGGGAGGGGAGGAAGGCCGTGGGGGCGGGCTCTGGGCCACTCGGTCCCTCTCTGCCCGGACCCCGGGGCCATCCCCTCGCCCTCAAGCACCACCGTCTCCCTCTGTGCCAAGAGCCCAGGTCCCTGGGCAGTGACTCTAACACGCGGCTCCAAGTCTTTGACACGCTGCCCACCGAGAGGGGGTCTGTGTCCCGTGTCCTTACACCTGGCCGGCTTACCAACATGGGAAAGCGGGACCCCGTGACCTTGTGGGTGCGTCCCAAGGACCACGTCGTTTCTGCCTGGAGCCTTGCCGGGCAGGAGGTCCGCCCAGCAGGCCCAGGAGGCCACAGGTGGGCGCTCCCAGCGGAGGGCAGCATCACCTGCCAGCCCGGACGTCCAGCCTCCAGGTGCCCACAGCCCCCACCGACCCCTGAGGGGGCCGCACGAGACCCCAAGCAGGCGTGGCCCGCGGAGCCCAAGCGGACTCCTGGCGCATGGAACTGCAAGCCAGCCATGGCTGTTGGCTGGAGGATGGCACTGCAGCGTCCCAGAGTGCCCGTCTCTGCCCCCACCTGGTCTTTCTCTGCTCCTCAATCACTCCACTGGCTCTGGCCTCTGCCCTGGCCACCCCTCTCCGCCCTCCTCCCAGCCTTCCATGGCCGCTGGCTCCATGGCCCCCTCAGAGCCCCTGGGGGTCGCCTGGTCGGGTTAGACCCCCGTCCCCGCCGCCCCAGGCCCTGTGGCTTGTTCATGGCTCTGCCTGTGCCGGGACAGGGAGCCCTTGAGAGGGGAGCCTCCGCCCGAATACACCCCCTGCACCCCCTGCCCCTGCGGAGCCTGGCATGACGTCAGCGTGGGCACGTGCTGACGAAACCCGCGCAGGAGCTGGACGGAGGGACAGCGAGGGCCCAGCTGGGGCGCTCCGGGCCGAAGGTCAGGTCGGAAGGTCGGTGGAGAGTTCGGGGAGCTGGGCAGGGTGAGGGGCCGGGCCTTCTAGGGCCGCTGGGGCCACTGCGGGGCCTCGTGTCCGCGGAGCCAGCGTTTCCCCGGGCGTTTGTCCTGCACCCCGTCTCCAGGGCCGCGCAGGGCACGCCAGGCTGGGCTGGGAGAACGCAGCACACAGCCGACTCCTGCTGCCCCAGGGTGGCGGTGCCCACTGTCAGCGCCACGTTCCCGTCACCCACTAGGCGCCGTGGCTCGGGCTGAAAGGGCCTCCGGCGGGCAGGGGCGCGGCGGGGTCCCCGGCGACAGGGGCCGGGACCGCAGCTGGGGCGGGTTCGGCCCCCCTTCACGGGCGAGGACCCGGGCTCCGAGCAGCCGGGCGGCCTGCCCGGGTCCCAAGCCGGGGAAGGTCAGGCCGGGGTCGGGCCGGGCGGCGGGGCCCCACCGCATCCGGCTCTTCTCGGCCGCCGCCCTTCCCGGCCCTTCCCGGCCGCGCGACCCCGCCCTGGCCGCCAGTGCGCACGCGCCAGAGCCCGCGGTGCGGGGCGCATGCGCGTTGGGAGCCTGGTGAGGCAGGCTCCGCTCCGACCGGGCGTGAGTCCGCGATCCGGGGTTTGGGCTCCGCCAGGGGTTCTGTTTATAAACACACAGCGAGGTCGCCGGCGGCCTGGGGTAAACCTTAAGGTAGGGGGGTCGGAGGTCAGGGGTCAACGGGGACGCCGGCGGGGAGACCGATCCCTTCGCCTTCGCGGGCTGCTGACTGCGTGGCGTGGCCGGCCTAGCGGTCCAGCCGCGGTCCCGGGCTGCCGGGCGCCACGTGGTACGCACGTGGTCCGGCCCCGGCGCGGCGGCCTCCCCTCCCCCACGGCGCCGGCGCCCCCTGGCGGCTACCGGGCGCCCCGCCGCCCAGCGCGCCTGCGCACAACGCGTCCGCCGGGTCTTCCGGTCTGAGCGGGCGCGGGGCGTGGGGTCGGCGGCGTCCTCGTGACAGCTGCGCCTCAGCCGGGCGGGGGGTGGGGGGGTCCCGGCGGGCGGGGCAACCCGCCAAGGTCGCGCGAGCCGGCTGGCGAGGCTGGCGGACCCCGGGAGCGGCCTCCGCAGTCCACGTGGGCCGGGCCGGGCGTGTCCGGGGCGGGCGGGGTTGTGAAGCCGGTTGAATGAATCCGCGCTCCCGGTCGGGCGGGGTCGGGAGGGGGGAGGGGGGAGGGGGGAGGGGGGAGGAGCAGAATGGGGGGGCACTCAGCTAGGGCCGGGGAGCCTCCCGACCTGAGACCCAGTTCCGGTTCCTAGTCCGCGCGGAACAAGGCTCAGCGCCCGTTTACGGGCGAGCGGAGGGCGAGCCGGCGGAGATGAAAAGCCCGCAGTGCGTTTCCGGTCTCCATCGCCCGCCTGCTCGGGGGGCTAACGGATGGGATTCCGCCTGGGAGACGCCGCGGGAGCGCGGGGTCTGGGTGCCTGTGGCGGCTGCCGCTCTCCTGCCTCTGCCCGTCCGTCCCTGAAAGCACCCGGGGCCGGCGTGGCGGCGGGGAGTGTCGGGGAGCCGCGCTCCGGCCACATCGCAGGCCGAGGGGCAGGGCCAGGTCCGCCGGCCGCGCACGGGAGCCCTGGAAGGGGTTACCCGTCGGGGAGATCCCGGGGCACCGACCTAAACTCCCGGCTGGGGCGGGCGCGCACGGACACGCGCACATTTACTGTAAACTCCCCGCAGACACGATCCAGCTTAGGGTGCCCCGGCCCGCGGCTGACGGGACCTGCGGGCTGTCGCATGGCGGGGCCTCCACCGCTGTCCTCCGGTTCACGTGCTGCCATCAGATGAGGGTGGTGGGCGTTGGGTGACACTGTGTTAGTAAGAGAGGGAGCCACAAGGACAGATCTTCACTCCGGGGGCTGAGCCCACGTGGGACCCGCACGGGGGAGGGTTCCCTCCGGCCGGGCTGCTGGCTGTGGGTTTCCTTCCCACCTGAACTCCCCTGCGCCTGGGAGCCCGGTTCGGCCCCGTCCACAGGCCGGCATTCTCCTCCCGGTCACGGTCACGCAGGCCCGGCCGCCCTGGCGCCTGCCCCCAGGAGCCCTCCCTGGGACCCTGGCGCCTCTGCTCTTGTCGGTGCGACTTCACCGAGGAAGACAAGGGTCTCCGGGCCCAGGCCCAGCAGCCCCGGGCGGACCTTCCCAGGCCGCTCAGGTGGGAGGTTGGCGGGCGAAGACGAGACCTGGCAAGCCTGAGGGCTGGGTTCCCAGCCAGCGGCCCAGCGCCCCTTAGAGCTGCTTTGTGCTGAACAAAGGCCCGGCTCAGGCTGCTGCTCTATTGAATGTGGAGGTGGTTCCTATTAATCACTCCCTGTGGTGACTCAGAGGCCAAAAAAGGAGTCAAACCGAACCTCTTTCTCAGCAGGAAGAGGGTTCCCGAGGGGCCTGAGCAGAGAGGTCCCCAGCCCCTGGCCAGCGTGACACAAGCAGGACGCTGGGCCTCCCAGACTCAGGCCACAGCAGCTGCTGGCCGCCCAGAGGGCGAGCTGGGACGTGGCCAGTGGCCGGGGCTCCCTGCCTGCAGCCCCAACGGGTTTTATTTTAGAAACCAGAGACCCAGTTAAGCGGTGTTTTACGTAGATGCTCACCAGGAGGCTGGAGAGAAAGCAAAAAGCCCATTTCTCTTCCTCCTCAGACATAACCTTGAACCTCAACTCCTTTCTCTCCTTTTCCCCATGTCGCTGCGTCCCTCATCTTCAGCGATGACGTTTGGCTTCTCTTTAAACAGAAGAGCAAGCCATCACTTCCCGCAAACCTGTCCCCCGGGGCCCGGGGCCCGGGCCCCGCCGCTGTGGGCAGGCCCGCTCGGAGTGTCCGCTTACGGAGAGCGGCGGCCAGCCGCCGCGGTTCCTTCCGGCACGAGGCTCGGTCTAGGTCGTTATGGCTCCGCGTGGAAGCACGTTCTTTTCCACGAACACTTAATTCTTAACACGAAGGGAAAGGCTGGCTTGAGAGCATTCACGGTCCATCCGAACCCGGGACCGGGGCAAGGCCTTAGCTTAAAGAGCAGGTGGATACAGACCCAGCGATTCGTCGAGAAGGCGGCATCCTTGGCCCAGCTGGAGGGGACCAGGGCGGGGGGCGGGCGGGGAGGGCCTGTGTTCAAGTGTAGACCTGCCTGCTGGTCTGGGGAGTCTGAGACGGGGCACAGACCACAGGAAGGACGGGGGGCGGGGGCAGTGGCATCCCCTCCGGTGGTCAGCGCGCTTCTCACCGAGAAACGAGTTTCAGGACCTGACGTGTGGCTGGCGGTGCCCGCTCGCCCTCCCAGGTTAACAGAACTAAGTGCCTGGACTCGGCTTCAGGGGCAGATACGCCCGCCCCTCGCCCGGACCAGACCGCCCGGGACGCCCTGCCCCGGCAGCTAGGGAGCACTCTGCAGCGTGGGCCGTGTGAGCTAGACTCCTAATGAAGTAAAATGCCGCTAATCCCAGAGAGGGCGCTAATCACGCTGGGCTGCTCCCTCAGGCTCCATCGCCCGGGGAGGGCAGGCAGTGTGGGTGCCGCTGCAGCCCCTCTGCTATTCCGGTGCCGGCAGCGGCCGGTCTCGACCAGAAACGCCACCGAGAACTGCAACGCCGTGCCATTGGCTTTACACTTTGCAGCACAAATCAGTGCGCAGGGCCCCCCAAAACAATTCAGAGACATCCCGCCCCCCCCCCCCCCCCCCCCGTCTCCGCACGGACTTCGTTTCCCCGAGGATGCTGACCTCTGAGCCCACCTCAGGATTCAGCGGTGGGTGGGGCGCGAGGAAGGTGGGCTCAGGCACTCGACGCCCCCCGCCCCAGAGCCCCTCCAAAGCCAAGTGCCACTTGCGCCCGGAGCAGCTGGCGGGGCGTGCCGTGTGTGCAGTGCTGTCCGCCCGGCTCGCTATGACTGGGACACGCGTGTCATGGGGAGCGGAGACAGGACACGAGACAGTGCGCCATCTGAGGAAACGCACCGAACTAGTGGGAGCAGCCGGCGGGGGCGGCGGGAGGGGGGGGGGGGGGAGTCTGGGATTCCGTTCTTTTACCTGTTTTCTTCCTGGTTTCCTGCAGTGAGTGTGGGTTGCATTTCTAACCAAAAGTGTCGTTTTCAAAATGAAATTCAACAGAAACTGGAACCACCCCCTGATGCTCTCTTTCTCCCGTGCTACCGTTTTTGTGTGGTTTTGTGGTCCAAGTCCCTGTCCCGGTGAGGGGCGGGGCAGGTGGACACGGAGGCGCCCCCGGAAGCCTGGCGGTGGGCACGCCGGTGGCAGCCGTGGGACCTCGGGCGATGCCGCGGGACGGTTGGTGGTCAGTGGAGTGAAGGGCAGGACCCCGGCAGCCTCCCGTGTCCACGCTGCCCCCCCCCCCATTCACTCGGCCCCCGCTGTGCCTGGGAGGCGCCGAGCCTACAGAGGACACTTCCAACAGGGGCTGTTTGTCCGCCTTCCGTGAGGCCGGGGTGGCCGCGCCGTAACTGCCCACCGTGTGCGAGCGGAGGTCGCAAGGCTCAGGGTGACCGACCCTCCCCGTTCGCCTGGACGAGGTCCTGCGTCCCGGGAGACTCCTTGTATTCAGTTCTGCGGTGCCCAGTGTAGACCTGCCTGCTGGGCGGGTGAGGCCGGGACAAGGCACAGGCCACAGGGAGGTGGGGGATGACGGCCACGTGGGCCGATTGCCTTGTCTCGTTGGTGCGAAATGATCTCTGACCCGGGCAAGAGACGAAACTCCCTGACCTCCTCAGGTACCACCCCTCCCGCCTGGGACTGTTGCTGCCAACGGCCCAGCACACGCGTGTAGTAAACGTGCTAGAGAGAGTCGCACCTTAAGGTTCCGGCCCCTCGCGTTGGCTCCCGCGCCCAGCAGCGAGCATCTTCCTGCCGGTGCCTTCCCCAGAATCCTTCGCCTGCTGTGGCAGGTGTGCTTGGCGCCTGCCTAGCGGCCCTCCCCTCCCTCTCCTTTCTCTGCAGGAGAGCCAGGGCTTGTCTGGTACCCAGGCCCCGGCAGCGTCGGGACAAGAGCCCAGCTCCTGACAGTCAGGATCGGACTGGAATGCTTGGTGGTCTGCCGGCCGGTGCGGCTCGGGTGCGCATCATCCCGTGCACCGAAAGGTTGCCGGGCTGATTCCTGGTCAGGGCACAGGCCTGGGTTGTGAGCTCCACCCTCAGTGGGGGCGTGCAGGAGGCAGCCGATCCATGATTCCCTCTCACCATCGATGTTTCTCTCGCTCCCGCTCCCTTCCTCTCTGAAATCAACGAAAATATATTTTTTAAAAGAAGATGCATGAAGCAAACGTGGTCTTGGAACCTGGTTCATGAGCACGCGGTCGGGGGAGGGCTACCTTGAAATCACAAGAGTCAGTCCCTCGAGGACAGGAAGCCAGATGCTGGAGAAAGCAGGCGGCGGCGCCACAGTCCGGCTGCCCTTCCCCGTCCCGTCGGCGAGGCCGTAAATCTGTCGGTGCTGGAGCCACGTGGCGCCGGGTTTCCTGTTCTCTGCCATCACGGCCTCGCGCTGAGCCGGCGCCGAACGGCATGTCCTGTGAGTCACAAGCTCCTGGACGTGAACCTAAAGCCGCGGCCGCGGCGCTCGCTTCGCCTGCGTCAGCCGCTCCTGGAGGCTCGGGGCACCCCAGGGTCTGAGTCAGGAGGTCTGGGTGGCCCCCAAAACCTGCCCTTCTGACAAGTCCCCCGGTTATGCTGATGACCTGGGGCCACCCTGGGGGATGCGGGCACAGGGGTGTGTCTCAGAGTCCGTCAGCCTCGGGGTGAATGAAGCGCGGCACGCTCACGCTCCGGCACGCTCACGCTGTGAAGCATTGGGGACGAATGGCCCACCCCCATTGCAGACTGTGTCTGCAGCCCCCACACACTCCGTGCGGAAAGCCGGGCACCACAGACCATGTACAGTGTCATCCCGACCACAGCAACTTGGAAAGCGGGTAAATCAAACCTTATTACCCAGGGTTCCGTGTGTGTGTGTGTGTGTGTGTGTGTGTGAATGTGTGAGTGTGTGAGTGTGTGTGTGTGTGAATGTGTGAGTGTGTGAGTGTGTGTGTGTGTGAATGTGTGAGTGTGAATGAGTGTGTGTGAATGTATGAGTGTGTGTGTGAATGTGTGAGTGTGTGTGTGTGAGTGTGTGTGTGAGTGTGTATGTGTGAGTGTGTGTGTGTGTGTGTGTGTGTGTGTGATAAAACTAAGGAAAAGCAAGAAAACAGCACAAGCCCTGGCCGGTGTGGCTCACTGGATAGTGTCGGCCCTCAGACTGAAGGGTCCCAGGTTCAATTCCCGTCAAGGGCATATACCTGGGTTGCAGGCTTGACCCCCGGCCCAGGCGGGCGCATGTGGGAGGCAGCCAATCGATGTGTCTCTCACATTGGTTCTTCTCTCTGTGTCTCTCCCCCTCCTTCCACTCTAAGAATCAAGGGGAAATAGCCTCTGGTGAGGATTAGCAAAACAAAAAACAGGAAAACAGCACCACGTTGGCCTCTCAGTTTCCCCTGGGGGAAGGGAGAGTGATGGGAGCAGGGAAGGGTGGTCCCTAAGGGGTGAGGGCCTCCGCGCTCCACACCCACCCTCCAAACCAGCTCTATGGTGTCGCGCTGGGGCTTAGGAGGTGCCAGGAGGTGGCGCTAGACCCAGCCTGCGAGGCGGGAGAGGACTAGGGCTCCCCAGGTTTCTCCCCTTGGGGTCCCCACCTGCTTCAGTTCCTGTGAGCTCTTCCCGCCAGCGTCGCCTGCTTTCCTAACAGGAACGGCTCACAGGACCCTCCATCCCCGGCCCAGCCAGCCGGTCCCGTCCACGGGCGTTTCCTGTTGCTATCGCTCCCGTCCCCGCCCCAGCCCCGGGGTTCACACCCACTTCATTTAGTTGCTGCCCCTACAGTTACCAGCTAACAGCTCGCTCTCTCAGTCCTTTCTGTTAAAATATGCTGGCGGCCCGGCCAGGGGGGAGGGGAGGGGGGTGGGGCTCGGTGGTTGAGTGTCGACCTCTGAACCAGGGGGTCACGGTTGGATTCCCGGTCAGGGCACAGGCCTGGGTTGCGGGCTCCATCCCCCGTGTGGGGCGTGCAGAGGCAGCCGATCGATGATTCTCTCTCCTCATTGATGTTTCTCTCTCCTTCTCCCTTCCTCTCTGAAATCAATTAAAATAAAAAGTAAAAAAGAAAAGGAGACCCGAGCGGGAGTTCCCCTGGGAATGGTCCGCGCCCCAAACGGAGACAATGCCGATGGACCTCAGGGAACGGGGGGGGGGGGGGGGGGGGGCTGTCTCCCCTTCTGCTCTAGTGTGTGTCCGCACAGCCCTGTCTCCAGGAGGGAGAAAGGGAGGCAGTTGAGGCTTCCCACTCGCTGGGAATCTGTATCCTTGGGAGGAACTGGGATGTGAGGGAGGCTTGCAGCCCGCCTCACGCCGCGTGGGGGTGTGGTCTCCTGCGCACACGGACTGGGGTCACGGAAGCCCTGGCTGCAGCCCCCGGTGGACGTGGTGTGCAGCCGTGATACGCAGGTGACGTGCACCAGTCCAGCCTCCCTACCCATCTCCCCTCTACAGCGTTAACTCTTCACGGGAAAAGCCGGCTGGCCAGGAGTCTTACAAGCTCGGTTAATCAAGGAGAGAAAAATCCACAAGACATCATGTTGCCTCTCTCTTTAAAAAAAAAACATAAAAAAAATTAAAAATCCTTATCCAAGGAGTGAGGATATTTTCCCCCTTGATTCTTATTTTATTTTTTAATATATTTTTATCGATTTCAGAGAGGAAGGGAGCGGGAGAGAGGGATAGAAACATCGATGATGAGAGAGAATCATTGATCGGCTGCCTCCTGCCCCAAACTAGAGATGGAGCCTGCAACCAGGCATGTGCCCGACCAGGAATTGAACCCTGACCTCCTGGTTCATAGGTCGACACTCAGCCACTGAGCCACGCTGGCAGGGCCCCGCTTGGTTTTTACAGGGGGAAGGAGTGGGGAGGGAGAATGAAAGAGGGAGAGAGAGAGAGGGAGAAACATGGATTGGTGGTTGTCTCCCACATGCATCTCGAGTAGGAGCAGGGATCGAGCCTGCAACCCAGGTGCGTGTCCTTGAGCGTGGCTGAGGCTCTCACCGCTGAGCCACGATGGCCAGGGCACCTCCCTCTGTTCATGTGTCTTATTTCCATAAAGGGCAAGCAGCTAGCTGGGGAGATTAGTGCGTCGGCATACCAGCTTCCCGGATTTGAAATCCTGCCTAGCAAGCATTCGCCGAGCAGGCCAGTGGCAGTCGGCAGCACCAAAGGGCAGGACCCCGGCAGCCTCCCGTGTCCATGCTGCCCGCCCCCCATTCACTCGGCCCCCGCTGGGCCTGGGAGGCACTGAGCCTACAGAGGACACTTCCAACAGGGGCTGTTTGTCCGCCTTCCGTGAGGCCGGGGGTGGCCGCGCCGTAACTGCCCACCGTGTGCGAGCGGAGGTCGCAAGGCTCAGGGTGACCGACCCTCCCCGTTCGCCTGGACTTCCTGGGGCTTAGCCATGACGTCCTGTGTCCCGGGAGGCTCCTTCGTCCCCAACAAACTGGGACGCCTGGCACGCTGGGAGAGGGCCCCCCGACGGGACACACGCGGCTGGCCAGGGGCATTTCCCCTCGCTGCCCCTATGGCTGTTGGGCTGTGGGCTCAGTTTGAGAGGTGCCCATGAGCAAGCACAGAGACAAGAGCCACCAGCGTGTTTTTAAATATATATATTTTTTATTGATGTCAGAGAGGAAGGGAGAGAGAGAGACAGAAACATCAACGACGAGAGAGAATCATGGATCGGCTGCCTCCTGCACGCCCCACACTGGGGATCGAGCCCACAACCCGGGCCTGTGCCCCAACCTGGGAATCCAACTGTGACCTCCAGGTTCAGAGGTCAACGCTCAACCACGGAGCCACATGGGTCGGGCTGGAGCTACTTTCCTAACTTAGGTTTTGGTTCTAAGTTTAGGTTGAACCTTCCGACCGCCGTGACCTTTGACCACGTTTGACCATCTGTGAGTGGCAGTGGGCGGAGCCAACGCAACACCAAGGATCCGAGGTGAGGCCTTGCTCACACCAAGCCCTTCACGCCCACACGGCACGGGGAGTGCTGGGTAAACGTGGACTCGCATAGATGGTGACACAGCAAACTGGGAAGAGGAGCGGGGCCTGGGCGGGGATCTGCCCCTGGGCGGGTCTGGCTAATGTTTCACCAGCAGCTTCCGTGAGCTCAGACCAGACACTGAGCAGCTGAGTCCATCGCAGCCGCCGAACCAGGAGAGCGAGTCTCTAACCACCTTCAGAAAACCCGAAAGTCACAAAAGCCAGGCCTTAGGATTGTGAGCCACCAAGAGACATCCTGCTGCTTGACCGTAGGCGGCAGGATCTTGCTGCCCGGGGGTGTGCTCCGTCCTCCCTGTCCGTGTGTCTGGAAGCGGCCGGGCCTCGTGCGCCCTGCTTTCGGGGGAGCCGGGGCTGCAGGCCTGAAAGCACCCGTTTTCAGTGAGGGGTTACCCCAGGGCCTCCGAGAGGGAAGGGGTGGCCCAGGCACCCCCCACGTGCTTCTCCTCCGTGGTTTCCCGTTTCTGCCCCTTTCTCATGCACAGAACGAGACAGCACCAGGTCCTGTGTGTCTGGCGCCTCTGGCCACGCACAGGGGTTGGGCTCATCCGTACTGTGTCTGTCAGCAGGCCATCCCCTGGCATCGCTGAGAGTGCTGGCCCGGCCAGGAACCAGGAGGTCACGGTTCGATTCCCCGTCAGGACACATGCCCCAATCTCGGGCTCCATCCCCCGTAGGGAGCGTACAGGAGGCAGCCGATCCATGATTCTCTCTCATCATGGATGTTTCTATCTCTCCTCTCCCTTCCTCTTTGAAATCAATAAAAATATATTTAAACAAAATAAAATGTATATATTAAAAATAAAAGAGCTTGACTGTGTGACTGTAACTCGGCTTTTTAAAATCAGTCCCACTAACCGGCAGACACTCGGATTGCTTCCCGCCCGGGTTTTATGAATGAGTCTGCTGTCGACACGCACGGACGTGTCTTTGACATGTTTTCGTGTCTCGAGTAGATTCCTAGGGGTGCGATTGCTGGATCACACACCCGGGACATCAAACTCTAAGAAATTCCTGGACTGTTTTCCCCAGCGAGGACCGACTAGATGGCACGAGGGACCTCGGGGGTGATGGGTATTCCAAATTATTCTAAGTTAGTAATTGTTCTACCGCTGGGCTGTGGTGACCGCTGAGCAGCTGTATACACTACGAAGCTGCACACTAGCATCGTGTGAATGTCAGCGTGTGTAGGTTGTCCCTCAGTAGAGCTGTTAAGAAGGAATATCTAAACACTGGCCACAAGTCTGACACGCTAGGGCCTTGTTCGGGGTCTCTCACGGGGTGACACCGTGGCCATGTTCTTGTCAAAGGGCTTTTCTCCTTAGATGCACCCGGAGGGGGAGGAGATGAGGGGGTCCTGGGATGTGCTTCACGGGGGGACCTGGGCGGCTTCCAGATGGCATGACCTTGACCACACACGGGCCGTCGCTCCAGCGGGCTGATGGGAGCACGGAGGCTGCCTTGTTTCGTGCATGTCTCCATGCTCCCCGTGATGTGAAAAAGCTGGACTGCGGTCCCCGCTGGTGCCTGCGGGGATCCGGCTGGACCGAGGCGGCCTCTGCTCTCCTGCCTGCCCAGCTCCCTCCCACCCCCTCGGCCGCCACGGCCAGGCCTCTGCAGCGGCTTCCTGGCCGCAAACCCTGGGCCGCGGGCCTGGGCAGAGCCCTGCTGAGCCCATCGCTGCTCTCTCCTGGGGACCCAGCCTCGTGGAGAGTGGTGAACGGAGGGGAAGCCGGAGCTGATTATTCGGGGGGGGGGGGCACCCCGAGCCACCGCCCTGGGTTTCTGGCGGGATCCGGGGCAGCTCTCTGAAACCTGCGCCTCATGCCAGCGCGTCCCGGCTGAGGGGCCAGCGGTGTCCGCAGCGGAGGCAGCGCAGCTCACAGCTCGGGACGGCGGAGCCTCGCCCTCGGGCTGGTGCAGCTCTCTGGCCAGGCGACCTTGGCCGTGACACCTACCCAAGGCCAAGTGCCGGCTGGAAGGGGGGGTGCACAGGGGGCCGAGGCTGCGCCCTGAACACGCAGAGCCGCCCCGAGACGGGAAAGCTCGGGGCCAGGACAGCCATCGGCTCAGGCACTCGGTGGGCGGGGCTGGAGGCCACGAGGACCAGTCTGGGGGTGAGGGCCCGACACGTCTGTTTCACCCCCAGAAGCCCCCCCAGGTATTCAGGGTAAAGACCAGAGAAGGAGCAGCTTCCTGCCACTGTCTAGCGCGCCTGCCCCGGAGCCAGAGCCGCTGGCTGAGCAGCCTGGGGGGCCCTCTGTGTGTGTGTGTGGGGGGGTGCTCTGTTGGGGGGACCCTCTGTGGGGGGCCCTTGGGCTGAGTGCTGCGTCCCTTACCCCACGGCTGTCCTTATAAAACCGCCTCTAGAGGGGACGTGAGCGAGCTTCTCCGTGTCCAGGGCCCACGGACGTCTCTGCTAAGCCCCTCAGCCCCCAGCCGCCTCTGCAGCAGAGGACACGGCCCGCGAGGCCCCATCCCCGCCAGGGTCACCCCGCCGGGCCCCTTCCACTGCACCTCATTCTGTTTTGACGGACCCTCCGGGCTCAGAGAACCTTCCAGAAGACACAGCCCCGCCAACATCTTGTCGTGACCGCACAAGAGACCTGGAGCCAGAAGCACCAGCTGTCACCCTGAGGCGCGACTCACTGCAGCCGGCTGCCCGGAGCCGCTCCGTTTGCAGCCATTTGTCACCAGCAACAGAGGAGTAACACACGGCCGTCTTTAAAAAATACATTTTTTTAAATGTTTTTATTGATTTCAAAGAGGAAGGGAGGGGGAGAAAGAGAAACATCCATGAGAGAGAATCATGGATCGGCTGCCTCCTGCACGCCCCACACTGGGGCTGGAGCCCGCAACCCGGGCCTGTGCCCTGACCGGGAATCGAACCCTGACCTCCTGGGTCACAGGTCCACACTCAACCGCTGAGCCCCGCGGCGGGGAGCCTGCCTTGTTGGTGTATCACTGCCGGGGCAGCCCCACCGCCCCACGCCCGGTGGCGACAGTGTCCGTGGCGGCGAAGACTTCCCTGGCCGTGACTCCTGGCCGAGCAGCGCGGAGCTCTGATGGCAGAGGCCGAGGCTGGGGCCGAAGAACAAGCTGCCTGGCCGGGGCCGGGGCCCGGGGCCCACCCTCCCGGTGCCTGGGGGCTCACAGGGCCGGGCAGTGCTTCCGCAGGATCAGCCTGCCCGCCTGTCCTTGGCGGCGGTGACGTGCAGGCCTCTCGGGAATGGCCCCAGGTCCCGTCCCTGTGCCGTGTGGAACCCTGGGGACCCAGCAGGAAGGGGCCACAGGAAGGACCCGAGGAGGCGGCAACAGCAGCAGGAAGTGACGCTGTGACCGGAAAAGGAAGTCGTTGGTCCAATACAGGGTGTCCCCAAAATGTGCCCACACCGTGACAGCTGGAGGCTCAGTTGTGAAAATGAGGTCGACTTTAATAGACCCCGCCAGTACAGTTACTCAAAGTGTGTGCGTACATTTTGGGGGACACCCTGAATTTTTGAGCTCTAGGCCCTCAAGGTGCTCTGTGCGTGGATGCCCGTGTGCGTGGACGCCTGTGTGCGTGGGCCAGAGGCTCTCAGATATGGGGCGCCCCTCCTGGGCCCCCACATGCAGCCAGGGCCGGGCTGGGGTTTCCAGGAGGATCCTGTCCGCAGGCTCTCCCGCCGCCTTGCACGTCCCCCCGGGAATGCGAGTCCAGGCGAGGCCCTGGGGCTCACGGCAGGGGCGACCTGGGCTGCGCTTCCTGCTGGCCCTGGCTGCCTGGCGTGATTCCCTGACTCGGGCAGATGAGGGAGGAGGGGCAGAGGTGGCCGCCAGCCACCCTCGGGCAGCGCCACCACGACGGGGTGTCCCCCTCTGCCGCGGCCAGTGCGGGAGCCACTAGCCCCACGGGCTGCAGACCCCGCCCCGAAAGGTGTCTAGCTTTGTCCCTGTGAACTAGAGTATTAACGAGCTCGTGGCTTCCCAGTCGTGCCGCACGGTTCTTAATACTTGTTTGGGTCTATAAGCACAAGCTAGAGATTAAAAAAAAACAAAAACTTTTAAATTAAGGCTGATTTACAGAGAGCAAAACCCACTGCTTTTAGGAACACGGCTGCTGCTCCCGACAAATACGGAGAGTCCTCCTGGCGCCACCACGGTCACCCTCCCAAACACGTCCCACGTGTCCCGTGGCCAGCCTCTCCCCAGACCTCCAGCCCTGGCAAACCACCATCTGTTTCCGTCCCCGTAGTTCGGCTTTTTCTAGGACGTCCCACAAGAGAAAGCGTGTGGGTCCCCCGTGATGCGGAGTGGGGGTATCCGGCTCCTTTTCCCGGCTGCATCGTGTTCCTCCCCGTGGTGGTGCCGAGCCTGTTCTCCATTCCCGGCCGAGGCAGCTGTGACGGTCAGGTTGTCGCCAGGCGTTGGTGATACGTTAATAAACCCACTGCACGCACCTGTGTGCAGGTCTGTGCTGGCACGCTTTTCAGTTCCCTTGGGAAAACACCGAGCGACAGGACTGCGGTCACGGTAAGTTAGTTGGTAAGAAACGGCTCACGTGTTTCCCAGATGGCGGGACCCCGGAGCCTCCGGCACCAGGGGAGGGGCACCCGGCGCGTCCATCCGCCCCCTAACCACCAGTGGCGCTGAGAGGCCTTTCATGTGCTTGTCTGTCACGCGTGTGTCTTTGGTGAAGGACTGCTCGCACGCTTTGGCCTTTTTGGACGGACGGTTCCTCCAGACGGCTCACCGCTTCTTTTTAACGGGCCTTCGCGGCCTCTCCCAGGACAGCCCGGCGCCGGGCGCCTTGGAGGTCGTTCTGTCCCTGTCGTTTCTGCACCAGCTTCGGAGGCTCCCTCAGGGTAGGAGCCCGTGCGGGAGGCTCTCCTCGCCAGCTTGTCCTTCTCCTGTTCGGCGCGCCCTGGAGGCAGCGCGGGCACGCCCTCTGGGCCTGCGGAGCGGGAGAATTCGGCTTCTCGGGGCTCCGATCTCCACGGGCCTGTCCTGCCCCTTCCTGGCCCTCCCCGCTGGAGCCGTCGCTGTCGCCCACGATTGCTGCTTAGGAGACAGGAGCCGTCCCCGTTGGAGCCGTCCCGTTAGGAGACAGGACTTGCAGACGGCCCGTGGGTGTCCACGCGGGGCGAGGCCCGAGCCAGCCCGTGAGCACCGGTGCGCTCCGCGGGACCAGAACCATGAGGCCTGTCATTTGGGGCAGAAGGCTTTCCATTTCTAAGTGAGGCCTGGGGCCGGGACGCACAGGCCTGTGCCGGGTCTGGAGGGCAGGTGCCTGGCTCACGGCCCTGGCGGCGGGCACTGCCCCCGGGGGCTCGATGGAGCCGGGGTCCAGTGAAGGGGTGGCTCCAGAGGAACACAGGGCACGGGGGTGGCAGCCCCTTCAGGCCAACGTCATTTCACAGCAGGGACACCCTCGCTTGGGTGCTTTGTACGTTCCTACCGAGGGTGGCAGGGTGGAGGGTTCAGGCCCAGGAAACTGCTGAGGTCATCTGTTCCAGGACCCAAACTTTCCACTTAGACGTTCGGGGGCGGCGGGTTCCCCTCCCCCGTCCCCTAGGGCGAGGGCAGGGCGGCCCACAGCCGGGGCCGGGGGCGGGGGGCAGCCCTGGGGCAGGCGCAGCGGCCGGGTGCACACGGCGCCCCTCCCGGCCCCCGCGAGCCCCCGCGAGCCCCCGCGAGCCCTGGCGGACGGGCGGGGCGCGCGGCCCGTCGCTCCGCTCCGCTGCGGCGCGATCCAGCCCGGGATTCCGCGCCCGCCGCCGCCCCGCGGAGCCCCGCCCCCCGCCGCCGCGCCGCCGCCGGAGGCCGCTCGGAGCTGCGCGAACATGGCCGAAGTCGGCGAGGACAGCGGGGCCCGCGCCCTGCTGGCGCTGCGCTCGGCGCCCTGCAGCCCCGTGCGGTGCGCCGCCGCCGCCGCCGCCTTCCCGGCCGCCGCGGCCCCCGCCGCCCCCGCCGCCCCCGGGCCGGCCGCCCCGTCGCCGCCGCCGCCCGCCCAGCCCCCGCCGCCGCCTCCGCCGGGCGCGATCGCGGGGGGCGCGGGGGGCGCGGGGGGCGCGGGGAGCGCGGGGAGCGCGGGCGCGCCGGGCGAGGCCCTGGTGGCCGCGGCGGCCGACTCGGTGCGCCGGAGCCCGGGGCCCGTGCTGGCGCGCCTCGAGGGCCGCGAGTTCGAGTTCCTCATGCGGCAGCCCAGCGTCACCATCGGCCGCAACTCGTCGCAGGGCTCGGTGGACGTGAGCATGGGCCTGTCGAGCTTCATCTCGCGGCGCCACCTGCAGCTCACCTTCCAGGAGCCGCACTTCTACCTGCGCTGCCTCGGCAAGAACGGCGTCTTCGTGGACGGGGCCTTCCAGCGGCGCGGCGCGCCCGCCCTGCAGCTGCCCAAGCAGTGAGTGCGCGACCCCGGCCCGACCCCGCGGGGCCCCGCCCGGCAACGCCCTCACCCCGCCCAGTCCGGGCCCCGGGTCACCCCGATCCCGGCCGGGTCCCTGCCCAGCCTGGACACGGGGTCACTCCTGACCCCACCCGGCCTGGCCCCTGGCCCCTGGCCCCGAGGGTCACTCCGCCTGTCGTGGATCCCGGCGGTCGCCCCTGTTCCCGCCCCGATCGATCGGGACGCCGGGGTCACCCCCGCTGGCGTCGGGTGCTGTCCTAGAGGAGGTGCGGCCCGAGCCCCCCGCAGGAGGGACTAGGTCGGAACCGGCAGCGACTTGGCGGGGAGGGGCCGCCCCATCCGAGGGAGGACCGGGGGTGCCGCTGGGTGTTCGTGGGGATGCGGGTCCGGACGCTCCGGGGACGGGCAGGGGCGCCCGGCGCACAGGAGGGGCCCGGCGGGAAGGGAAACCGCGGGGCGCGGACGCCCGAGCGTTAGCGACATCCCGGTATTCCTTCCGCTCTGCGCTCACTTTCCCCGCTTCCGGTTCCCACGCACGCGTGTCTGCCCCAGAGAGCCTCGCTCTGAGATGGGAGAAAGCCCGTGTAACTAACGCCTGTTTCCTCCTCGGCACTGTCTTTTCTGTGCGTGGTCCGTGCCCCGCGCCTCGCCGAGTGTGTTCCTCCTGTGCTCCATCCCCGGTCTGACTGTGACTCCTTCACAGCCCGCGATCGACCGGGCTTTTTGCTGGTCACTTCCAGGCCCGAGCGCTCCGCACACGTCTGCTTCCCGGGGGCTGGGCCTGTTTGGTTGTAAATACGCTATTGAATAATCGCCAAGTGGCAACATCAACAATGACTCACTGCATTTTGCAAACATGAAAGGCATGCGTTTGGGAAAGTCAGGGCAGGTGAATGCTGGCGTTGTTCGGTGCTGGTAATCACGCCGCTCCTATCTCTCCGGGAACCTGCACGCCTGCTCGTCCCGGGCCATTAGCTGCATTTCGGGGCAGCCACGCCTGTGGGAACGCCAGGTAAACAGCCCTCCGCCCTTCCCTGCGGCTCCCGGAGGCCTGCTGCGGCTCCTGCGCTCTCTGTGACTCGGTCTGTGAGGCCGGCCCAGCGGTCCTGTGTCCAGGTTCCCGGCCTCGCTGTGGGGCAGGGCCTCGCACCGGGGTTCGGGGTTTCGCTAGCTCAGGGGAGGACATGGTAGCCAGCGAGGCAGTAGCTGAGCAGGCCGGACCACGTCTGTGTCTGAGGTGGGCTTGGTGTTCACCTTGCTCTGCAGGCTACACCCCAGGAGCCGGGCTTCTCCGAGGGCGCATCCCAGGGCCCGGGGGTCGCTGGGCCCACATTCCCGGCCTGTGGCCGGCTGCGTGCCCCGCCCAGCCTGTCTGGCTGCTTGCCTGCGATCCTGCCGGCAGGATGGGAAAAGGACCGGAGCCGGAGTGTGGGGAAGGAGGGATGCCTGTGTGTGCTCCTGGAAGGGCTGTTTGCTTCTGAAAGCTCAGCCTGATGGCAAGTACGTCCGCAGTCTGAGCAGTCTCTCCTCTTCCAGAAACTTGACCTAAGTGCTCGCTGGTACCCTCTGGGCTGTCAGAAGCTCCCCTTCCGAGTGAAGTCCAGCCTTGGCGTGGAGGGCGATCAGGGCGTTTTCGTGACTTGAGAGCAGGGAAGCCGATGTGCACATTTTTCTCTGAAACGGGAAGCTCATGGCTGACTTCCACGCAGGGGCCTCAGGCGCCGGTGAATTCACAGCTTTGCGTGAATGTCTGACGTCGTGCCTGTCTTCACCGCAGGTTGGGATCCTGACTGTTTGGGAATTGCGTTCACTGCTCGTGGGCTGATGGGCTGCATGAGACTTGGGCTCTTTTTGTTTTGTTTTGTTTTGTTTTTAAATATATTTTATTGATTCTTTACAGAGAGGAAGGGAGAGGGATAGAGAGCTAGGAACATCGATGAGAGAGAAACATCGACCAGTTGCCTCCTGCACACCCCCTACCGGGGATGTGCCCACAACCAAGGTACATGCCCTTGACCGGAATCGAACCTGGGACCTTTCAGTCCGCAGACCGACGCTCTATCTACTGAGCCAAACCGGTTTTGGCAAGAGAGACTTGGGCTCTTTTGTTTGCATTGCCGCCCCCATACACCGCCCCCCCCACACACCGCCCCCCACACACCGCCCCCCACATACGCCCCGGCTGCAGCAACTGCCGTGTTCAGGCCAAACTCGGTTTGTCTTTGCCCCCCTCATCTGTGTTCCCGCCCTGTTATTTGAAAGCAAATCACAAATGTGTCGCCCTGCCTTAAAGACGTCAGTAAAAGATAAAGATTCTTCTCTTAGTACCTAACCACAGGGCCGCTATCGCACCTCAACAGCCAAGGATTTCTTCCTGTCGCCAGACGCCCAGGCAGGGTTTGGATTCCCCGTCCTGCCGCGGGAATGTTTCTAAGTGTTTGCGTTGAATCTGGAAGCGTCGGGTGCGCACTCCGATTGGCTGGTGCCGGGATCCGTTCGCCTCTTTCCTTTTCGCTGCGGGCCGAGGTCACGGCCTGTCCGCGTTGCAGGTTGGGCTCGTGGTGCCTGTCACTCCTGTGAATTGGCGGTTGGACCTGGAGCTGGAGCAGACGTTTTGGGCCAGACTTGCCTCAGAGGCCGTGGGTGGTGGCGTGTCTGTCAGGAAGCCGTGGCCAAGGTCGGCCACGTATTGTCACCTGCGCGCGTAGCTCCTCGTGCCGCCGCTCTGCTGAGCTGGCACTGCCCCCTCTGGAAGCATGCGGTGACTGACATGCTGCGGGTCACGGCCTCTGCACATGTACCGTGATGAACAGTCATTAACTGTAACCACCAAAGCGTGTTACTACGTAAATGAAAACATACAGAACATAGTTTCTCCTTGCTATTCCAACGGGTCATTTGAGGAAGGTCAAGTTAGTCACTGGCCTTTACACCAGTAGTTACAGAGCGAAATTAACTGGAAAGTGCCCTGGACTGAGTGAAGGCGGCGGGGTTAGCCCAGCGCCCGGCATCCCGGGGACAGGAAGTGTGTTCCTTCCCCCTCCCCTGTCACGCGGCCGCCCCCAGGCCTTCCTCACACGTGTAGACATGGTTCTCCCCCTGGGCGGTGCTGGTCCAGGACGGGCCTGTGTGCCGAGTTGGGTTTGCGCTTGGGACAAGAGAGGGTGTCAGATCTGGCTGTTTCCATGTGGAGAAAGAGCTGTGATGAGGGAGGATGGTCTGCCATGACGTGTTGTGACGTGTACAGACGTGTTGTGACGTGTGGAGCAGGGAGGGCCACAGAAACCACAAGGGAGACGGGCTCTCAGGTGTGGCCCGTTACGACTGGAGAGGAAGAGATTGAGCCAGAAGAGCCTTCTCTGAAGGAAGACATGTTCGGGGGGTGGCGTGTTGGGGGGTGGCGTGTTGGGGGGTGGCATGTTCGGGAGGTGGCATGTTTGGGTGGTGGCATGTTCGGGGGTGGCGTGTTCGGGGGGTGGCATGTTTGGGGGTGGCATGTTCGGGGGTGGCGTGTTCGGGGGGTGGCATGTTCGGGGGGTGGCATGTTGGGTGGTGGCATGTTCGGAGGGTGGCGTGTTCGGGGGGTGGCATGTTCGGGGGTGGCGTGTTCGGGGGGTGGCATGTTCGGGGGGTGGCATGTTCAGACAGGTGGTGGTTGGGTAGAGGAGATGGTGTGAGGCTGCAGAACGGAGAGGCTGGTGCTGTGCCGGGACAGCTGGGTCGAGACCTGAGATGGCCTTGGCCAGTGGCTCAGCGGATTGGAGCATCATCCCAGTGCGATCCCCCTTTGGGGCCTGTTTGGGAGGCAACCGGCTGATGGATGTCTCTCTCTCTCTCTCTCTCTCTCTCTCTCTCTTTCTCTCTCTCTCTCGTCAATAAAAATGTATTCTCAGATGAGGATTTTTTTTAAATCCTCACCCGAGGATATTTTTCCATTGATTTTTAGAGAGAGTGGAGGAGAAAGGGAAAGACAGAGAGAAACATCGACGTGACAGAGACACATCAACTGGTTGCCTCCTGCACGAGCCCCAGCCAGGGGAGGCGCCTGCAACCGAGGCATGTGCCCTTGACCAGAATCGAACCCGGGACCCTTCGGTCCGCAGGCCTGCGCTCTATCCACTGAGCCAAATGGGCCAGGGCGATGTTTTAAAACAGACAGAAGTGTGGCACCCTCTGAATAACTGCTTTTTTCTGGCTTTCCTGCCGGTTAGCAGTTACTCGTATCGTAAACATTTGCTCAGAGTCAGGCTGCCGTCTCGTTCAGACTCACTCTGCCAGGGCTTCCGGGCCGGGCAGGCTGGGCCAGCCGTCGCCTCGGTTTTAAAACGGCACCATCGCTCGAGCCCGCAGTTCACCTGGAGGCCGGGGCCTGGCACCCCGCAAGGACATTCACGTCGTGTTTCAGAAATCAGGGTGCTGTCTGTCGGGGAGTGTGTGGAGCTGGCTGGAGAGTGGGTTCAGGGAGCCCTCTGTCACTGCGGCGGCAGGCCGGGCGGCGGGGAAAGGGTGCGGGGGCTCTGCCGTGTCCCCGTCCGCGCTTCTGGAAAAGACGGCCGCGTGGCTGTGTGTGCGGGAAGGAAGGAGGCATGCGGTCTGGACGGACAGCCGTTCACTCCGCTGCTCGCAGGTCTCGTGGAGGTCGGGCTAGACTTGCTGAGTTGGTGACGACGCCAGTGACAGCAGCGCCTCGTTGCCATGGCCACCTCCATCCCGGCACTCGGAGGGGCCGCCTGCCGGCTTCCTGGAAGCAGCCCTGGCGCTGGCTCCCCGGCCTTGCGGGCGGAGTTCCTGGCCTGGCAGCCTCCTGGCTGAGGCCGCGGAGGAACAAGGCCACAGTGTGAGCAGCGGAGCGGAAGGCACGCTGGCTGTCGCCCGGGTCCGGCCGAGGCTGGGAGAGCAGTGTGTCCCCCTGGTTTGCTGGGGCGCCCCGGGGTCACGCCCTCGGGCCTCCCGTGCGCACTCTGGCCCGTGGACCACGTGGCTGTTGTTGGACGTGGTGGGATGAGCTGGGGTGGGCCTGCGACCCTGAGACAGACACTTCCACCCGCGCTCACGCTGCCCGCGGTGGCCCCTCGAGGCGAGGTGTTCCCGGCTCTGACTAGGAGCCCTTTGCCTGCTGTCCTCTGGAACGTGTCAGGCCACACCGTCCTCCGTGTCCCCTCAGAGGACGCTCCTCCCCGATGCCGTGTGCAGCACACACATGGCTGCCCTGCCCGCAGCTCAGCGCGCTCCCTGGCGCCCACCTGTGTGATTCCCGCAGCTCTCAAGGCGTGCGGGCCGGAACGGTGTCCCCGGAGGGCTGGGCTGCTGTGCGTTTGTCTGTTCCTCTGTTAGACTTAGAACCGAGAGACTACGTATGTGTGCTCGTTATCCTGTTCACGAACAGCAGTTACTGTGCACGCCTCCTTCAGAAATGACTTCTGATGAAAAAACAGCTGTTCCCCAAACAAAAGTGTTTAGAAGGAGGTGTTCGCTTCCTGACGGTCTGTATGGCTGGCACCTTGTCACTGCGCTGTCCTGGGTAAGCGTGTGTGTGTGTGTGTGTATGTGTGTGTGTGTGTGTAGGGGGAATCCTGCCCGGGTAAGCGTGTGCAGGAAGGGGGGGAGTCCGGGGAGAGGGGGGAGCCCTGCTCTGGTAAGCGTGTGCGGGGAGAGGGGGGAGTCCCTCCCGGGTAAGCGTGTGCGGGAGAGGTGGGAGTCCTGCCCTGGTAAGCGTGTGCGGGAAGAGGGGGGAGTCCCGCCCGGGTAAGCATGTGCGGGGAGAGGGGGGAGTCCCTCCCGGGTAAGCGTGTGCGGGAGAGGGGGGAATCCCACTCTGGTAAGCGTGTGCGGGGAGAGGGGGGAATCCCGCTCTGGTAAGCGTGTGCGGGGAGAGGGGGGAATCACGCTCTGGTAAGCGTGTGCGGGGAGAGGGGGGAATCCCGCTCTGGTAAGCGTGTGCGGGGAGAGGGGGGAATCCCGCTCTGGTAAGCGTGTGCAGGGAGAGGGGGGTGTCCCGCCCGGGTAAGCGTGTGCGGGGAGAGGAGGGAGTCCCGCCCGGGTAAGCGTGTGCGGGGAGAGGGGGGAGTCCCGCCCGGGTAAGCGTGTGCGGGGAGAGGGGGGAATCCCGCTCTGGTAAGCGTGTGCAGGGAGAGGGGGGTGTCCCGCCCGGGTAAGCGTGTGCGGGGAGAGGAGGGAGTCCCGCCCGGGTAAGCGTGTGCGGAGAGAGGGGCGTCCCGCCTCGTGAGGAGATGGAGTGCCCAGCGAGGAGCACGCGTGCCTTTCGGGCCATGACGTCCCCTGTGATGCCTCCCCCACTGGACAGCTGGTCCTTGCCGGCCGCTGCGGGGTGGGCCTGGACGTCACCAGTGAGTGGCCCTGGGTGCCCCCTACAGGCCGTCGCTCTGTCTTGCGTTCCGAATACACTTTTACCCGAAGGGTCAGGCCTTTCGATGTAGTTTAAATTATAACTTGCTTTAGAAGCTGAATGACACTGTACAAGGAAGTGAGAAGTCACATCACGGCGTCATCGGCCTCGTTACATCTGTGTTCGGTCTGCGTGAGCTCGGTGCTCTGTGTGCCGGTCCTGGGTTATTTCAGGGGGACCATCCAGCCGTCGATCACTTGCTATTCCCCGTAGCCAGGTGGGGGGCGGCGGCCTCATCCTCTCCCAGCTGGTTCCCGGAGGACCCCCTGCTTTCCCTTCAGCCGCAGGTGTGGGGCCACGGGGGGGGGGGGGGGCATGGAGCCAGGCCAGTCCCTGGGTGTCAGTGACATGTGGTTTGCTGGGAAGGAGCTCGGCGGGGGTCTTTCAGGAAACCTCTGCGCACGGCGCCGCTCCGGTGAGCTCTCCTAGGCGGCTCTCACCGGCCTCCTCCCCCGGGGACCAAGCTGCGCGGCGGGCGGAGCTGACCTGTCTCCTCGGAAAAGGCTCTGCCTTCTGGACTCTCCCCGAACGGACAGGGAGACGCTGGGCGTGCTCCGTGCCGCCCCCGCCCCGCCCAGACCTGCCTGCTCCGGCTCACAGATGTTCTGGGTTTGGGGGCAGCATATCGGGCTGAAAAAGTGATTGTCCCGCTTCCCGTGGGAAGCCTGAGCCCCGTGCGTGTCAGCTGGCTGGTGGGCTGCTGGGGAGCCGAGCGAGCACGCGGTGAGCTGCGGGGAGGAGGCCCTGGGAGCCGTGCGTGGCTCAGGCTCAGGCTGCCGCATGGGGTGGCGGTCGTGAGGGCCTCCCCAGAAATGCTCCGGCTCCAGGCGGCTGATGCCGTCCAGGATCCTCCTCGGTGCGCTGGGAGCGATGCGGGAAGAGAGTCGGTGCAGACTAATCCCGAACCGATTCGGGAAGAACGTTCACGGGAGACCCGCCGGAGCTCAGGGCCGAGCAGCGGCCGGAGGCTGTGGGCGGAAAGCTGCCCCGAGCTGCCCCCCTCCGCCCCGGGGACAGGAGCGCCGTCCGCGTGGCAGGTAGCCCCCCCTCCCCGCAGCCGGGAACAGTGACTCACAGGCCGAACCCGAGGACGACATCGCTGCTGCCGCTGGCGCCCACCTCCCTCTGTCGGCTGCTCGCAGACCAGGCCGCGCAGAGCCCGCGGGTTCCGGCCGGGCCGCGCTCTCTCAGCATGGCACTTTCTCTGCAGATCGTGGGGGGCAGTTCCGGGCCTGCCCCCCGGCTTAGCCAGCAGGCCCCGTGGAGAGCCGAGAGCCCCGCGCGGTGGCAGGGTGCTGTCGGCGCGGCCGGGCCGGTCCGGGTTAGCCTGGGCGTATGTGGATGGACGGAAGAACCGAATTTCGTTTAGTTTGTCAGTTAATCTGGGTTTAAGTAGCCACGTGTGCTGCCGCCTGCGGTGCCCTTGAAGAGGGGCACGCGTGTGGGTCCTCGGCCATACATGAGGCCACCACCTCGGTTGACCCCGCCACCCCGGGCGTAAGTACTGCTGCTGCAGCGTCCTTCCCGGTGAGACTGCGCGGTCGGTCTGGCCTGGGCCCCGGCGGACCCACCAGGTGGAGTGAGTGGGCTGCGGGCCCAGGCGTGCGGGAGGCACTGTGCCGCTCTCTGGAGGCTTGTTGCTGGCGGGGCTGACCAGTCCTCGGCTGCTGCCGCTCCGGACGCAGGGCGGGGACTGCCCGGCCCGTGTTGCTCCGGAAGCCCGGGGACGGTCGGGCCTGGGAGAGTCCTGGGGTGGCAGGCGAGAGAAGGCACTGGCGGGCGGGGCCCTGGGCAGCCGGTTACAGCGTGTGGGTGTTGTGGCTGCGTGGGAGCCAGCCCACCCCCACCCCCCCACCCCCGCAGTGTTGCGTTTCTGTCCTTGCAAATCGATCCAGTCCTTTCTAAGCGTGTGTGCGTGCTGGTGTGCCTGCCGTCCCGCCCGCCGTCCGCAGGGACAGCTGTTCGCACCCGGGGGCCCTTGCCAGCGTGGCTGTCACTGTCCGTGCCTGTGGAGTGGTGTCTGCCCCCCGGGAAGCTGACGCCCGCGAGGACACCGTGGGCTCCGGAGCCAGCGCAGGGCCTGGCGCTTAGAAGACTGCGTGGCTGCGTGAGTGAGTGTTTTCCTGTCCAGCCTCTGGCGGCAGCTGTCCCGGTGGGACGTGCCAGCACCAGCATCTCGCTCACGGGGGTTCCAGGAGAGGCGTTTCTGTCGGTGTCGAAGGCACCTTTCACCTCCGCGTCAGGCCCCGGCAGGCACCAGCTGGTGACATCATCCCCCCCCCACCCTCCGTCCGCTTGCGCTCCAGGCTGCAGCGGCGTCTGCCTGCGCCGGGCCTGCGGCAGGGCCCAGGGGGGCAGTGCTGGTGGGCAGACCCCGAGGTAGAAGCTCTCACTCCGCTCATGTGCCAGCGGCCAGAGCTGGGTCCGGGCCACTCCAGGAGGGCCACGTGCCCAGGGAGAAGGGGGAACGTCTGGTGAGCAGCTTGCCCAGCTCGGCCATGTTTAGATCCAGTCAGCAAACCACCGTCTGTGAGCCAAATGGTGCCAGATTCTTGTTTTTATAAGTAAAGTTTTATTGGAACACAGCCATGTTTACATGCTGTTTGGCTGCTTCATTGAGACACACCATGTGGCATGAAAACCTAAAACATTTACAGAAACGGTGTGCACCCCCGATCTGTACCACCCCTTCTTTTCTGTCCACACGTTTGGCTGAGATTGGTCAAGGCCTTCGTCTTACGCCTTTTGTCTAGACGGAGCCCTGTGTGTCAAATGTGTTCTGTTTCGCCCTAGGTGGTTTACATGTCGATTTCGGGGTGGCTACATGAGGGGGTGTTCCCGTTTCTGAGGCTCAGTGCTCACAGGCGGGAGAGAGGGGCCGTGTGGGCTCACGCCTGTTTCGTTCCTTTTTTTGTTGTGATTTTTTGGGGGTCTGGGCTTTGTAATTCTAATTATTTTTTAAACTTTCCATTTTGAAAAAATTTTAAGCTTCTAAAAAAGTTGCAAGACGAGTACAAATCACTCCTGTGCTTCCTCGGGCCAGATCCCCGGCACCCAGCTTTCCGCACGGGGCCTGTGCTGTCTGTTACTCGCGGGGGGCAGCCTCCCGCGCCCCCTCCTCCTCCTGCAGCCGCTTCTAAGAGAGAGGACGTGTCCCCGTCCGCAGTCCCTTCACGGCACCGGGACAGCTCCCGCCGCTGCCGTGCTCCCGCCTGCCCCGCGGCCCAGGTCTGCCCGTCACCCACAGCATCCTGGGCACGGCCGCCGCCGGCCCGCTCCCACCCCGGCTCCTGACCCGCGCAGCCCTCGGCCTCCCGTTGTCTGGACTGGCCCGGCACTCTCCAGAGACAGCAGCGTCGTTTTACCGGTCTCTCAACGTGGACGCGCCTCATTTGACAGAATCCTGGTGACGTCCAGGGAGCGCGTCGGACTGGACCTGGAAGGGGCGTCCCTGGGCCTCAGCTGTCGTCGGGCACAAACGGCTGTGTGTGTTCTAGGCCAGCGGTCGGCAAACGGCGGCTCGCAAGCCACATGCGGCTCTTTGGCTCCTTGAGTGTGGCTCGGCGTTAGAACCACTTCTTCAAAATAGACTCGCCCAGGCCGAAAGCCGACTTCTGCGCATGGGCCACGAAGTTTCAGTCGCGCTGTACGTGCGCGCCCGCACGTGGTATTTTGTGGAAGAGCCACACTCAAGGGGCCAAAGAGCCGCATGTGGCTCGCGAGCCGCGGTTTGCTGACCACTGTCTAGGCCGCGCTCCCCGCACATGGAGGCGGCTTTGTCTCTTGCTTCCCTGGCCGCGCGTTGCCGAGAGCCGCCTGGTGACACGGGCAGCGCCGGCTCCTTTCTGCTCCCGGCCGGACCGGGAGGGCTGCCGAGGCATCAGCGCAGACGGCCTAAGAGCCGCTTTCTTTAGCGGCCTCCCGGAGCCTCTCGGGGTCCCTGGGGCTCCCCTCCCGCCGGCGCGTGGTTGCTGTGGGAGCCGGCAGTGCGTGTTCGGGCGGGACCGGGCTCCCTCCTGCAGCCCTGGGACCTGCCAGTGCGCTTGGCACGCCGTGGGCGCCCTGTGAATTGCTGCAAAATGAATGAACCAGCGGAGGGGACAGATCTGACTGCGAAAGCAATCCGCCTCCAGCCGGTGCCCTGAGCGCTGCCTCGTCGTCGGGAGCCGGGTGCGCTGCCCGCCGGGTGGTCAGGAGAAGCGGACACACTGCGCGTGGGGTGTCACAGCGCCCGCCTCAGGGCTGGCGCACAGATGGACTCGCCAGCGCCCGCGTCGCCATCACCGCCGCCATGGGGCTTGGCGGAGAGGCCGCGGTGCCCCACCGCACCTGAGTGGGAGGGAAGCCGAGTCGGCGTGGAGGCTCTCGGTGCCCGGAGCTGATGCCCCGGGGCGCAGGCCTGATCACCGCCGGGGCCGGCGGGTCGTGGCGCATTGGCAGGGGCAGGCGTGGCATCGCCTGGACCCCGGCTCTGAAGGTGGTGGTCAGAGCGGAGAGTGGGTTGTTTCCTGTGTTTCTCGGAGCTGCTTCTCCCGAGAACGGGAAGACGACCCCGGTGTCGCCTGGGACCGGGTCGGCCTGCAGGCGCGAGGCCTGGCGGGAGCCGGCGGCCCTGGCGGGACGGGGATGCGGCCTGTGCCCCGGGAGCTGGGAGCGGGAGATGGACGCGCAGCGCTGGGCACAGAGCTCAGGAGCGTTTCGAGGCTGACGAGGTCCGGAAAAGCTCAGCGGGTGACGGGGCGTATGTTACCCACGAAGACGTGGCCGCCGCGTTCGGTGTGCCGTGTTTGAGCCTTTCTGAAGGAGCACGCTCTGCCGATGCCGCTCTCTCCTGGGCCCCCCACCCGGCTCCTCGCCGCGTCCAGAGGCAGCGGCCCCCGCTTCCTGCCTCTGCTTCCACGCAGGCGTCCGCGAGGCCGCGTCGTCCACTTGGTGGTGGGGTGCGGTTTACATAAAGGGTGTGGCGTCACAGTCTCCGTCACGCTGCGTGTATTCCCGCTTCTCCGGGAAGATCGTGGGCCCCATCACAGTCACCGACTGTCTTCACTTCCCCGTGCAGCCGTTCCACCCGCCCCGTCCTAACCCCGCGCTTCCCCGGCGCCGCGGGCCTGGCTGGCTCCGCACGCTGTGCACACGGGGTCCCGGGTGCCGCGTCTGCCCGCGTGCCCGCCGGCCTTTGTGGGCCTGGAGGGGAAGTGGGCGGCGGTTGTCAGAACGCGGACCTGACCCAGGCCTCTGAGGAGCAGCAGGCGCTCTCCCCGCAGTGCGGGCGCCCTCCCTGCGTGCGGGGCCCATCTCGGCTGTCTGGGTCCAGCCCCCCCTCTGTGTGCACACCTGCCCGGGCCCGGGCCTCGCCACGCCTGCAGCCGGGCGTGAGGGAGACGCGTTCTGAGATTCTTACCTGCCGGTGTGCTGCTAACCTAGAGGATTGGACCGTGGTCCGACATTGGGGATCTGATGCTTGTGTTTGTTTTTCCTTTGTCTTTTGTTGTGTGTGTGTGTGTTTGTTTTAATCCTTCCCCGGGGACATTTCTCCCATTGATTACTAGAGAGCGGGAGGAAGGGAGGGAGGGGGAGAGAGAGAGAGAGAGAGAGAGAGAGAGGGAGAGAGAGAGGGAGAGAGAGAGAGAAACATTGAAGTGAGAGACACATCAGTTGGTTCCCTCTCCACACGCCCTTACCGGGGTGGGAACCTGCACCAGGTACGCGCCCTTGACCGGGAAGTGACTCCGTGACCCTTTGGTGTGGACTGACGCTCTAACCACTGAGCAATCTGGTCAGGGCTGTTTTTACTTTTCCTAATCAATAATTTTATCAAATTTTATTATAACTTCTTGTAGCCTTCATCTTTTAACAATTTTCAGAATAGTAATTTCATTTTGTCTATTGTCTTCTGAGAAGCCAGGGAGGTATGATGTGTTTTTAACAAGATAAATTTTAAAATGGGTAAAATTTTAAGTCAGTAACTTTTTAAAAATATTTTTTTTATTTATTTCAGAGAGGAAGGGAGAGGGAGAGAGAGAAACATCAATGATGAGAGAGAACCATCGATCGGCTGCCTCCTGCACGCCCCACACTGGGGATCCAACCTGCAACTGGGGCACGTGCCCTGCCTGGGAATCGAACCCTGACCTCCTGGTTCATAGGTCGACTCGCAACCACGGAGCCACGCTGGCCGGCAAAGTCAGTAGCTTTTAAAGGAGTGGAGGGCCATCTCGTTGGGGAAGTCGTCTATGCAAAATGGCTTTTTCCAGCAGAGCCAGGTCTCTGACGTGCGATTGCCGCGAGCCGGGCGTCCTGAGTTCTGAGCCGTATCGGGGAGCTTGTCTGATGAGCTCAGTCTCTAGTTTTCAAAAAATTAAAATTCTTCAGTGTCATTTGTTTCTGGAGGAGCCAGTTTTTAAGAGAAAGCAAAAAAAAGAAAAGCACACTTTCGCCCTTCTGGTATATTTCTGTGCAACCGTTGTTACTTCACGCTTTTAGATATGACACGTGCGAGTCCCAGCAGGGGCACCGCGCAGCGGCCTCCTGGCTCTCCTGGCGCCGCCCCGGCTCCCCGCGCTGGCCCCGTGTCTGCGACGCCCTCTCCTTGGGAAGGAACCTCTCCTCCCGTCCCCCCTTCACGTGGGCCCGCATCCGGGGGGCTGGGTCACATACTGCCGTGCCCCAGTGGGGCTTCTCGTGGGGAGGGGTCAGGTGGAGCGTGTCAGAGGCCCCCGCGCACCTGGCTGGAGGGGGCTCAGGGCGGAGCGCAGTCAGGGTGGTCAGGCGGCCTGGACGCCCCTCCCACACCCCTCCATCGCCCCCCCACACTCCTCCATCGCCCCCCCACACTCCTCCATCGCCCCCCCACACTCCTCCATCGCCCCCCCACACTCCTCCATCGCCCCCCCACACCCCTCCATCGCCCCCCCACACCCCTCCATCGCCCCCCCCACACCCCTCCATCGCCCCCCCCACACTCCTCCATCGCCCCCCCCACACCCCTCCATCGCCCCTCCACACCCCTCCATCGCCCCCCCACACTCCTCCATCGCCCCCCCACACTCCTCCATCGCCCCCCACACACCCCTCCATCGCCCCCCCCCACACCCCTCCATCGCCCCTCCACACCCCTCCATCGCCCCCCCACACCCCTCCATCGCCCCCCCACACCCCTCCATCGCCCCCCACACCCCTCCATCGCCCCCCCACACTCCTCCATCGCCCCCCCACACCCCTCCATCGCCCCCCCACACCCCTCCATCGCCCCCCACACCCCTCCATCGCCCCCCCCACACCCCTCCATCGCCCCCCCCACACCCCTCCATCGCCCCTCCACACCCCTCCATCGCCCCCCCACACCCCTCCATCGCCCCCCCACACTCCTCCATCGCCCCCCCACACCCCTCCATCGCCCCTCCACACCCCTCCATCGCCCCCCCACACCCCTCCATCGCCCCCACACACCCCTCCATCGCCCCCCCCACACCCCTCCATCGCCCCTCCACACCCCTCCATCGCCCCCCCACACCCCTCCATCGCCCCCCCACACCCCTCCATCGCCCCCCCACACCCCTCCATCGCCCCCCCACACCCCTCCATCGCAGAGCCTCTCAGCGCGTGGTTTTTACAGGATCCACAAGTAATTGTATTGAAACCGAACAAACAACACAGCAGCCCGTGACGAAGTCTCACGAGGAAGTAACTCGGCCGCTTCACACCGTGAGCTCTGCTCCCGTGTCTTCCGTGGGTGAGGCTGGACCCCGGTCCGTGGTGGAGCATCGACGCCCTGTGAGGCCAGGACAGGCCCCGTGGTGGGGACGGGTCAGCCTCGGGGAAGGAGTGGCATGGCTGTGGTGTGTGCCGGCCTGCCGGTGTGTCGTGTTTGTGTCAGGCGCACGGCGCTGTGAGCCTCGGGGGGCGCCGTGGGAATGTCGGAGCGGCTGGCTTGTGTGTACCTCAGAGGAAACGGTCCTGATGGAGGGGCCGGGGAGGGGCCGGCCGACAGTGCGGTTCGCACGACAGTTAACCCGTCAGTGTCCCACCGCAGGCCTCTCGGCTGCTCTGAACGCACCCACGCGGGGTGTGCACAGCGAGGGCTTCGCCGGCCACAGGCCACGGACTGACTTCCTCCCCGGCCGGGGCTGTGCTGGGAGCGGCTGTCCCAGGGCCACCCCCTCTGGTGTGGTGTGGGTGCCTGCTCGCGGAGGGCGCTCACGCTCCCGTCCTCCGGTTCTGATGAGTGGACGGCGGGCATGGGGGTGGCCATGGGCCGGCGGGCTTGGCTGAGGGCCCTCCCCACCCCCGCCCGGCCCTGCGGCCTGGCCCTGGGCTCTGCGCCGAGGCCTGCGTCTCAGCCCAGGAGAGGCCTTAGCGTGCCTCGCGCTGCCCTGCGGCTGCTTCCAGGGCAGGAGGTCTGAGTGAGTCCTTGCTTGGCAGCCGCCCGGCGGCCGGGGTTCTCCCAGCCTCCCCGGGCACTGGCCGCACTTCCGACCGGGCCCGCGGGTTCCTCCCCGGGCACTGGCCGCACTTCCGACCGGGCCCGCGGCTTCCCGCCGCGCTGCTGTGGGGGGGACTAGCCTGAAGGTCAGTCCCAGTGAGCAAGACCCCCCTTGGGAGAGGCCTTGACTCTCCAGTCACCTTCCAGGTGATGTGGGACTTGATGTGGCAGAACGAGCGCCACGGGTACCCCAGTGTGATAGAGGGGGATCCCGGTGTGATAGAGGGGGACCCCGGTGTGATAGAGGGGGACCCCTGTGTGATAGAGGGGGACCCCGGTGTGATAGAGGGGGACCCCGGTGTGATAGAGGGGGACCCCGGTGTGATAGAGGGGGACCCCGGTGTGATAGAGGGGGAACCCGGTATGATAGAGGGGGACCCCGGTGTGATAGAGGGGGACCCCTGTGTGATAGAGGGGGACCCGGTGTGATAGAGGGGGACCCCGGTGTGATAGAGGGGGACCCCGGTGTGATGGACGAGGACCCCGGTGTGATAGAGGGGGACCCCGGTGTGATAGAGGGGGACCCCGGTGTGATAGAGGGGGACCCCGGTGTGATACGGGGACCCAGGTGTGATAGAGGGGGACCCCAGTGTGATAGAGGGGGACCCCGGTGTGATGGACAAGGACCCGGTGTGATAGAGGGGGACCCTGGTGTGATGGACGAGGACCCCAGTTTGATAGAGGGGGACCCCGGTGTGATGGACGAGGACCCCGGTGTGATAGAGGGGGACCCTGGTGTGATGGACGAGGACCCCAGTGTGATAGAGGGGGACCCCGGTGTGATGGACGAGGACCCCGGTGTGATAGAGGGGGACCCTGGTGTGATGGACGAGGACCCAGTGTGATGGACGGGGACCCCGGTGTGATGGACGGGGACCCAGTGTGATAGAGGGGGGCCCCGGTGTGATGGACGGGGACCCAGTGTGATAGAGGGGGGCCCCGGTGTAATGGACGGGGACCCAGTGTGATGGACGGGGGCCCCAGTGTGATGGACGGGCTGATAAAGACGGCCGCTCGCCCTGGGTGGCATGAGCTTCAGCACGTGGTGAGCTGGGAGAGGCTTCCTCCGCCTGTCTCTGTGGTTAAGCCCCAGCAGGAGTGAAGCTGAGAGGGGGTCCCCGCCCCGTCTCCCAGCTGTGGCTTCGCCCTCTCGGGGAGTTGGGGTGAGGGGTGAGGGCTGGGCAGTGAGCCCTCTCGGGGAGAGGCCAGTGGGAAACACTGCCCCGGCTACCCTGGCACCGTATTCACGTGCTCACGGCCTCCAGCGCCGCCCCCCCCAGGGGAGACGAGCTGCCGCCTGGTGCGCCAGGACCCTGACTCCCTCGTCTCGCCTGGCCGGCAGCAGCGAGGACGGTGCGGGCCACTTGCTCCTCGCCGGGCGGCCCTGTCTTCCCGACAAACCGCCATTGGTTTTCCTTCCTGGGCCTGGAGGTGCCCGGTGCCTGCGCGGTGGCGGACAGGCCGGACAGGCCGGACCGGCCAGCGGAGGCCTGACCAGACGGCACCCCGTGCGCCACTGCGACCTCCCCCTCGAACACGGGCTCCTGCCGACCCGCACCGTGTGGCGTGCTAGGCAGCAGAGGGACCGTTTCAGAATTAACTTTGGTGAAATCGTCAACTAATTTCCCACAATAGAGTTTAATTCCCGTGACAGAAAAATTCAAATAGCGTATCGTCCTTCGGTGCGGGCATCAGGGCAGTGAGGTTCCCGTGGCACCTGGAGCTGCCCCCCCCACCCCCCCCCGCCGTCCTGACTGCTCACCCGCCGGCGAGGGGGCGGCGGTGTCCGCATCGCAGCCGAGGACGGGACGGGCGCCGGCAATGACTTGAGGCCGCGTTGCGTGGTGGTCAGTGGGCGCGGCAGCGGTGCTCGTGGTTTTCTGTGCCGACTTTTAAAGTGCTGTCTTCGTGTTCTCACCTGAGGAGCTAGGTCAGGCCCGTGGTGGTGGGGAGCCGGTCCCTGTCCGTTAGCCACAGGGGCTTCGCGCCCGGAGGGTGGGCTCCGGTCACAGACGGGGCGGCTCCAGCCACGCAGACGTCCAGGCCGGGCCCGTGCGATGTGTCGGGGGTCAGTCACGGGGCGGGGTGCGCAGGGACGAGGTGCCGTGCCCTCGGGGAGGAGGACTCGGAGCTCGGCTCGCACACGAGGCGGACTGAGCGTCACAGGAACCGAGGTCGGGAATGGGCAGGGCGCCAGGCAGCCGTGACCCGGTGCCAGGGGGCCAGTGCCGAGGGCGAGAGGAAGGATGGGGAGATGGTCCGAAACCAGGCGGCACCGGTGCCGGCTCATCGGCTCCCGTCCATCTGCCCTTCCCAAACCCGAGGGGCGTGAGGGCCGGCGCCGCGCCGATGGCCAGCTGCGTCCCGCTCGCTGTGCCGCCCCTCCCTGCCTCAGAAACGGGCTCCTCCTCGTGGAAGCGCTGCGTCGGTCTGTGGTCTGTCGGTCCGTCGGTCCGTCGGTCTGTCGGGGAGGAGCTGAACGGGAGGCGGCCCACTCCCTGAGCAGCGGGGGTCGCTGCCCAAGGGAATGCAGAGGCGACGCCATGACCTACCATCCGGGAACCAGCGTCTCCAAGCGGCGGCTGGACCTGGCTGCCCCACCTTCCCTGGCGGGAGCACTCGGGTGCACAAAGCCCGCTGCTCGGCACCGACCTCCTGCCACGTGGAAGTGGCCGCGCCTGTCTGACCTGCTGTGTGCCGCCTGGCCTCCACGCACGGTCTCTGTCCGCCCACTGCTGCCCGGCTCCACATGCGCCGCCCCGTCCGCTCACGGTCTCTGTCCTCACTGCTGCCCGGCTCCGAATGCGCCCGCCCCGTCCGCTCACGGTCTCTGTCCTCACTGCTGCCTGGCTCCACATGTGCCCGCCCCGTCCGCTCACACTCTCTGTCCTCACTGCTGCCCGGCTCCGCGCCCGCCCCGTCCACGCATGGTCTCTGTCCTCACTGCTGCCTGGCTCCACGCGCCCGTCCGTCCGTTTGCGCTGACCAGTGCGCAGGGCTGTGACGGGGCTGAGGCCGCCGCTGACTCATCCCCGCGCTGGTAGTTCCACTTGTCGGGAGGGGCGTTTATTTTTAAATTGTGCTCAGAACTGCGAGCAGGATTTTATTTTAAAGTTATGGCTGAAGGGGCAATAGGTCTATGGGCAAGCCCACTCCGGGCCCTTCGCTGGTAGCCGCCACCTGTGAGGTGGCTCCTCCGGTGAGCTGCTTGTCCAGTCCCTTCCTGCCGCTAGTTTGCTGGCCACTTAAGTTCTACGTAATCGACGGCGACAGCTCAGCACGGTTGGCAGCCGCAGAGTGAGCGTACGCTAGAGGAGACGGGCCGTCTGTGGTGACGGCAGCTCTGTGTGCGGCCTGGGCGAGGCCCTGCTGGGCGGAGGGCGGGGACCAGGGCCGGTGGCCTGCCCTTTGACCTCTCGCTCACCTCGAGGGCGCTGGCGAGTCTCCGTGTGTGAGTGCTGGCACGGGCTCCCGTCCTGTCTCTTCCCGTGGGCGGGGCTCTGCCCTCTCTGGGCGGTGGGTGCCTGCGAGCCGCTGGGACGTGGTCTGAGGAGCGGGCTCTTCCTGGTGGTTTGCTCCCTAAGGCGCAGCCTCACGTTCTGGGTTAAATGTCTTCTGGGGAAGTGTAGCTCCCCACATTTCAGAGCTCAAAGGGGTGAGGGCGACCGTCTGTTCCTGCCGTCGGCCGGTCCCCCAGGCAGCCACGTGCGTCTCGTACGGGAAGCGCATCAATGAAATGACCCGCCAGCTCCCTCTCCTCGGGGCAGGGTGAGCCACAGGAAACATGGCTTCCGTGGGGTGGAGGCTGGCGTGGCCGGCCGAGCTCCCGGCTTCCTCTGGTGCGGGAACCACGCTGGGGCTGCCATTTGCCGCCGGGCCGGGTTCACTCCCGGAGAGAGCCTGAACGTGCTTGCCTCGGCGGGCGGCGGGCTGCGGGCGCCTGGCAGGTGCGAGGCCTCCACGGGCGCAGGTGCAGGGGCGGGGGCGGCCTCCCCTGG
Source organism: Cnephaeus nilssonii (assembly GCF_951640355.1). Classification (NCBI taxonomy): domain Eukaryota; kingdom Metazoa; phylum Chordata; class Mammalia; order Chiroptera; family Vespertilionidae; genus Cnephaeus; species Cnephaeus nilssonii. The sequence continues at coordinate 107,202,266 of NC_137076.1, read as the reverse complement.
GAGCCTGACGGAGCCGAGCCCAGCCGAGCGGGCGCAGAGGGTGCGGGGAGACTGGCTGCGGGGCTGACGGGACGCACGGGGTCTTGCTGGTGGCTGTGCAGCCCCGAGACCGGGCGCGGCCTGACCGCTGACGCAGGCCCCGCAGCGCCCGCAGCGTTCCTCCCCGCGGCCCCTCAGCGCTGCTCGGTCAAGTGGGAAAGCAGCGCAGGAAGCAGCTGGGGGGCCCTCCCCTGGGCCTGTCGCCGGGGGCCTGGGACAGAGGGCCCAGGTGCCTCTCGGCAGAGGTGTGGGAACCGCGGTCCTCATTCCCAGAGGGACGACGGCAGCGGCGTCCACCGGGTCAGACTCAGAGCTGAGACAGCCCAGCCCGGCCGGCCTGGCCCAGGGCGAGACGAGGACGGGAGCCGCGTGTCCCTCCCCGGCCCGGGCCCCGGTCCGCGGCGCACCCGCTGCGAGGGCTCCTCCGGCCGTGCGGGGCCGCCTCCCGCTGGCAGGCTCGGGGCTGCCTCCAGAGGCCGCTCGTCGCTCACCTGGGATTCGCCTGGAATTTATGTGTCGTTCCGAGCTCGTGGCTTGATTTTTTATTTTATTTATTTATTTACTTTTAAATATATTGTTATTGATTTCATAGAGGAAGGGAGAGGGAGAGAGAGATAGAAACATCAATGATGAGAGAGAGTCACTGATCGGCTTCCTCCTGCACGCCCCCTACTGGGGCTCGAGCCCGCAACCCGGGCATGTGCCCTTGACCGGAATCGAACCTGGGACCCTTCAGTCCGCAGGCCGGCGCTCTATCCACTGAGCCACACCGGCCAGGACATGGCTTGATTTTTTAAAAATGAAAGTTAATGCTGGCTGCTGGCTGTGTGGGTGTTTGCAGTGAAGCGCCTTCCGGGCGAAGGGCGGGTGAGCACTGTGATGGGGGCACCGGCTCCGAGCGCCGGGGTCCTGGCCCACATCTGACCCACCGCCTGCCGGGCTGGCAGCCGCTTCCTCTCCGGGAACCTGCATCTTCACCTATAAAAGGAAGCACTTCCTCCTGAGCGGCCCTGGGCCGGGGTATTTTTAGCTGCAGCAAGCAGTCCGCTCCCGGGCACGGCTGGCATTCCTCCGTGCGAGGACCGACCGCGGCCTCGAGTCGGGGCGGCTGAGCCGTGAGCTCGCGTTCAGGCCGAGCCGGACAGCCCGGCTGCTGTGTGGGCGCAGTACTGCCGCCTTCTGGCCGCTGGTCCTGACGAGTGTCTGCAGACCCGGTCACGTGGGGGCCGGCCGTGAGCTTCCGCGTCCTCCCCGGGCTACTCCAGTTTTCAGATGGAGGCGGTCCCTGCTGCGGCTCCCCTGGCCGCCTGCAGCTCCTGATTGGGGGTCATCGCAGGTTCCCGGGAGAGGCCCGTACCCTTCACCCGCTCCCTCACTGGGACACCTCAGTGACTGGGGCACCGTCCAAACCAGGAAACGGCGTGTGTGTGGCTGTCCGCGACCACACGTGCAGACCTGCGTCACCGCCACCGCTGCACCCCTGCCCACCCGCCGCCCGCAGCTCCGTGACTGTCGTCCTGAGCACGTTCCGTACGTGGACCGACGTTCCTCTCGAGTTGGCTCTTTCAGACTCCGCATCCCGCCGCCTCCAGCTGCCGAGCGAGCGAGCGAGCGAGCGCTGTCCGCCGGCGGGGCTCCCACCCGGCTCCGCCTTCCCGCTGAGGGACGCGTGGCTGGCTCCGCTTCGGGCTGTTCCACGTGAAGCTGCTGCGACCGTCACGTCCGTGTTCTGCGTGGACACGTGTTGTCCCTTCTCTGGGACACGCGCCGGGGGACAGTGGCTGAGCCGTATCAGGGCCCACGTGCCGCTGAGGAAACTGCCGTGTCCATTCCCGCCCAGCGCACGAGGATCCGTCCCCACGTCCTCCCGGCACCTGGCCGTCCTGACAGGGCCGCAGCCTCGGTGGCATCCGTGGGGATGGGCGACACGGTGTCTTCTCGTGTGCGAGTGCGTGTCCTTTGCTGATTGGCCTGAGTGCTCTTCGCTGTGGAGTTCTGAGTTCTTTCCATGCTCCCGCGTGTGGTTTGGCGTGACTCCCCCGTAGCGGGTCGGCGGCCTCGCGGCCTCCTGGTGAAACGCGGATGAGCCCTCTGCTGGCCTTCCTGGTGGCCCTGCCTCGGGTCCTGAGGACCCCCCGCCCGCTCCCAGCCCGACGGGGCTGTTCTCACCTTCTCTCTGGCCGCCGGGACGGTGTTGTCTTCAGTTTCCAAAGCGGGGGTGGGGGGGGGTGTCTCGGGGCTCATCCTCGGGCCTCCCTCACCTCCCGCAGGTGCCTTTGTTGCCAGACCTGGGACGTGGCAGCGAGTCCTTCCTGAGCAGTTCTCACCCCTCACTCCAGTCTCCGGGGCCGCAGAGTGACAGGCACGGCGGGCCCACGGGGAGCCTCCACTCCTCACGTGCCGGGTCTCGTCCTGCTCATCGGGCGTGGCGGGCGCTGTGCAGCCCGGCCAGGGGTTCGGACACGCGTGCTGCGTGGTGGCTGGCGCTGCTCTCCTGTGTCTGAGATCTCCCCCGTTCCTGTAGCACGGCTGGTCATGTTCCCAGGACATGCAAGTGCGATGTTGGAAGCCCTTGGGTCTGATTTAAATCCTGACACGGCCTGGTGGGCGGGGAGGGGACCCCCAGCGCTTCCTGGTGGCCGCCAGGTGCTGGCCCAGGCCGGCCGAGGACCCCGCGCCGGCCGTGCCCTGTCCTCCGTGGGGAAGGCCCTGGGGGCACGCTGCACTCGGGGGCTTGTCTGTGCCACGGGCCATGGCGCACTCTCGGGCCCGAGGGTGCGGCCTGGAACCTCCGGCCTCCCGGTCCGAGCCGGCCCCTCCCCCACTGAGTGACTGTGCTTCCTGAGGGCGGACGGACAGGTCCCAGACGGCCTCACACTGCGCTTCCCCGCATGGAATGGCGGCATGTTTCTCCTTAGAGGCCGTGAACGGCTCTGGGATGGTTTTTGTTTGTTTGTTTTTGCCTCGTTGCCATCTCCATTGCTAAGAGCGTTCCCCGTTCAGAGAACCCCGCGCTGTGAGTGCCCGGGCTCGCACCGCGGCTGTGCGGCAGGCTGTCCCGCTCTGGTCCTGGCTGTCACAGCGGGCCCGGGCCCTGGGCGGGAGGCAGCGCTCGAGCGGGTGGAAACCCCAGCCGTCTCCCGTGGCCCCTGTGGCCTGGGGCCTCTGGCGGTGGTGACCACAGCGCGTGGCCTGAGTGGGAGAGACGGTCGGGCAGGCCCTCGGTGTCCAGTGAAGGGCAGTTTCCATTTCAGAACTGGGCTGAATTCGGTGTAAATGCAGCTCTTTACCTGCAGGAGCAGGACCGCGTGGCGCCTCCGGGGCGGGGTGAGCTGGCTGTGAGCAGAGGGGCCACCTGAGCCCCCAAGGCCGTGCCCTGCCCGTGCCCTCCTCTCCCTGCCCGTCCTGGCCCACCGGCCCCGGCGGGAGAGGAGACGAGGCTGAGCCGGGGCAGGTGGGGGTGCCTGGGTGACGGACGGCACCTCTGTTGCTGCCTGAAGCCAGACCCCAAGGAGACGGCTGAGCTTCCCGTCCTTCCTCGCGCTCCCGCCCGTGGCCACCAGCGTCTGTTGTTCTGGAAGCTCCGGAGGATGTGCCCAGATGCTCGTTTTAGCCGGTGTCCGTGCCGGTCGGTGTTCCTCAGCCCGAGGGGCCTGCGAGTGGGTTTTCCCTGGAGCCGTGGCCGGAGCACGTCTGGAGGCCCCAGGCTGGGCGTGGGCAGGCGTGGTGCCCTGGCCGCACGGGCAGCGCCCGCTCCTCACACCAGCTGAGGGCGGCGCCGGCTGTTCGCGCTGCTGCCCGAGTGGAGCCGGCTCCGTCGCAGCTCCGCTTTCTCTTTCGCTCTTGGGCGGTGCGGCGAGCTCTGACCTGCCCGCTGTGAGCTGGTGAGCTGGTGGCCGGGCTCCTGGCAAACGCTTTCTCAGGCTCCGTCACTGTGGTCACTCCCTGGGCCTCTCGCAGGAGGTGCCAGTCGTGCCAGGAGGCGGGCCGGGCGCCACGCGTGGCCTCAGGTGGCCTGGGTGGAGGAGAGCCCACGGCCAGGGGAGGGTGGGGCCTGCACAGCGGGGCAGTCTGGCCCTGACTGTCTCAATCAGACCAGGGCCAGGACAGGCAGACACCCAGCACTGCAGACCACTCCAGTCCCCTCGCGACACCCAGACCCACGGCAGCCTTGCCAGGGACCCGACACCCTGCCGGCCCTGCAGGGGGACTGTGCCCAGCCCCCTGGCCAGCGGGTGGGGCTGGCCCCGACGGCTCCTTTTCACGTGGCCTCTAAGCGCCGTGGGGACTTGAGCAGCCAGAGCACGGCTCCCGCTCTGTGGGATGGTGACGGCGCTCTCCTTGCCCCCGAACGCCCTCCGATCCTCGCCTGCTTGATTCTGCTCAGCGCGGCGAAGGCGTGTTCTCGCATCCTTGCCGGTGAGGCTGGATGGGAAACGTCTGCGAACGTCTCTGTTTGGAGGCTGCACAGAGCCTCACTCCGCGTTGCTACAGCGTGTTATGCCGTGTGGAGAATTCTCTCGTTCTGCCTTGTACCCACACATCACTCTATGTGCGTGTACCTCCTGGTACACGGAAGAGTGCACAGGCACGCGTGTGCTGTATGTGCAGGGAACACCATGACCTAACTCCCTGCATGGGGTGAGTCGGGCAATCAAAGAGGGCTCCCTGGAGGAGGAGGCCTTGGGAGCCAAATCTTGAAGAATGTCCGCCCTGTGGGACAAGGCCGTGTCTTGTACTTAGTGACCATCAAGCCCAATGAGCAGGTGACGTTGTGACTGGGCCACATTGTGAGGTCTGTGGGTTAGGCCACCCGGGGTTTTTAAAGTAGTTTCTTTTTTATATATATTTCTTATTGATTTCAGAGAGGAAGGGAGAGGGAGAGAGAGAATCATTGATCAGCTGCCTCCTGCACGCCCCCTACTGGGGATGGAGCCTGCAACCCAGGCGTGTGCCCTTGACCGGAATCGAACCCTGGACCCTTCAGTCTGCAGGCTGACTCTATCCACTGAGCCACACCGGCCAGGGCTTAAAGTAGTTTCTTTAAATCAGTGTCGAGGGAGAAGGCGAAAGAGAACTGGACGTGCTGTGTGCACACGAGTCAGCGCTGTCCCGTGTCAGTCCATTTAAACTGTTCCGGCCAGCGGGCTGTAGCGTGTCGCAGCCATCGCCACACTGGCCTGAGCCCGTGTGTCAGCCCTGAGAGAAACGCACGCCCAGCGGCAGTCACTGCCGTCCCAGCCCCGCCCAGCGGTGCAGCCACCCGCCCGTCTCTGCTCAGGCCAGGCTTCTGTGGCCGTCGCGGGGCTGGCCCACGGGTCCAGCTCGCCTGCCCGGAGCCTCCCTGCAGCAGGTGGGCGCCGAGTGGCCGGTCCAGGGAGAGCGTGGCGCACCCTCGGGGAGCAGCTTTAACGGCAAGCTCGCTCACTGACCCAGCGAGGGCCGGGACCAGCTGCAGACGGTGAGGGAGCGCACTGGGCGGACGCCAGCACCCGGCCACACCCGCTTAAAGGTACGTCGCTTCCTGGCGCTTTCTCCTCCGCGGGTGTCCTGCGCGGTGGCTTTGGGGAGTGAGTCAGGAGACGCCGTGGAGCAGCTTTGCAGGGAGTCGTGTGAAAGGCTTACCGTTCAGCCCGAGTTGGAAACGTCCCCGCAGGCGGGAAGGTGTCTGCTGACAGTCACTGGTGCCCGTGGGTGCCGCTGTGCGCTCAGTCCTCCGCCTTCGCTGGGCCTGGGAGGCCTCGGAGGCGCTCTCCGCTGCTCGGAGCGCCCCTTTGGTTAGCAAGCCGTTCGGTGGGGGAGGGACAGGCTCAGAGGCCCGGCCAGGCCACACGCTCGGGCTGGAACCGGTGTTCAGATCCCCAGGCGAGAGCTTCCCTGGGGACCGGGCACCAGCCCTCGCCTTCACCTACACCGTCTGCAACGACTCGCGTCTGCCTGTGCCGCTCATAGCCGAAGCGCGTCCCCTTCTGGGTGACCGGGTGGCCTGGTCACTCCGCACAGACCTTCGCGGCGCACGGCGAGGCTGCGGTGCGCCCTGGCCGGCAGGCAGGCGCCGGGGCGTGTTCGTTCCTCTGTAGCAGCCAGAGGAAGAGACAGGCAAAGGCCATGGGAACTGTCCTCAGGTGTTTGTCGCTGTCGTCGCCTTCATGTCTCACGCTGTGGGACGTGTGCGTGTGCGTGTGCGTGCGTGTGGAGAAGGTGGAGGACGGCAGTGTGGCTTTAGCCGCGGCTTAAAGGAGAAGCAGGCAGGAGGGTTCCAGAGCCCTGGTGTGCAGGGTCAGCAGTGCCACGCCGAAGCAGCGGGCGCGTCAGAGCCTTTGTCCCGCTTTGGTTTGGAACTGGAAACGCAGGGCCTGTGGGTCGGCGGCGTCCGGGGCCCCTGCCGGCCCGGCACCCCTTTGGGACCACGTGCAGCCTGTGCTCGGTCTCCGGGAGGATCGGCACCGGCCGGGCGAGCCCGTGGGATCCCGGCTCTCCCTGCGACGGGCGAGGCGGCACGCAGAGCAGGTGCCCGTCCCCGAGTCACAGCGTGGGAGTGGGTCTCCGGGGCGGCTCTCGTGGTCTTGGAACCCGGGCGACCGTTCTAAGTCTTGTTTCGTAAAAACGGTTGTTTCACAAAGTGCGAAGGGGACTGGCGTGGGGGCCGTCGGCCGTGTCCGCGGGGCCGGGCTGGCGTGCTGCTCGGGCTGCTGAGGTGGGAGCAGCAGGCGTGCGGAGCGGCTGCTGGCCCGGCCCATGCCGAGACGGAGAGCCGCGGCCCTGCCGGTGCTGCTGGCCCGGCCCATGCCATGACGGAGAGCCGCGGCCCTGCCGGTGCTCGTGGCTGAGGTGGGCGCTCGTGTGCGTGCTTCCTCGGCCTGCCTGTCACAGGAGCCGCTTCCGCGCAGCCGCTCGGGCTGGTCGCCGTCGGGGCGGCCGCTTCGCCGGGGTTCCCTGTGTCACCACGCCGTGCCCCAGCAGCTCGTGGGCAGCGCGTCAGCCTGGACGTGAGGGGCTGCTGGGGATGGCGTCACCGGTGCTGGGCTCTTCTGTCTCCTGTTCCCGGCACAGAGGAGCCGTGATGTCAGCACAGGAAGTGCCCGACGGAGGCTGTGCCCGCAGGGCAGGCGCAGGGCTCGCTCCTCGTCTGCTCCGAGCTGACGCCGCTCTCCCTGTCCGCAGGTGCACCTTCCGCTTCCCCAGCACGGCCATCAAGATCCAGTTCACGGCGCTCTACCACCAGGAGGAGGCCCCCGCCTCGCCGCTGCGGCCGCTCTACCCCCAGATCTCCCCTCTGAGGATCCACATTCCGGAGCCGGACCTCCGGAGCCTGGTCAGCCCCATCCCCTCCCCGACCGGCACCATCAGGTGAGCACTCAGCCCGGAGCTCCCGGCTCCTCTCCAGGCCGGGGCCCGGGCGCCAGGGGTGCTGAAGGGGAGAGTGGGCGGGCGTGCGGCGTCTGCGTGTTCGCTGCGCAGCTGGAGATGCACGGGGAGGCGTTTTGAGGCTGTGGGAGCATCTGGGGACCTGGCTCCTGGCACACGTCTCTGGAGAATTCTCTCACAAAGCAGAGTCCCGCCCAGCTCGTCACGCTGCCAGTCTGAAACGTCAGGGCCTTCTAAAGCACCGGCTTTTTTAAGACGAGAGCAGTTTAACACAGTGTGTGAGTCCCCATCTGCCTTCGGGCAGTTCCAGAGGGCACCTGCCACCAGAGGTCGGTGTGCAGGGGGCGGCACCTGACAGCCCTGGTCCTCCCGTCTCCACGGCCACCCGCGCCGCCTTCCCCTGTGGCCAGAAGTGTTTGCGGGTCAGGCTTCATACATTTTCAGATCGTTTTCTGCTTCACTGAGGACGTTTTAAAACGGCATGGTTTTCTTTCCTTCACTGCATGTCTGTGTGCGCGTGCATGCGTGTGCGTGCGTGCATGTGTGTGCGTGCATGTGTGGGTGCGTGCATGCGTGTGTGTGCATGCATGTCTGTGTGCGCGCGTGCGTGCGTGCGTGTGGCCCTGAAGCCCCGACACGCGCACTTGGCGATTCGCCTCCCCCGGCCCCAGGCGTCTCCGCAGGACTGTGCGTCCGGGCGCAGTGTCAGCCCCGGGGAGGCACACGCAGCTCTGCCAGGGCCTCGGACCCCAGGCACCGCTGCGAGCCACAGGCGCTGTGCTGGCGGCTGGCCTGCCTCCCTGTGCACCAGGCTCACCACGACCCCGGTGGCCGTTTCCTCCCGGGCCAGCTTCCCCTTTGGAACCACGTGCGGCTTCATCTCTGTGATGATCCCCGTGTCGCTGGCGCCTTTGTTTTCCACCCGAGACGTGTTGGTCGCACGTTGGGAGCCGCTCACATTGAGTTGCTGGAGTCGGTTCCGCAGAGCCCGTGAGGAGGTGTGTCCTGCTCCTGCAGAGAGAGTTCAGGGCAGCTGCAAATGGCCCCCCGCTCAAGTCCGGGGCCTGGCCCAGGGGCGGGCGGCTGGGGCGGGGGGCAGGCCCCTCGGCCCTGGGCCTGTGTCTGTCCTCAGTGCCGCCCACTGTGCTGCTCCGCGTGGCCAGCACCGACCAAAGCCTCGGCGCTGACCCTGCAGCGGCCTCTGCTCGAGCGTTTCACTTGCCCGCGTGGCTCTGCTCCGAGGCCGGACTGAGCTGCGTCCTGTGTCCACACGTGGAACCCGAGTTTCGAGTGAGGGCCCCACCGGAGCCCAGGGTTAGATTGTGCTGTGAAAGCGCTCCTGCCTTTACCCGCGTGTGGAGCCCACGGGTAGAACTGAGTGTAGTGCAGAGAGGCAGCCCCGGGGAAACAGTCTGCAGCTCCTCAGAGTGTTCCACAGAGTGTTGCCGTCCGTCCCAGCCGCTCACTGCGCCCAAGGTCGCATGGAAGCGCGCACGCCGGGCTCGGCAGGAGGTTCATGAGCGTGCACGCCGGGCTCGGCAGGGAGGTTCCTGTGTGTGCACACCGGGCTCGGCAGGAGGTTCCTGTGTGTACACGCCGGGCTCGGCAGTGAGGTTCCTGTGTGTGCATGCCGGGCTCGGCGGGGAGGTTCCTGTGTGTGCACGCCGGGCTCGGCAGGGAGGTTCCTGTGTGTGCACGCCGGGCTCGGCGGGGAGGTTCCTGTGTGTGCACGCCGGGCTCGGCAGGGAGGTTCCTGTGTGTGCACGCCGGGCTCGGCAGGAGGTTCCTGTGTGTGCACGCCGGGCTCGGCAAGGAGGTTCATGAGCGCGCACGCCGGGCTCGGCAGGGAGGTGCATGAGCACCAAAGCGGAGAGAGCTCAGGTCCACCAGCCGCTGAGTGGACACGTGGGATGTGGCTGTCCTTCCGTGGACACGGTTCGGACGGAGGCGTGTGCAGTGTGGGCCTCGACAGCGGTGTGCCATGTGCAGGGCCGGCACAAGCCACAGCCCGCCGCTGTGGGCAGCGAGCAGAGCAGGCAGAGGTGCAGGGACAGGAAGCAGGGAGCGGCCGCGGCTGGGTGGTTGCAGGGCCTTTCTTCCCGGCGAGGAAGCGTCTGGAGTTAGACGGCTGTGGTGGTCACACAACGCGCAGCTGCATGGCCAGCGCGCTCGGAATGTGTGAGGCTGTGCAGCTGCCTGAGGCTGATGGGAGACGCCGTCCTGACCCTTCACCCAGCAGCACCAGCGCTGCGAGGGCCCGTGACGGCGTGGTGTGCTCCACGCGCCAGGGCAACCGCAGCGGCGGCCCCACCCCGACCCCCAGCCTCCCCCTGACCCCAGCCTCACCCCAACCCCAGCCTCACCCCGACCCCCAGCCTCTGCCTGACCCAGCCTCTCCCCGACCCCAGCCTCACCCCGACCCCAGCCTCACCCTGGACCGCATTATTAACAACTAGAGGCCCAGTGCATGAAATTTGTGCACTAGTAGGGTCCCTAGGCCTGGCCGGCAATCAGGGCTGATCAGGGCCTTCCTTCCCTGGCTGCCAGCTGCTGGCTGGGGCCTTTCTTTGTTCTGCACCGGCCCCTGGTGGTCAGCGCACGTCATAGTGAGCAATCGGTCTCCCGGTTGAACTCCTGTGGGGACAATTTGCATATTGGGCTTTTATATGTATAGATGAGTTCATAATCTGCCAAATGTCTGGGTTTGTACCTGGAGAGCTTCGTGATGTAAACGTACCTCCCAGTCCTGTTCCGAATAAAAGGGGGCGTCTGGCGAAGAGACTCGGGGAGCTGTGGGAGTTGCTGTTGGGAGGAGGCCAGGCCTCCGGGGGGGGGGGTAGGAGGCCCTTTCACTGGGCCGTGTCACTGGGACCGCAGCTCTGAGTCGGGCGGCCACTGTCCCGGCGGTGCCCTGTTTATATTTAACTTGTTTCAGGGTCCCGAGTCGGTCAGGGGCTGCGGTGTCTCCATCCTGCTCGTCCCCACTCTGTCCTTTTATCTGCGCCGCCCATAAGGCCCGGCTTCCTGTTTTCATTCGGTAAAACGTGAGCAGGGAGCGCAGCACTGGGACGGGGTTTGTGTGTCACCGTCTCTCTGGCTCTGGAATGCAGCTGAGCCTTCAGACCCCAGGGGCCGCGCAAGGCTTAGCTCGCCCAGAGCCTCTGCAGGGAGGCGCCCGTGTTTACAAACAGCCTGGCCCGCCTCCCCTCCCTGGACCCCCCCATCCCCCCCCCCCCCCCCCCCCCGAAACCCGGCCTCTCCGGAGGAAGTGGCCCTGGGGGAGCGCCTGGCAGCCCGGCCCAGCCCTTTCTGAGAAGGAGCCCGGGCCCCGCCCCCTCGTTTGTCTCCTAATTTGGTGAGGCTGCCACCGCCCGCCCCATTGGCGCTGGGTCCCTGCCGCTTGGAGACCCGCTGTTCAGTTTGGGTGGGTTCTCTCTGCACCTTGTCCCCAGCCCCTGCTGCTCCAGGATCTGGGGAGTGGCTGTACCCGTGGGGACACTCTCGGGAGTAAACAGCCGGCCCCGCCCTCCGGCCTTCCCCTGTTTCTAGTGTTTTGCTGGGCTGCCAGGCCAGGGTGAGTGCTGGTGGCCGGTCGGTGTTTGTCCCCGAGGGCTCCACCGGAACGTGAAGGAGCGCCCTCTGAAGTGAAGCTGCTGTCGAAGCGGCGTGGACTCTCCCGTCGTTAAGCAGCGTTTATAGAGAAGGGAAACGCCATCGTTCCTGGGTGTCGCAGGAACACACGGTCGGGAGGGCCCTGTGAGCGAGTCTGAAGGAAACCGCGGTCACACCCAGGCGCACGTCGCCGCGAGCACCTCATGCCGCTCAGCCGGGCTCTCGAAAGCCGTTCCTTCAGGCAGGCTGCTCTCGCCTGTTCTGTGACAGGCGTCAAAAACGGAAGTAACGTGCTTACTGAGACCGGGCGGAGGTGAGCGGAGCGCGCACTGAAACCAAAAGCAGCCGGCGCCAAAGCCCGAAGCCCTCGCCGCGCCCTCCGCGCGGTCCCACTCTCCGCCCGGCCCTGCGGGGCTCTGCGACCAGCCAGCCCTCGGCCGAGGTCAGCGAGTCCACATGGGAGGTGCTTTCTGTCCTGGCAAACTCAGGGTCCTTCCTGAAGGTGGGGTGTCCCGCTTGCCGGTGTCCCCCTCCTGTCCCCCGTTCTCAGCCTGACCTCACGGAGCCTGTCCTTGGTTAATCCACGCATAGCGGATCCTTTCCTCCCCCACCTGTACCTGTGCCCCCCCCCCCCGCTGAAAAGTTCAGAGAAATGAAGAGGGGCGTGTCCCCACAGAGGGGGCCTCCACATCTTTTATTCCTCCCTCCGCCGGCCCCCAGGGCGGGGCTGGCTCTCAGCTGCGGAGAGAAGGCCGAATGCAGCGTGGACGCTCCTGTCCTGGTCCTGCCGCGGGGGTGGGCTTCCTGGCCTGGCCCTTTGAAGGGGTGAATGTTTTCCTGGGTGTGCCTGCTGGGCCCCCGGCGCCCCAAGGAGCCCTGCGCAGGCGGCACCTCTGGATTCGGGAAGCAGGAGGCACCTGGAGGGCAGGAGCCCAGGGAGGGGAGAGGCGCCCCAGATCTGCAGAGGATGGCCCACGCCTGCGAGGCGCTGGGCCAGTGCCACGTGCGCTGCACACGCCGTCACAGCGTGAGCTCCGGGTGAGCCCGTGGGGCCCCAGGCTTAGCCCAGGCGTCCTCACCAGCCCCCCAGAGGCCCATGGAGTCCCCGTCGCCCTGCAGCTCGGGCTTCCTCCTCCCTCGGCGTCTCGGCACCTTCCCGTGTCGCTGCATTTCGGTGGCTGCTCGGCGGCCCGGCCCGTGGCAGTGTCCCACGGAGGGGCGTGGCGCACCAGGCCCTCCTCGTGCCCGTCCTCAGAAACGTCCGAGCACCTGGCGTCGGGGACCGTGCTCAGCTCTGGTTCTCGTCACAAACCTGCTCTCCGGGGTCAGGAGCCACAGACTCTAATTCCCGTGACAAATGGAGACGGTGGCCGGCGAGCCAGGCCTGTGCTGAGGCGGGCACGGCGCACGCTCCTTACAGACCGGGACCCCGAGGGCAGTGCAGTCCTCGTGCCCGCGCTCCTGCTGTGGGGCTAGCGTGCACGCTGTTCACCAGAGCCGTGCGCTGGCGCTTCTCTGAGGCCACGCGCCGGGTCGCAGCCGGCACGGCCTCCGGCGCTCCCCTCGCGGCACCCGCGCCCCAGGCCCTCGGGTTTGCATGTGGGAGACTGACTTCCACGGTGAGGCTCTGCGTCCCCTTTGCGCCCCCCCCCCCCCCCCCCCGGAAAGCTCGGCCGGAGCCGGGGCTTCACCGGGTGCCTTTTGCTCGGTGTCGCCTCAGGCCCGGAGCTGCTGCTGTGCCGTGGCTGCGTGCGCCCTCCTGGGTGGCCGGGCACCAGGCCCGCATCACAGCCTCGCCCCTGGCGGTGCTCCGCTTGCCCCCCTTCCCCCCCGAGCCTGAGCCTCGCCGTGCTGGGTTAGGTCTCCATGCCCGAGGCCTGGCAGGCCTCCCTCTGGCGCGCAGGCCTCCCCGCCCCCCCCCCCCCCCCCCCGCGTCAGGTGCCCCGGCAGTGCCCTCCCCTGACCCCGGGTCTGCCTTTCCCTCTGCCCTGTGTTTATTGGGGAACATCCTCCAGGGGCTCCGGGGCGGGACGGAGGGGAGTGGTCACTGTTGTTCTCTCGCACGGGAGGCGGGCACCTGCAGGGCTTCCAGGGGGGCGTTTCCCTCGTAACTCACGTCACTTTCTAGTTTCCAGTGATGCTGCTCAGAAGTTAACACTCTTCTGACCCCTGGTCCTTCCTACATGCTGTCCTGGCCGAACTGGCTCCGTGTGCCCAGCAGGCAGCGTGTCCATGTGCCCAGCGGGCAGCGTGTCTGTGTGCCCAGCGGGTGGCGTGTCCGTGTGCCCAGCGCGTGGCGTGTCCGTGTGCCCAGCGGGCGGCGTGTCCGTGTGCCCAGCGGGCGGCGTGTTCGCCACACGGGCATGCAGGCACCCCACACACCACGCTGCCTTCTCTCCCGGTGCCGGAGTGCGGGCGCAGACCTGGCAGGTGTGTCTTGGACGGTCTCCGAGCCGCGTGCCAGGTCTGGGTGCCCAGGGCGCCGCGTTGGTCCTGCCGCGTCCAGAGCAGCCGCTGGCAGGCCAGGCCGGCCTCGAGGAGGTGCTCGTGGCTACACGGAAAGATGACTTCGGGTCATTTTCCATAAAACGCGCGGCGGTGGCCGGCTCGCGTGCATCTCGCTTTGTGTCCGCCTTTCATCCCAAGTCGGGGCGGCACCTGAGTCATGTGACCCCGGTGCTGCTCTCCGCGCGGATCCAGGCTCCCGTGCCTCGGCTGCCCAACACCCTGAGTGCGCGGCTGTCTGCTTCGGCTCCATCCAGGAGCCAGCACGCCTCCTCCCCGCCCCGAGACACTGTGCTTCTCCTTCGGCGTTGTCTCCGGCTCTGCTCGTTGCCAGGCAGCGTCAGCAAGAAGCTCTCGGGGACACGGGCCGTCCTGCAGTGGCCCCAGAGCCCATGGCGGCTCCGATGGAGCACCACAGCCCCAGGCGCTCGGCGAGCGTGCAGCGGCCTCCGCCCTGGCCTGGAGGCGTGGGGTCAGCGGGGTCCCAGGTGGCCGTGGGCTGACCTGGAGGCGTGGGGTCAGCAGGGTCCCAGGTGGCCGCTGGCCGCGGGGTGAAGGGCTCATTGAGAAGCTCGCTGCTCGGAGGCCGGAAGCCGCGTGCGCACAGGCACGTCCCGGGCGGCCGGCTGGCCCGTCCCGAGGTTCGGCAGAGGCTGCGAGCGGCTCTGGTCCCGGGCCAGCCCGCGCCCGCGCTTCCGCTGGAGGTCGGCCTTCTGAGGGCGGACGGCAGTTTTCTCTGATCTTTCACAGAACAGCGGCTGGGGACGGGCAGTGTGGCCCAGGAGCCACCGCGTCCTCTCTCCACTGGATGGGGGGGGGGGGAGGTTTGGGTCCAGGAGGGCGTGGACGGTGTGGAGCAGCCGCAGGGCCTCACGGGACCTCAGGAGAAGCCACGGGCTGCATGTCCCCCGCCCCGGCTTCGTGCGTGGCCGTGGCCTTGGCTCCCAGGACGCCCTGGAAAAGCCCGGCGGCGTGCGTGGCCGGGGCCTGGGACGACCCTCCCCTCCCGCCGACTCCGCCAGCAGGTGTGTGTTCAGGACCCGGCTCGGAGGGTGCCGTGCTGCTTCCCGCCCGCGTCCCGTGTGGTGTGGGTGACGTGCTGCACGCACAGCACCCTCTCGGCCGGAAAAGGCCGGCGATCAGGGCCGTGGTCCCAGGAGGCCGGCTCCTTCCTTCCAGACCGGCTTCCCCTTCCGGTGCTTCCAGGGATGTTCTCGGGTTTGCGATGGAAATAGCTTTAGGGCCAGGATCTCCTGTGGTGGTGTGGTGTGGTGTGTTACCGAGGAAACGGGCGGACGCTGGGGGGCAGGCCGGTACCCACAGGCCCGGAGCTGCTTCTGCCCCACACCGGGCTGTCGCCGCCGCGGGGAGGGAGCCAGGTGGCTGGGCGCAGGGCTGGTGGCCCTCCTGGAACGGGCAAGCAGCAGCACCGCTCCGACCTTCGCTGAGGGTGCCCCCGTGTGGACAGCGGCGGCCCTGCGGCCACCCTGCCTGTCAGGCCGCCTCCCTGGGCCAGGTCTGGGCTGAGGACAGGACGGTCCTCTGGGGGCCCGGTCCACCTTCATCCGGCGGGCGCGGTGCCATCCAGTCACGGAGCAGGACGTGCGGGCACTGTGTCCCCGTGCCGTCGGGGCCCCGGGGCCCGCTTCCTGCACAGAGGCCTCCCAGGACCGTGACCGGAGCGTGTCCTCTCTCTCCGCAGTGTCCCTAACTCCTGCCCGGCCAGTCCCCGTGGGGCCGGGTCCTCCAGCTACCGATTCGTCCAGAACGTGACCTCGGACCTGCAGCTGGCCGCGGAGTTCGCCGCAAAGGCCGCCTCGGAGCAGCAGGCAGACGCGTCCGGAGGAGACAGCCCCAAGGTCTCAGCGCCCCGCCCGCCCCGCGCTCCTTCTCCCGGCCTTCCCGCATCCGTCCGCTGTTGACCGAGCAGTTTGTTTTAATTGGTCTTTGAGAGGAGGAAAGGTTTTGCCTTACAGCTTTGTCTCGGTTCCTTCCCCCCTGAGAACTTTTAAAATCAGCTGGGAGGTGTCAGAGCAAATCGTGACGAGACCCTCCTCCCCGCCGGGAGGCGGAGGGCGCTTCCTGTTTGGAGCGAGCAGGTGCCTGGGTCTGGTTGAAGGAGACACACTACCGACCTGTCCCGCCGGGCGCTGCTGCGCTGGGAGGGCCGTGGTGGGCGGGCTGGGGGACGCCTCGCTCACCACTGCCTGCTCCCCAGGACGAGTCGAAGCCGCCCTACTCGTACGCACAGCTGATCGTGCAGGCCATCTCCTCGGCGCAGGACCGGCAGCTGACACTAAGCGGCATCTACGCCCACATCACCAAGCATTACCCCTACTACCGGACGGCCGACAAGGGCTGGCAGGTGAGGTTCGCGCCGGCTCGGGACATGGGCCCCGCAGAGCGTCCAAAATGGGCCGTGTCCCGGTGCGCCCAGGCCCCGCCCTCGGAGGGCCGGGAGCGTGAGGATGGCTACACCCGCCTCGTCACGTTGCTGGGCTCTGTGCTCACACCACGTGTCCATCACGGGCGCGTTCCTGTGCGTGGGATCTGAGACCGTGTCTGCATCGGGCGTAACCAGCGTGTCCCGTTCACCGTGTGTCTCCTGGTTTCTTTCTTTGCCCGTGGATCGCGCAGGCTTTCCTTTGTTGGTTTGTTTGTTTGTTTTGTTAATCCTCACCCGAGGACATGTTTCCAGTGATTTTTGGAGAGAGTGGAAGCAGGGGAAGAGACAGAGAGATACATCGCTGGGTTGCCTCCTGCACACACCCCGACCAGGGCCAGGGATTGAACCTGCACCTGAGGCATGTGCCAGAATTGAACCTGGTACCCTTCAATCCGAGGGCCGACGCTCTAACCACTGAGCCGCCCGGCCAGGCTCCGTGCCGGCCGCCTGGGCACCCTCCTCCACCAGGGGTTGCTTTTGCTGCCTCGCGTTTGCGTCGAGAACGGGCGCGATGCGGCCCTGGGTTTTGGCAGGAAAAGCGCCCCGTGCTTTGCACTGCCCCAGGACACGGGCCTGGCCAGCCCGCGGGAGCCGCCGGCGTGACCCCTGAACCCCGCCCCGGCACCTCCGTCCCGCGTCCCGCGTCCCGCTGGGGGCGGCTGGGCGTGGCTTTCTGATTTGCTAGCGAGCGGTGCCCTCTCTGCCTGCAGAACTCGATTCGCCACAACCTCTCCTTGAACCGCTACTTCATCAAAGTGCCGCGCTCCCAGGAGGAGCCGGGGAAGGGGTCCTTCTGGCGCATCGACCCGGCCTCCGAGGCCAAGCTGGTGGAGCAGGCCTTCCGGAAGCGCAGGCAGAGGGGCGTCTCCTGCTTCCGCACCCCCTTCGGGCCGCTGTCCTCCAGGTGAGCCGGGCACTCGCCGCCCTTCCCCGTCCTCAGAGGGCCTGTCCCGGGTCCGCGCTGACGTAACTGCCGTGGGAGCCGTGGCTGCCCCTGCACGTGGCTCCGAGAGGCTGCGCCGTGGGAAGGGCCTCTGGCGGAGGGCGGGCGGCACGTGGCGCCCTCTGTGTCCGCGATCCCCTTCCCATGAGGACACCGTCCCTGGACCGGGCCCACCTGCTGACCTCATTAGGCTCGAGCACCTCCCTGCAGGCCCCGCACCCCCCCCCCCCCCCCCCCCCCCCGCAGCAGGCGCCTCCGAGGCACTGGCGTGAGGGCTCCCGAGTTCGGGGATGCTCTGCCCGTGAGCGGCGCGGGCGGGAGTTCCGGGGGGTAGTTCCGGGCGCCTTCGTGTGCCCAGCGCTGCCCGGGAAGCCCTGTGTGCGGGGTGTCTGTGAAGGTGGCTCAGGGCCACGTTGGAAGCTGCGCCCCCGATCTTGCGCTGCACGTAGAATTTGCACAGGGAATTGGGGGGAGGGAACCCCCAGACCAGGAGGACAGGGAAGCAGAAGCTTTGCTGTGGGCTGGGTCTCGGCCTGTGTTGGGGCAGAGGTGGGTGGAAACGGGTTTGGTGTCGTAGAGTAAAGCCAGGTCCATGGGGCCCAGGCAGGAAGTTGTACGTTCGAGCGCCTTCACCGACGGGGTGACCGCTGGGGTCCCCAGGCGAGGACTCCGGCCAGAGGGAGGGTCTCTGCCGCGGGGACAGCGCCCCTTGTCGGGAGGGAGGGGTGACTCCCGTGGGTCAGACTCAGAATGAAGACTGCTTCCCCAGCTGCATGGGGGCCAGCGTCCTGCCCTATGGACGGTTTACCCCGCGTTCAGGGGCGCAGGGGCGTCCCCGAGAGGAAAGGCCCGATGCTGGCAGCCGCCGGCGGGCAGGGCTGGAGGAGGGGGCTGTTCCAGGCCCGGGCGGGTCACTCGGGGGGCACAGGGTCACTCAGGGGACATGGGTCACTCGGGAGCGCAGGCCCCCCCGGCAGGCTCCCCCCTTCCCCCCCCGGCAGGCTCCCCCCCCCCCCGCAGGCCCTCCCCCGGCAGGCCCTCCCCGGCAGGCTCCCCCCCTCCCCCGGCAGGCGCCCCCCCTCCCCCGGCAGGCTCCCCCCCCCCCGGCAGGCCCCCCCCCCCGGCAGGCCCTCCCCGGCAGGCTCCCCCCGGCAGGCCCTCCCCGGCAGGCTCCCCCCCTCCCCCGGCAGGCGCCCCCCCTCCCCCGGCAGGCTCTCCCCGGCAGGCCCTCCCCCGCAGGCTCTCCTGGCGGGAAGTCGGTGCCCGTCCACAGAGCTTGTGTGGTGAACACGGAGGACAGCGCCCTTTCCCAGGGGATGCTGGTCCCTTGGGGAGCAGGAGCTCGGGACGTGGCTTTGTCTGTGGCCACAAGCAGCGCGCGTCCCCAGGGCTGGGCTGTGACGGGCCGGGCCGCTCGTCGTCGCTGCAGGAGTGGGGTGGGGGGGAGGCCAGGCCGCGTCCTAGCGCCTCCGCTGTGTTAAGGCCTTGCTTCTCGCCGCGCTCCCCGCGTGGCCCCTCCCCGTCCTCAGGAGCGCCCCGGCCTCGCCCACCCACCCCGGGCTGATGTCCCCTCGCTCCAGCGGCCTACAGACTCCGGAGTGCCTGTCTCGGGAGGGCTCCCCCATTCCACACGACCCCGACTTTGGGGCGAAGCTCGCCTCTGTTCCCGAGTACCGCTACTCCCAGAGCGCGCCCGGTAAGAGGGGCCCTGCGGCGGGCAGACCCAGACCCAGACCCGGACCCGGGCCGGGGGTCGGGCCCGCTGACCTCGCGCTCCCTCTCCGCAGGCTCTCCCGTCAGCGCCCAGCCCGTGATCATGGCCGTGCCCCCCCGACCTCCTAGTTTAGTGGCCAAGCCCGTGGCCTACATGCCTGCGTCCATCGTGACGGCACAGCAGCCTCCGGGCCACGCCATCCACGTGGTGCAGCAGGCGCCCCCTGTCACCATGCTCAGGGTGGTCACCTCCTCCGCCAGCTCCGCCAACGGGTACATCCTCACCACCAACCAGGCCTCGGCAGGGGCCGCCCATGAAGCAGCCGGCACCGCCGTGCTGGACCTGGGCAGCGAGGCGAGAGGTAAGAGCATGTGGTCCCTTCTGGGGCTCCAGGACGTAGAGCTGTCAGCCTGGGCCTCGGGCACAGAGCCCAGGGGTCGGGGCACAGAGCCCAGGGGTTGGGGGCACAGAGCCCAGGGGTCGGGGCACAGGCAGTGTCTGGGCCGATGGCTGTCAGCCTGCTGCCCCCACTCCCTGCTACCTGTGTTTTGGGGAGCCTGCCCTGTGCAGTCAGGGTCACCTCCAGAGCACGCCCTCCCCGTGAGGAGCAGCCGGGTGCTCACAGCCCAGGTCGCACTGTTCGAGGGGGGGGGCCCGGGATCCGAGGATGAGGCCTCTTGAGCGCGGAGAGGAGTCCTTACACAGCCCTGAGCTGGAACCGGGGCCCGTCACTAATGGGGTGAATCCCAGCAGTGGGGGCCGGGGGAAGCCTCGCCTGCGGCGGGTCTGCATGGAGGTCAGCCATTCCCAGGAGCAGTCCTGTTCCTCGGTCCCCCTGGCTGTAAAGTGACCGTTACACGTGTGTTTAACAGTCCTGTTCCTCGGTCACACCTGGCTGTAAAGTGACCGTTACACGTGTGTTTAACAGTCCTGTTCCTCGGTCACACCTGGCTGTAAAGTGACCGTTACACGTGTGTTTAACAGTCCTGTTCCTCGGTCACACCTGGCTGTAAAGTGACAGTTACACGTGTGTTTAACAGCCCTGTTCCTCGGTCACACCTGGCTGTAAAGTGACCGTTACACGTGTGTTTAACAGTCCTGTTCCTCGGTCACCCTGACTGTAAAGTGACCGTTACACGTGTGTTTAACAGCCCTGTTCCTCGGTCACACCTGGCTGTAAAGTGACGGTTACACGTGTGTTTAACAGTCCTGTTCCTCGGTCACACCTGGCTGTAAAGTGACCGTTACACGTGTGTTTAACAGTCCTGTTCCTCGGTCACACCTGGCTGTAAAGTGACGGTTACACGTGTGTTTAACAGCCCTGTTCCTCGGTCACACCTGGCTGTAAAGTGACTGTTACACGTGTGTTTAACAGACCTGTTCCTCGGTCACACCTGGCTGTAAAGTGACCGTTACACGTGTGTTTAACAGTCCTGTTCCTCAGTCACCCTGGCTGTAAAGTGACCGTTACACGTGTGTTTAACAGCCCTCTTCCTCGGTCACACCTGGCTGTAAAGTGACCGTTACACGTGTGTTTAACAGCCCTGTTCCTCGGTCACACCTGGCTGTAAAGTGACTGTTACACATGAGTTTAACAGCCCTGTTCCTCGGTCACACCTGGCTGTAAAGTGACCATTACACGTGTGTTTAACAGCCCTGTTCCTCGGTCACACCTGGCTGTAAAGTGACCGTTACACGTGTGTTTAACAGCCCTGTTCCTCGGTCACACCCGGCTGTAAAGTGACGGTTACACGTGTGTTTAACAGTCCTGTTCCTCGGTCACACCTGGCTTTACCTCCTTGGTGCCATTTTCCTTTTGAAAAGCAATGGCTTTTCCCAGCGTCGGCGCCGGAAACCCGCAGCTCAGGGCAGGCGCCGCGGCGAGGGGTCCCTGACGCGCGCTCTTCCCTAGGCCTGGAGGAGAAGCCCACCATCGCCTTCGCCACCATCCCCGCCGCCAGCCGCGTCATCCAGACGGTGGCCAGCCAGATGGCCCCCGGCGTCCCCGGGCACACGGTCACCATCCTGCAGCCGGCCACGCCCGTGAGCATCGGGCAGCACCCCCTCCCGGTCCGGGCCGTCACGCAGAACGGAAGGCACGCGGTCCCCTCCAATAGTGTAGCCGGCAGCGCTTACGGTGAGTCCCTGCCGCCCTCCGCACCGCGTCGTAGCCCGGGTTCAGGCACAGTCAGTGCCCAGGGGACCGTTTGCCAGGCCATCCCGTCAGCCGGTCGGGCGTCCACCGGCTGAGCAGCTGCTAAGCGCCGGGCACCGTGACACTGAGCTGTCCCCGTCACAGCTCACACCGCTGCTGAGACAGGGCAGGGGCATCGGACGGCACACGTCCTGGGGACCGGGGCTGAGGGCTGAGGGCACGTCCTGGGGACCGGGGCTGAGGGCTGAGGGCTGGGGGCTGAGGGCTGAGGGCACATCCTGGGGACCCGGGCTGAGGGCTGAGGGCTGAGGGCTGAGGGCTGAGGGCACGTCCTGGGGACCCGGGCTGAGGGCTGAGGGCTGAGGGCTGAGGGCACGTCCTGGGGACCGGGGCTGAGGGCTGAGGGCTGAGGGCTGGGGGCTGAGGGCACGTCCTGGGGACCCGGGCTGAGGGCTGAGGGCTGAGGGCTGGGGGCTGAGGGCACGTCCTGGGGACCCGGGCTGAGGGCTGAGGGCACATCCTGGGGACCCGGGCTGAGGGCTGAGGGCTGAGGGCTGAGGGCTGAGGGCACGTCCTGGGGACCCGGGCTGAGGGCTGAGGGCTGAGGGCTGAGGGCTGAGGGCTGAGGCTCTCAGCCAGGTGCTCAGGAAGGCAGCGGAGGGGGAGTGGGCAGGTGCTGGAGTAGACAGGGACAGTGCACCCCTCAGGTGGAGTGGGGACCGGGGTTAAGGTGGGGTGGCTCACGGGAAAGCAAGTCCAGCTGGGGTGGGAGCAGGTGGGCGGCTGGCCCCGGGGCTGCTGGGAGCGGGGCCGCGCTCAGCCCCAGTGCTGGTCCCATCGGTAACCTCGCTCCCTCCACGCAGCCCTCACCAGCCCCCTGCAGCTCCTGGCAGCCCAGGCCAGCTCGTCCACTCCCGTGGTGGTCGCCCGGGTGTGCGAGGTGGGGCCCGAGGAGCCGGCAGCCGCCACCACCACCACCACGCCAGCCACCGCCACGCCAGCCACCGCCACGCCAGCCACCGCCGTGCCCTCTGCCGCAGCCTCCGGGGAGCCCGAGGTGAAGAGGTCCCGGCTGGAGGAGCCCAGCGGGACTGTGAGCGCACAGGCCGGGGTGATCACCGCCGGCCCGCAGGGGCCCGGGACCGGGGAGTGACGCGCAGGAGGTGGAGTGGGACGCACGCCAAAGGGAACGGCTGGACCACGACGCCCACATCGCCGCCTGGGACCGAGCACGCGCCACACGGACAGGCCGGCCCGCCCGCCTGCTCCTGCCACTCGTCCTCCCTGCCGGCACCTCCTGCCCCTGCCGCCGTCGAAACCAAACATAAACGCGTTCAGACAGCTGCGTGTATGGTTCTGGGATTCTTTGATTTCCTCCCCGAGCACGGCTTGTCCGCAGGCCCGTCGGGGGCGTGGGGAGGCTGCGCACCGAGGACCACACCCCAGGCCCCGGCGTGAGCAGAGCTGGCCAGGCAGGCCTTCGAGGGACGGACGCGCACTCCGCTCCTGCGCCCGCATCGGAACCGGCGAGAAAGGCGGGCGGTCCGACTTCCAGCTGCTCGTGACGTCTGCCCCTAAAATCGTGGCCCGGGGCATCCATTGGCATTAACGGGGGGGGGGGGGGGGGGTTGGCTGTGGACCGAGGAGTCCTTGTCCGGGTGCAGCGAGGAATCCAGGCTTCACCACACATCTGAGGCCCAGAGGGATCGTCTGTTCCGAGGTTTCCACCTGCAGACGCCGTGGCCGGTTCTTGCTGCCGCGACCCCGGGAGTGAACCCTCGCCCTCTGCCCCCTTCAAGGAGGGCGACCTGCGCGAGGACCAGCTGGAGGCAGCAGCCAGAGCTCCGCCGGCCCGCCCTCCCGAATCGCCACCGGAGAGGGCGCAGGCTGCAGGCTGCCACCGGGCGGAGCCGGCTCAGAGGGAGGGGGACCCGCCCACCAGACCCATTTCGACAGCTAGCTCTTAGGGGTGGCACACGCCGTGGCTGCCGCGGTGCCCCCACCCCAGGCGCCAAGGACGGTGCAGGGCCTGCGGCCCCTCCCGCATGGACGGGAAAACGCCTGGTTCCTGTGGCACGAACCTCGCGTGGGAAACGCTCTTGGGAAGTCCACCTGCCGCCTCCGGGGACGCCAGAGAAGCGGGCGATGGAGAGAGCTGGCGCCGCCCTCGGTCCCCCCCCCCCCCCATATGAGAACCCCCTCGGCCCGCAGCGCCGGTTCCTGTCCGTCCGCTCCCTCCTGCGCCTGTTCTGCGCGTGGTGGCGGGCGTGAACGACCGGCTGGCGGAGGCCTGGCTGCGGGTCTGAGCAGGGTCCCTGCGGCTGCTTCCCTCCCTTGGGGACGTGTCCCCCGGACGCGCCGGCTCCTGACGACGGGACCCACGGGCGTGCCTCTGGACGGCGCCGCAGAGCCGGCCACGGGCCACGGACACTGTCGGGTCTTCGCCTGACCCCTGGGTCTGCTCCGACCCTTTCTTATGGCTTCTGAGATGTTTGGTTTTTCCGTCCATTTTCAGTGAGGATCCCACTCGGCAGCCAGAGGTGCAGGGGGAATGGAGGGAGGGGGCGAGGGGGGAGGGGGGACAAGGTCCCGACGGTGACCTGTGCCCCCGCGGGAGCTGAGGAGGGACCGGGGGGGGGGGGGGGGGGGGGGCTGCCGCTCGGGCACGGCCTGCGTCCTGTCCTCCGACCACAGAGCGTGCCTGGCTCGGCGGCCGGTGTCCGAGGCCGTCAGCCAGAGGCCCGGGCACGGCCTGCGCCGGGAGGTGTGCGCTGCAGCGGGAAGGAGAGTTCTGACCCAGCCGCTGGGCACGTGAGGGAGCATTGCGCCGAGTCTGGTGGCCTGTGACCTGTGACCTGTGGTCCGTGGAGGGTGGGCCGACACCAGCCAAGGTCAGGAAAGCGGGAAGTCTGCTGGCCGATCCCTGTGTCCCTGCAGCCTCGCGTCCGAGACCCTTTGCTGTGGTCACCTGGGGGCTCGCGGCTGCGGAAGAGGCGAGCGGCCGAGGGCCCCGGCTTGGGGCACTCGGGCCCCTGCTGCTGCTGGCGGCACGTTCCCAGCTCCAACGCAGAGAACCCTGCGGGGAGGAGGTCCCGGGAGCAGCCGGGCCGTGGTGCGCGTCCCCGAGGCGGGTCAGGGTGGTGCTGGGAGTGACGGTGTCCCAAGAGGGCGCCTGCCGGGCTGCGCCTCCTCCGTGCCCACGGCCTGTCCCCGCTGAGCTCTCCGGGAACGCCTGCGTGAAGGGCAGTCTGCAGGGCCTGGGGGGCTCGGCCAGACCCCCCTCACCCCCCTCACCCCACCTCCCGACCGCAGGCGCAGGCCACTCACGGCCCCACACACGTGTTCCTCCGCGCTTCTCGGCTCACGCTTGGGGTTTGCTGGCTCTGGGTGTTTCCTTTTCCTGTTGAAGAGCCAGGCCCAATGGGAACGGGGAAAGTGGGTTCCCGAGTCGCTAAGAGGAGGCCCCGCGACTCTGAGCCGGAGACGGGTTTGCTGGTCGTTCCGTGCCCCGGCCCCGGGAGGGTGTGAGGCCGGGCCTCGCTCCGCGACTTGCTGCTTCCTCCACGCAGGTCTCCGCCTCCAGGGTCCAGGGGGCGCGCTGCCAGACGCCCCGAGGCGGGAAGGCTCCTGGGCTGGGGGTGGGCTCTCACTTGACAGACGGAGCACAGGCCTCACCGGGACGGGACGCTGTTGGGTGGGAGGACGTGGCGGCGGGGGAGGGGCTCCCGGAGCTGTCCGTGCAGGAGGCCGCCAGCCGCGCCGTCTCCCCAAGCCTCAGCTCTGCTTTGCCCTTGAAGGATGTCACCGTCTCGGGGATCACACCCTCATTGGCCTCTGCACCTCCAACCCCCAGAACACGGCTTTTCCCCAAGACGGGCTTCGGGGTGCAGTGCACGCACGCTCCTCTGTCTCGATGCTGGACGACAGCGCACTACTCGTTCTAGAAAAAGTTACCAAAACGATCGGAGGCCCTGCCGGGGAGAGCCGGTGCCGCCGCAGCCGTCCCTCGTGGCTGCGCAGGCGGGACCGGACGCGCCTGCACCGCTCCGTGGCTCCGCCGGGCCCCCGAGTGTCCTTGCAGCCCCTTCGCGATGCCTCTGCCCGGAAGTAACGCTCCACTAAGGACAATTACTCACGCAACGTGCTGCTACGGCGGGGGGGGGGGGGGGGGGGGGGGGCCGGCGGACAGCCCGCGGGGCTCAGGCGAGGGAGGAGCAGCCACCGCCCTCGCTGCGCTTGTCTGTCTCCGTCGGTTCCTGTGTTCTGCAGATTCCCGTCCGAGGGTCTCGCTCTCCAGGCCTGGCTCCCACGTCAGGGCCTCGGTCCCGCGCAGCTTGCCCGGTCAGCCCCGGGTTTGGGCGAGACTTTGCCGCCGGCCTCTCCTCTCCTCTCCCCTCCCCAAAGCTGCTACCTGGGCCCGAGGGAGGGTCTGCGGCGGCCCCTGCGGGTGGCGGCAGCGCGTCCCCTCGGCCCTGGTCCAGGCCGCCGGCTGCGGGCCCTGGGGCGTGAGGCCCGGGCACCGCCCCTCCAGCACGCTGCTCCCTCTGTCCCCGTCGCCCGACTCGTTACAGCTGCTTCAAAGAATTTGGGGGTCACCCCGAGCACTTCCTCAGAACGGAAATGAGAAACAGGCCCATTTGACCGATGAGGGAAAATGTTTCGACTCTTAAGTTAAAAAGGAAAAAGGTCTCCTGCTGAGCTGTTCGCCCCGCTGGCTTCGCGGCCGGTGGGGGCGCGTCCTTGCTGAGGGTCGTCCTTTTGGCCTGGCCTCAGCCCCCCGCTCCCCGGCTGGGCCGCAGCTCGGCCCGCTGCTGGGGGCCGCCCGCCCACAGCCTGAGCACCACGTCAGCCAGGAGGTCCGCGTGGGGGGCCAGGAGCCAGCTGAGTGGGTCCCCAGGGCAGTGAGAAGGTCGTGGGGTCTGAGGTCATCAGACGGGAGAGGTCAGCAGGGCCCACTGCTCTGGGGGACGCGCCTCCTGTAAGCGCGGCGGCAGCTGCGGCCGGTGGGGGTGCCCGCCTCTGCCCGCAGGGCCTGGCCAGGGGGAGCCGCAAGCACGGTTCACGCGGGTTCGCGTGCGATGCCGGCGCACAGCCCCACGGCCGCGCTCGGTCCCTGCGCCAGCGCCTCCAGGGCAGTGGGAAGCCTGGTCACCTCGGCCCGGCAGCAGAGAGAAGAGGATGCGGAGGTGCCGGCTCATCCTTGTCCCCGGCCTCCTCTGCTGCTCGCTAGTTTGACTCATCCAGACGTTTACTCTGCGTCAGAAACCAAAAGGGAAGTCAGGGAGGCGGGGCCCGAGGGACCCCCGGGGAGACATGGGCCGTCCTGGCTAACGTGCCTCCACGCTGTGACCTAAGCTTTCTCGCTGAGCTGGGTCCCCAGGAGCGTGCCCTGCCCGTGCCCGAGCTGGAGCGGGTCTGACAAATGGATTCTCCCTCGCGGCCTAAAGGGGTGAAACAGCCCGCGGCCTCGTAAGCTCTTCGCCTCTAAGGCCGGGTCACCTGGCCCAGATCTTTTTTAATCGGTAAAAGTGAGTTTTAAAATCAAACATGTTAAGCTTGGCTCTCCCTTCCGATCCCAAGTTTACTGGGCTCACGTTCTAACAGGACGGGGGGGGGGGGGGGGGGGGGAGCGGGGGATGGGGACAGGGTCCCAGGGTCTCACTCAGATCCGCCGAGTGCTGACCCAGCAGCTGGGCACGTGAGGGAGCGTTGAACCCAATACTGAGATTTTTTATCTGACGGATGATTCTGTAAAGATAATTGGGGGGCAGGGCGGGCGCTGTTAGGGCTGGGTGTGTGTGTGTGTGAGCGTGTGTTTCTATGGTGGCTGTCTAAAGTATTTTTACAACATGTTTAACAATCAGTGCTTTAAAAGCAGTGGTTTCCTACAAGGTGGAAATTAAGGCCTAAGCCTGGGGTGGAGCGGAGGTCACGTGGCGATGCCCCCGCCCCTGAGTGAAGTCTGGTCTGGGAAGCCCAGGGCAGCTCGGACGCCGCCGTGGTGGCGGAGCCAGGCGCCTGGGAGGGCCCCTGCGGCTGGCGGCCTGCCTGCCTCCATTTCTAATGGGATACAGTACTTTTTTAAAAAGGAGCCATACTTTTTTTTTAAAGTTTGAGAAATGAATGTGATTTCTAATTGTATCAGACATTAATGTTTTAAAGCTATAACAAAGTTTAAAATTTCTACATTTCGTTTTTCATTTATTGTAACTGTTCTTTTATCTATTAAATTGTATGTGGATGGGGAAGTCCTGTTTCTCCTCTTAGCATTTGTTTCTATAACCAGAAATAAAGTTATATATTAAAGAAACGACACTGGCCCCGGCGTGGTCCTTGGTGAGTGGCCGCTGAGGGACAGATGGGTGGGCAGGTGGCCTGCGGCTCCCGCCCCGAGGGCCCTGCCTGGGAGACCTGCCGCCTCCCCTGCCCTCGCGGCTGCTCCCAGGAAGAAGCAAACTGGAGAAGGACACGGTCTGGGAGGTGCCCGAGCCCCGTGAGTTCCCTGAGGGGCCGTCTCTGCAGCTTCAGGGACGTGGGTGAACCGGGAGCCTCCCCACAGCGGCTCCGTGGGCCCTGCGCCCGCCTGAGGCCGGCCTGCGCGGCGTGGCTGCTGCCAGCACTGACCTGCGACCTCCCGCCTCTGGTGTTGTCGGGCCTGCTTGCTCGGGTGCTGAGCGGCGGGCGCGGGCTCTGCAGTCAGACTGGCTTGGGTGCCGTCCAGCGGGGCCTGGAGCCTGCAGATGGGCACCCCGACCTCAGAACGTGCTGCGTCGGCCGCCTCGTGCACCATTCACCTTGGTGAGGGGGGGCTCCCTGCAGGCTGCCTCCTTCACCATTCACCTTGATGAGGGGGGGGGCTCCCTGCAGGCCACCTCGTGCACCATTCACCTTGGTGAGGGGGGGCTCCCTGCAGGCCGCCTCGTGCACCATTCACCTTGGTGAGGGGGGGCTCCCTGCAGGCCGCCTGGGCCCGGGTTAGTGAGTCACAAACAGCTCCTGGGTGCTCTCTCAGCACAGCCTCCTCCACACAGGCTGTCAGCGCCGCCCTCAGCCACTTGGCCAGCTCCCGCAGTCCCTCCTCCCAATGATGGCGAGGACACCTCCTGGGGTGCCCTTGGGCCTGGGTGAGCCCCCACCCCCTCCCCACCTGCCTGGGCGGAGCACTGGGCCTCACGCAGCACCCCCGCCCTCATCCGCACTGGGCCCCGGAGGGCATCTCAGAACAGAGTCCAGAATTCCCGCGGGGGCGCGCCCGGCCGGGAGGACAGCGCACTGCCCGCCTGCCCTGCGTCTCCCCGGCTTTCATCCCGGGCCGCCCCGTGCGTCCGCCATTGGGTCACCGTCTTCGTGGCTGTCAATTCCTCGACCACACGCAGCCGCAGCCCTGGCCGCCGCTCCACACGGGTCCTCCCGCCCGCTCCTCCCCCCACAGCCTTTCGCCCCGGGTCCTGCCGCCGGTCCGGTCCGCCTGCGTTCACCCACGAAGCCTCCAGGGCCTTCGCCGCGCCCCCGACCCGGATTGTCCGCCCGCGGCCGGCAGGGGGAGCGCTGTGGCCGGCACGGCTCCGGGAGGACGGGGAACGGGCCCTCCCTGGCCGGCGGCCTCGGTAACGGAGGCCGCAGGGGCGGTGCTGGAGGCGGCGGCGTTAGGGGAACCTGCTGAGCCCCGCGGCCTCGCCCGCCCGCACCAGCCGCGCCGCGGGGTTTGTGAAGTTTCCAGGTCCCCTGGGCACTCGGCCCGCAACGCGGCACCGTGTTCTCGGGACAACCCAGCATTGGGGACCCGGGGCCATCGGGAGCCGTCAGCGCCGAGTGCGGGGCGCGGGGTCCCGGGGGCGCCGGGGTCCCGGGTGCCCCGGTGCTGAGGTTCCGAGTGCGGCGGACCCCGGATCGAAGGCGCCCGGGACTCCGAATCCAAGGCGCCCACGAACCAACCAGGACCCGCGGCCAAGCGCACAGGCCCCGCCCCGCGAAGCTCCGCCAAAGCCCATTGGCCAGCGGCCTGTCCGCCTCTTCACGTGACGTAGCACGTGACGCCACCCGGAAGCCGGCGGGACTGCGGGCCCGGCCGGTGGAGCGGCGAGCGGCTGGGGCGCCCGGGCGGCGGCGGGATGTTCTCGGCGGGGACGGAGAGCCTGCTCCGCCAGGCCAGGTGCCCGCGCCTCTCCCTCGGGGACGGGAGGCCACGCCCGCCGGGCCCGGGCGGCGAGGTCGGGGCGGGTCGCGGAGGAGGTGGCCTGAGCCGGCGGGAGGAGTGGAAACGCGGCGGGGACGTCCCGCCGGTTGCTCGGCCGGAGGCTGGGCGGACGGGACCCCCGGAGGGGCCGGCGGAGACGGGGCGGCCGGAAGCTGCCCGCGGTGTCTCGGCTGCTCCGGGGTCAAGAGCGCAGCCCACAAGCCGCAGCCCCGGAGTCTGGCGCCGCCCGAGGCCTGGGGGGCCATGGGCCGTGTCCCCTGGGAAGACGCCCTCCCGCGGGCTCCGGACTCCCGCTGACCAGTCGTTAGCCCCCCCCGCCCCCCACTAACCGGTGATGGGAGAAAGCAGGCGGCGGCCACCGGGCCCTGTGAGGGTCGGGGCCACCAGCCCACGATGACGTTTAACGGGAGCGAAGTGGCTCTATGCGGTGGGGACGATGGGGCGCTGGAGGCCTGCGCCGGGGGGAGAGGCCGGAGGAGGGGACCCTCCTCTGCTCGCAGCACCGGGAAGGTCTCGGGGAGCCGGGGGCTGGCGGCACCGCCTCCCAGTGGCCCCCGGAGCCTGGACACGACATGGACAGAGGTCAGGTCCCGTGTTCTCACCCGCGTGCACGCGGACTTGGGGGCGGGGCTCCATGAAAACGGGTCTCACACGAGCGGTTCACCCAGCGGGGACACGCTCACCCCAAAGGTCTTCCGAGGACAGAGCTGCGCCCACTCACGCCTGGTGTCCTCCCCTCCCGCCCGAGGCCCTGCGTGGGTGAAAGGCAGGACAGCCTCGCTGTTTGAGTTCTTACCTCCCCGTCGGGGGGGGGGGGGCGGCGGGCTGGAGGGCAGTGGACGCTTAAAACCATCACTAAAATGTTTATTAATTTCAGAGAGGAAGGGCGAGAGAGAAATATCAATGATGAGAATCATTGATCGGCTGCCTCCTGCACGCCCCACACTGGGGGTCGGGCCCACAACCCAGGCATGTGGCCTCGACCGGAATGGAACCTGGGACCCTTCAGTCCCCAGGCTGAGGCTCTATCCACTGAGCCACACCGACTAGGGCGCACCTGTGGGTTTTGATAGCACTTTATATCGCTAAGGTTTGGAGTTAGGCTCCGGAGTGAATTTTAGTTCCCAAAATTTTCAGAGATGGAAAGCAAGGGTGGAAAACGTTAACAGAAACATCTCTGGTAAGCTGGAGAAGAGGTGAAGAAGGTGGGCTCAGGTGGGGAGGGGAGGGGCGTGCGCAGCAAGGTCGGGCGCAGCAGCGCAGCGTGAGTGTGGGGTGAGGGCCTGTGCGAAGGGCCAGAAGCTAGAGGAAAGGCGCTGCTCCTGGGGGAGTCGGGGCCCCGGGGCCCTGAGCCTTGGCGTCTGGAGTTGGGCTGGGAGCGGAGGGAGCGGTGGGAGGGCTTGGGCTGCCTGGCCTGGGAAGGGTCCTGTGACCCGGAGACCGGGGAAGGGATGGTGTGGGACGAGATGCGCCCCATTCTGGGACTCGCCGTTACCATCGCCACCAGCCAGGCAGCTTCCCCTCGGGCTCCTTGCCTAGAAGCTCCTGGACCGCCCGGCCGGGAGGGAACCCGCGGGTTGGGCTGCAGCCGTCAGGTGAGAACAGGGAATACGGGACCGAGCCAGGCCCCACCTTCGGATGTTCACCAAACCTCGTCAGCCTCGCTGGGACGCCCTGTCTCTCTCGGCTCAGGGTTCCTGGGCTCAAACCGGGTTGGTCCAAGTGCACGGAGGGGGCCTCCGCCACGGCCCGGCCGGGCACACGGGAGGGCGGCATGCTGCTTCTCGCTTTGTGGGCCCGAGTGGGAACTCCCAGATGTCTGTCCTGTTGGCAGTGCTCAATGCGTATTTATTTTTTAGTTAACGAGCAAATTAAATATTAGAGCCAGGAGCGGTAACAGGCTTACCTGACGGCGTGTCCAGGACTGCCCTTTACTACATGACACTTAGCTCTCGGTCCCCGCAGTTCGTCTCATTGAAGGAACCTTTTGAAAGCAACTTATTTCAGATTAAATCTCTCGTACGTTTGGCTCCTAAACTCAGTCAGTCTGCGTTCTTCTGCTCCTGGGAAACAGCACGGGAATGTGTGGCGTCTCTGCTAATAGGGTTGTTGTCATGGGAACCGGGGGTGCAGGTGCCCCGACAGCCCCGTCCAGCGGGGGCGGGAGTGGCCCTTGGACGGCTGAGTCCGGGGAGAGGCACCGGGCGGGGACCCAGGGCCGGTGCGTCAGGAGCGGCGTGTGGATGGGGAAGCCCTCTGCCCGTGACCCCGGCCTGCGTCCCGGGCGGGCGGGGCGGGCGGGGCGTCACTCGGCAGCGCTCCGGCCCCGGCCAGGGCTCATGCAGGTGCTGACGCGTCCGCCTGCGCAGGGAGGTGCGGGACGAGGAGCTGCGGCAGTTCTGCGCCCGCGTCAGCGCGCTGCTGCGGAAGGAGGAGCCGGGGCCCGAGGCCGTGGACGCCCTGCGCAGGCTCTTCCTCATTGTCTCGGCCACCAAGTACGGCAGGAAGTGAGTGCTCCCCTCGGGGCGTGCGGGGGGGTGCGGGGGGTGCCCGCCTTGGCGCCTGAGTCTGTCCACTTACACCAGCGCTCAAGGGCCTCACATGTAAAGTCCTTTCCACCTGCCCCGGGCCCCTTGGGGCGGGGGGGGGGGGGAGGGGGTGACCCGGGAACCGTGCTCTGGCCACGGTGTGACCCGCCGCCCGCTGTGTCCCGCTGCCGCCCGTGGCGTGACCCGCTGTGTCCGGCCGCCGCAGGCTGGAGAAGGAGTGCGTGGACCTGCTGCAGACCGCCCTGTGCCCGCCCGCGCGCCCCGAGCCGCTGCAGCTGCTCTGCGCCGCCATCCTGCGGGAGACGTCGCCCTGCCTGGGCCTGAGCCTGTCCTGCGACCACGTCCAGAGCCCGCGGCAGCTGAGCCTGGTGGCCTCTGTGCTCCTGGCCCAGGTAGCTGGCTCACCGCCAGGCTGACCGCCGCCCTTGGTGGCCCTGAGCCCGGGGAGCAGCGGCCGATGAGCGGTCCCCTGCGGGTGGGCTCCGCGGGGGTTCCCCTCCGTTCACTGGTCTTTCTGGGCCTTGGGGGGCCGCACGTGGATGCTCGGCCGGCAGACACGCCTGCCCTGCCTCCCCAGCTCCCTGTCCCCGTGTCCCTCTCCCGGGTCCCCAGACGGGGAGTGCAGGGATGTGGTGGAGGCTGACTCGGCCCAGGGCTGCCGTGGGGACTGAAGAGTCCCGGAGCCGAGTGGCCGCCTGCGGGGTGGACGGTCCCCTTTCCAGATGGCGCTGGGCCCTCACGCCCCCCTGGTTTGATTGGCAGGGCGACCGAGAGCAGGTCAGCAACGTGGGCCGGCGTGTCTTCCAAGTCCTCGAGAGCCGGCAGCCCGAGGGGCCGAGTCTGAGGCCCCTCCTCCCAGTCGTGTCCAAGGTCGCCAGCCTGGCCCCAGGCAGCTTCCATGAAGGTACGCCTTCCTGGAGAAGCAACTTCTGGGCCCCCGCCCTCCCCGCCCCCCGCAGAACAGAGACACAGGGGTGAGCCCAGGCCAGGAGGGAGGTGGGGCGGGTCGCTGGGTCTGAGTGGCTGTCGGGCTGCTTGCCTTCCAGCAAGACTAGCAGTGCCCGCGGCCCGAGTGGGTTCACCTGCTCCCCTCGCCTTGTCCCGCCCCCGCAGACCAGGCCAACCTGCTCAGCAAGAGGCTGGTGGACTGGCTGCGCTACGCCAGCGTCCCGCAGGGCCCCCCCCCCTCCGCTGGGGGCTTCTTCACGCCCCGGGCCCGGCAGGTGAGTGCGGGGTCTGAGCCTCCCGTCCCCGGGGTCCCAGGCCACCTCGCCAGCCTTGCCCGCAGGGTCCCTGCCTTCCTGGCTCCACGTGGTGGGGTGGGGAGAGCGGGGGTCATGGAGGCCTGGACCTGCTGGTGAGGGTCACGTGCCTGACGGAGGCCGTGCTCCTGGCTCCGAGCCGGCGGGTATGCCTCGCACAGGGGGTTCGCCACCTCAGTGCCCCCACCCTCCCTCGCGCCCGCAGCCAGGTCCCGTCACCGAGGTCGATGGGGCCGTGGCCACGGACTTCTTCACGGTGCTGTCCACGGCCCAGCGCTTCACGGAGGACCAGTGGCTGAACGTGCAGGCCTTCTCCATGCTGCGGGCCTGGCTGCAGCTCAGCGGCCCCGGAGGCCCGGGCGCCCCGGACACAGGTGGGACCTGAACGCCCCGGGGACTGGCCGCTGGCGCCAGAGCAGTAGAGGCCGTCGGGGCCAGGGCAGTAGAGGCCGTCGGGGCCAGGGCAATAGAGGTCGTCGGGGCCAGGGCAATAGAGGCCGTCGGGGCAAGGGCAGTAGATAGAGGTCGTCGGGGCAGTAGAGGTCGTCGGGGCCAGGGCAATAGAGGCCGTCGGGGCCAGGGCAGTAGATAGAGGTCGTCGGGGCAGTAGAGGTCGTCGGGGCCAGGGCAGCAGAGGCCGTCGGGGCCAGAGCAGTAGAGGTCGTCGGGGCCAGGGCAGTAGAGGTCGTCGGGGCCAGGGCACTAGATAGAGGCCGTCGTGGCCAGGGCAGTAGATAGAGGTCGTCGGGGCCAGGGCAGTAGAGGCCGTCGGGGCCAGGGCAGTAGAGGTCGTCGGGGCAGGTCCTGCAGGCTCTGTTCGGGCCCTTTCTCCTCCGCAATGAGCAGCTCAGCTCGGGCTTCCCAGGGCAGGAGCCTCTGCACTGAGGGGGCCCAGGGCGGGGCGGGCGGCAGGGCTGACCCCGGGCACTGGGAGCTCCGGTGTCTGGGCCTCGGCCCCGAGCGCCACGGTCCTCTCTCCAGATGACAGGTCGGAGCAGGAGGGCTCCACCCTGTCCGTGCTGTCGGCCGCCTCCTCCACCGGCCGCCTGCCGCCGCCCGAGCGCCTGCGGGAGAAGGCCTTCGAGTACTGCCAGCGCCTCATCGAGCAGAGCAACCGGCGTGAGTTGGGGTGCTGTCCCCCCGCCAGGCCCTACTGTGGGCTCACAGGAGGCCAGGCCCAGCAGCTGTGTTCTCGGGGGGCATGACCCCGAGGCTCAGCCCTGGACAGACCCGGGCCCAGGCTCTTGGGCTGCGTCCCCCAGCACCCATCACACCTCCCCTGGGGTGGCTCTCTGCCGAGCTCTGCCTGCCCCCCACTCCCAGTGGGGTCCCCCGCCCGCTCCCTGAGCTTCCGGGACACATGCGCCTCCTGTTGGGCCGCCTGATGCTGGTGCAGAGGCCAGCCGCCTTTCTCCCTCCCCAGGAGCCCTGCGGAGGGCGGACTCGGACCTGCAGAAAGCTGTGAGTGCCCGCGGCCGGGGCAGGCGGGGCGGGGGGCAGGGGGGGGCTCCCCTCCTCCCTCCGACGGTGGCCTGGTCCCCGCAGTGCCTGGTGGAGGCCGTGCTGGTGCTGGACGTGCTGTGCAGGCAGGACCCCTCCTTCCTGTACCGCACCCTCTCCTGCCTGAAGGCGCTGCAGGCGCGGCTGTGCGGGGACCCCGCCTGCGTGCGGGTGCTGCTGCCCCTCGCCCAGTTCTTCCTCAGCCACGGTGAGCTGGGGTCCGCACGGGCAAGGCTGCCCGGCTCCGGGAGCAAGTGCAGGTCAGGCCCCGGCCGGTGTGCTCAGGATAGAGCGTCGGCCTGTGGACTAAAGGGTCCCGGGTTCGATTCCAGTAAAGGGCACGTACCTCGGTTGTGGGCTCCTCCCTGGCCCAGGCCCTGGTCAGGGGTCATGCAGGAGGCCACCAATCCATGTTTCTCTCTGTCCTTCTCTCACTCTCCCTAAAAATCAATGGGAAAATGTCCTCAGATGAGGATTTAGAAAAAGAAAGTGCAGGTCAGGGCAGGACGGTGGGCTCCCCCTGCGCTCCCCTCCGCCTGTGGGCGCATCGCGTGATGGCCGGTTAGCACGATGGGGTGGGCGTAAAGGGGCTGATGTAGCGAGTTCAGTGCTACCGCGGTCGGAGGCCTCCGCTTCCAGGGGTGCGGCCGGCCCTCAGGCGGCTGGGGGGGGGGGGGGGTCTCTGGAAGGAGCTGGGCGGGAGCGGCAGCCTTCCTGACCCCGTGCTGGCAGGGGAGGCCGCCGCCCTGGACGCGGAGGCCGTGTGCCAGCACGTGTTCAGCAGGGTCCCGGCCGAGCACTTCCACAGCCCGGTGCTGGCCTTCGAGTTCGTCCAGTTCTGCAGGGACAGCCTGCCCCTGCTCGGCCGCAACCTCAGCCTCCTCCGACGGAGCTTCCCCGGCCTCCTCAAGGCACGTGCGGGGCGGGGCGGGGTGTCCCAGGCCCCCCTGTCCTAGGGCCTCGGGGTCGGAGGCCTGGAATGCAGGGCGGAGGGCGGGTGTGGGCGCCGGGTGTCAGGGCCTCGCAGGTGAACGGCCTCACGTGGGGCGGAGCCTGTGGGCCCCCCTCGGGAAGGGAAGGCCCGGCGGGTTTAGTTCTCGTAGAATCTGCCCGGAGCCCGGCACCCCACAGCCTTGCCCGGGGTCCAGCCCTCTGGTGCCGTTGGCTTTTGGTGTGTGACACGTGGATATTGGGTTGTTGGTACAAAAGTGAATGCAGAAGCAAAGAGAATAGTGAAAAAACACGGGAGTATTTTCAGACGCCGGATCCCAGTGAAGTGAGACCGGGGGCGGTGCAGCGCCCGCTGAGCTGCCCTGCCCGCCCCTCAGCTCCTGGCCTGGAACAGCCCGCCCCTCACCTCCGAGTTCGTGGCGCTCCTGCCCTCGCTGGTGGACGCCAGCACGGCCGCGGAGCTGCTGCACGCGCTGCTGGACCTGCCGTGTCTGACCGCGGCCCTGGACCTGCAGCTCCGGTGAGCCTGCTCCCGCCGCCGGGCCCGGCCCCTCCCCTACCCCCTCCCCTCCCGCCCCCCAGCACAGGCCCCTCCCCCTGCTGCCCGCAGCCCCCCTCCGCAGGTGCTGGGTCCCCCAGCCCTTTCTCGTCACCCCAAGGCTCCTCACTGGGTCGGGGCGCTGTGATGTCACAGGGGCATCTGTGTCTCTCCCTGGCCAGTGGGTGCCCGTGACGGGGGGCCAAGTCCAGCCTGGTGGGCCTGTGCTCAGAGCCACCCCTGAACCCGCCTCGGGCGTCTGTCCCCTCAGGTTGTCACCGGCTGCGTCCGAGAGGCCGCTCTGGGACGCCTCCCTCAGGACCGCCGGCTGCCCCGACGCCTCCCAGGACCCGCAGCTCCAGGGCCTGCTCCAGCACCTGCTGCGCGCAGAGGCCAGCGGGGCCCCCGAGAGGTAGGGTCCTGGGCTGGGAGCCCTGGGGCCGGCGCCCTCACCAGGCGGCAGCCACGAGGCCCCGGCTGGGCTCTGTTCGCGCACGGCGCCAGTTCTGCGACCCGCACGGTGGGCCCTCTGGTGACGCCATTATACAGATGGACAAACTGAGGCTTAGCGCCCAGGCGAGGAGCCCAAGGCCACCTCACCGCAGACTCCAGCTTCCCGGGTCCCAGGGGCAGGGCCGTCCCGAGGGGCGCAGGTGCCAGGGCGGAGCTCAGGGCACAGCAGGCGTGGTGACGGGCGACCTCCCGATGAGCCGTGCGAGTGGTTTCAGAACTTGGTCCACGCACCCGGACCCCTGCCTTCCCGCAGCACCGGCCGGGGGTCACACGGGCTCCCGTGTTCAGAGCGTGTCCCTGGGCACCAGGCGGTGGGGCCTGGGCGGGCACTCAGCGGCTGTGCCCTGTCCCCAGGCTGGCGCCACTCCACCCGCTGCTGCAGCCCATGGCCAGCTGCGCCCGGGTGCTGCAGTGCGCCCAGGCGGTGCCCACCCTGCTGCGGGCCTTCTTCTCGGCGGTGACCCAGGTGAGCCCCTGCCCAGGCCCCGCTGCCCGGCCTCACTCCCACGCGGAGGGCCCGTCGGCAGCAGGGACCAAGGGTCAGCCAGAGGCCGCTCCAGCCCCATCCAGGCCCTGTCCCTTCGCCCGGCCGGCCGGCCCCTCCTGGACGGGGCTGGCGAGTGGCCCCCGGCCGGGACCCGGGACAGAACAGAGAGCAGCAGCAGGTGTTCGCGAACGGGGCTGAGTCTGCCTCTCGCTCTCGACCTCAGTTCGCTGACGGGGCCCTGACCAACCAGCTGGCACGGCTGCTCCTGGAGAGAAGCGACTCGCTTTACCCGGTGCCCGGCTACGAGGCCCACGTGCACCAGTGAGTCTTCCTGCAGCCACACGGCTCCACCCCCGGTCCCACTGGCCCGACACGTCCCCTTCCCCTCCGGCTGCTGCAGCACGGCCACCCGGGCCCGGCCTCGGCGCTCCAGACCCCCCCGTCACATCCGGGTGCCCCAGGCCCTCCTGCCTCCCACACCATCTGTCCCCCTTTCTGGAGGCCTGACCCTTGCACTCCACTCAGAGGACCGAGGACAGAGCTGACCCGGCTCCTCCCCAGGGGGCGAGAGGTTCTTTAGGGGCCGGAACTGCTCTGTGTCCCGACTGTCCCGCCCGGCTCCCAGCTGCCCTGGGTGGGCTGTGCCTGGGGCTGCGCACGGCGTCGGCAGCCACGGAGCCCTGTGCCCTGCAGGGTGCTGAGCGCCCAGTTCCTGGGCCTGTGCCAGCGGAGGCCCTGCCTGGTGGTGGAGCTGGCGAAGGAGCTGCTGGAGTTCGTGGGCAGCGGGGGCGGCCTCCGCAGTGGCGGGAGCATGCTCACCTCCGTGGTAAGGCCACCGGCTGTCCCCCCCCCCGCCCCCCCCCCCCCCCGGCGCGGCGGGCCTGGCAGGGGCTGAAGCGCTCTCCCTGCAGGTGTGGGCCGTCGGCGAGTACCTGGCGGTGAGCTGGGACCGGCGCTGCACCGTGGACCAGATTAACAAGTTCTTCGAAGCCCTGGAGGCCCTGCTGTTCGAGGTCACCCAGTCCCGCCCCTCGGCCACCCTCCCCCAGTGTCCCCCGCAGCTCGTCACTGCGCTTATGACCACGCTGACCAAGCTGGCCTCCCGCAGCCAAGACCTGATCCCCAGGTACGGGGAAGGGGGGAGAGGGACCGGCCGCTCCGGGGAAGAAAGGAAAGTGGCTTGGGACCATGGCACAGCTCAGCACCTGGGGGTCTGGCTGCGTCCCGGCGGCGTGGACTGGGCACTGCCACCTCCCCTCTCCAGCGGGTGCCTCCGCTGACCGGGCCTTCCACGAGACCGGGCCCCTGCAGCTGACTGGCCGGCCCCTCGTCCCCAGGGTCTCTCTGTTCCTGTCCAAGATGAGGACCCTGGCCCAGAGCCCGGCCGCGGGCTCCCTGCGCTGTCGGGAGGAGGAGAGAGCCATCGGCATGCGGGCCACCGAGCTGCTGAACCTGCTGAAGATGCCCAGCGTGGCCCAGTTTGTGCTCACGCCCAGCGTGGAGGTGGCCGCGCCCCGCTACCACCGCGACACCAACACGGCGCTGCCGCTGGCCCTGCGCACGGTCAGCCGGCTGGTGGAGAAGGAGGCGGGCCTCCTGCCGGGCTGAGGGGCAGCGACCAGGCTGATGCCAGCCGGGCCGCAGATTGGGACGGAGCCTGGTACTCGGGCCGAGCCAGGGCCTCACGGTCAGGAGGAAACCAGGAGGGCCTGAGCCCAGGAGGAAGCCCGTGGGGCCCCGACCCCGCGGTGGGGTGGGCTGCCACGGTCTCACCTGTGGGTGTTGGTCCGACCCTCTCCCTCGGAACCATGCTGAGCTCGGCGGGACGTCCTGACGTGGCGCTAGGCCCTGGGGCGGGCGGGAGCTCAGGACATTCAGCCCCAATAAACCCGCTGGAAGTCACTGTGTAGACAAGAAGACTGTTCCCTCTGCTCCCCCTGCCCCGGGGAGGGCCGGGTACATGCACCCCCACCCCACCCCCTTGCGCAGCCGGGCGGCTGCTGCCCTGTGGGCTCCTCGGGCTACTGGAGAGCGGCCTGGACACGGCCCTGGCCTGGAGGGACACTCCCTCCCACTCAGTGGCCGTGGGGCGGGCGGCCCAGGAGTAAAGCTCACGGACACGCAGCCTGGAAGGGCGCGTGGGAACCACCGTGGCAGCTGCCGGGGAGGGGGAGCGCGTGTCTTCAGGGCCTGCCGTGGGCCGCGGGCCTGGGGTGGGCGCACCTCCTGCCGCTGGGAGGGCAGGCCCACCTGGCAGGGCGCCCACGCCCGGCTCCCAGGGACCCGGCACCTGCCCTGGACCTGGGCTCAGCAAACCCGGTTGCCCCGGGGGAGACTCGCTGGGCGTGGCGGGTCAGGGGACAGCCCAGGCCCCAGGGACCCCCGACTGTTCCATTCGGGTTGGAGGCTCGGCTTGTAGGTCAGCTCCCAGGCCACGAGGTGGCGCTGCTGCCCCGGAGCCCGGGCCGCGCCCCGCCCCCCGCGTCAGGCTCCGCCCCAGGCCCTGCCCCGGCCGGTCCGCCACCCCCTGGGCGCCTAAAACCGCTGCGGAACCGGAGGGGTCCGGGGCCCGCCTCGCCTCCTTCCTGGTGTCCGGCCTCAGGACGCTTCCGGGATGCGCAGGTGGCCGCGCCCAGGACACCGACTCCCCGAGGACGGGGCGGACCTCAGCCCAGCCCACCCGTGTTCCCCCAATAATCCGCCAGCCTCTCGGAGCTCCGTTCGGGGCTGGGCATTCCTGTCACCTCGGGCTCAGCCCTGTATTACAAGGGTTTTTAAATGCACTGGGCCCGCCTGGGGAACGGGTGGGAGGCCGCCCTCAGGCAGGGATCCCGGGGCCTCCTGTGCCCGCCAGGGGCCGGCGTGGGGCCCAGGGCTGGGGGCTCGCCCACGTCTCCGTTCCCGGCGGGGGGCGGGAGGGGCGTCTCCACCAAACCCCTGGCCGGGGAGGGCTGCGTCTGCAGCGGACTGGCCGGACCCCTCGTCCCCAGGGTCTGTCCCCGTCGGCGGGCTCCCAGCGCTGCCAAGAGGACGCGGCCACCCGGGGCTGCACCTGCGCGGGAGCCACTGTGGCCGCCACTCCCCGCCCCCGCCCCGGCCTGCACCGCGGTCAGGGGGCAGGGGGCAGGGGGCAGGAGGGGGCAGGTGGACGCCCGGGGCTGCAGGTCAGAGCCCGGCGTGAGGCCCGAGCCGCCGGAGCCGGGCGCCAGGGGGGGCCCTCGTTGGGGACGGTGCGGGGCGTGGTTCCCAGGGGGCACGTGCACGCGGACGGGCTGCAGCCTCCGGGGCGGCTTCCCGCGTGTCCCTGCCGCTCCTGCTTCTGGGCAGCGCGGAGGGCGGCCCCGGCCAAAACCACCCGCCATCGCCGGCCCGTCTCCCGGGGCCTCCTGAGCGGGCGGGCCTCCCCGCAGCCCCTGCCCCCACGCACCGCCCTGACCCCGACCCCACGCACCACACCGACCCCACGCATTGCCCTGACCCCACGCACCGCGCCGACCACACGCACTGCCCTGATCCCACGCACCACACCGACCCCACGCACTACCCTGACCCTGACCCCACGCACCACGCCGACCCCACGCACTACCCTGACCCCACGCACCACGCCGACCCCACGCACCGCCCTGACCCCACGCACCGCTGCTCTCCAAGAATAGGAAAGATAGTTTATTGACTCTGTCCGTTAACTCTCCAAACATAAAGCTCTGTGGCGCCCCGCGGGCCCCGCCATATAAATAGCGCACTCAGCCCCGCAGCGGCCTAGGGAGGGGGCGAGCGGAAGCGGACCTTCTGGGCCGTGTCCGCGTCGCACTTGGCCACCAGGAACCGCATCTTCTTCCCGCCGTGGCGGATCAGGTCCACGGCCCTGGAGCGGAGGGTGACAGCCGAGCTCAGGGGAGGGCGCGAGCCTCCGGGGGGCCCAGTGCGCGGGTGCGAGGGCCTGGCCCGCAGCCTGTGCTGCCCACCCCACCCCACCGGGGGCTCGGCCCTGGCGGCCTGTGGCTGGCCAGTCGGGTGAGAGGAGGGCGGGCGGGGCGGCGCCCCCACGTGCCCGTCCCTGAAGTGGGGTGATGAGGCCCTGGCCGTGGCTCCCGCCCCCGGTGTGCGGGGCGTGGGTACCTCAGGTAGCTGACGCCCGTCAGGCTGCTGCCGTTCACCTCCAGGATGCGGTCCCCCAGCGACAGCCGGCCGTCCGCGGCCGCGGGGCTGCCCGGGAGCAGGGTCTGGATGTAGAGGCCGGGCGCGCCCAGGGGCGTGTGCTGCGGGAGCAGAGGCCTCAGCTCCGGGCGGACAAGCGGGGCCGGCGATGGCCACCGCAGCCCACCCTCGGGAGGCCCGGCCAGGTCAGCGCCGTCTGCGGACAGCACTGGGCCCCATCCCGGCCCTCACAGGCGACAACAGGCCCCTCCCTGCCCATGTTCCACGGAGATGCCCGCCAGGCCGGGCAGAGGCCCGGGGCCACTCACCATCCCGTCGATCAGGCCCATCCCCAGCCCCGAGGGGCCTCGCTCCAGCTCCAGCTGGAAGACGGAGCAGAAGTCGTCGGCGCTGGAGCTGCGGCTGGAGGGGGCCGGCGGGGGCTCGTCCTCGGGGGCCACGCCGTCTCCTGCTGGACAAGCAACGGGGCAGGTGAGGCCTGCGGCCGCCGAGTCCAGGGCTGCAGCGCCCGTGGGCAGGAACTGAAAAGCCAGGACGCGCTGGCCACGGGGACAGGGCGGGGGGGGGCGGGGGGGAGGCCAGAGCCCTGCGGGCCCAGCAGAGCCGGCCGAGTGCAGGTGCCACGGTCTCACCTTCCGGCGTTGCCCCCCGGGGGCCGCCCGGTCCGGGCCTCCTCCCTTCTGAGCGCGCCTTCCCACGGGAGCCGCCAGGGTGGGGCCAGTCAGGGCCAGGGGGCTCGAGTGGGGTGCCGGGAGGCGTGAGCAGGCAGGAGGAGTCTGTGTGCGGGGGCCCAGCCTGGGGGCCCCCGTGGTTCCCGCGGCCCCGCGGCCTTCCTGGAGGACCCTGTGTGCGGGGAGCCCCGGCCGAGGGAGGAGGGTGCGCTGGGCCGGCTTCACGTGCTTCCCTGCCAGGGGCCCTGGCAGCCACGGGGCAGCTCTGGCCCTCGGGGTGCCCCTCAGGGGTGGGCGGGTGCGGGCCCTGGAGGAGAGAGACAGCTCAGGCACCAAGCTCCTGTTCTGGAGGGAAAACCAAGGGCCCCGCGTCCACCCCACTGTCAAAGCCGCAGCCTCGGACCCGGACCGGCAACTGGTGGTACCTCGAGGACCTGGGGCTCGGGGGGCGCCCCGCCGGCGCCGGGCTTGCTCCGCAGGCCCCACAGGAAGTGGCGCACGTAGAGAAGGTGCTGGTAGATGCTGTCGTCCGGGCAGTCCGCCTCCAGGTCCACCTGGAAGCCCTCGCTCGGCAGGACGATGGGCGGGGGGTTCTCGTAG
Source organism: Cnephaeus nilssonii (assembly GCF_951640355.1). Lineage (NCBI taxonomy): Eukaryota > Metazoa > Chordata > Mammalia > Chiroptera > Vespertilionidae > Cnephaeus > Cnephaeus nilssonii. Next base: position 107,160,058 of record NC_137076.1, on the reverse strand, counting down.
GACTCCAGCACGTCCTCTGCGGGGAGAGCACCGATGCCTCAGCGCCCGGGCCGCCGCCTCCCCGCACAGGGCCGGGGACCGCGGGGCGGGGCCCGGGCAGGGTGACCACCCAGGATGAACAAGGCCCCGCCCCCTGGAGCTTTGGCCACACCCCCAGCTGCACCCCACCAGCCCCCTCCGGGAGCTGAGCATCCGCCTACAAGTCTGCAGCCCTGGCTGACACTGCTCCTACCCGCCTCCCGGCCCGCGCTGACCGCAGCCCCCACGGCCCCGGGACCGAGACGGCCCCTTTGCACGCTGGTCTGGACTTGAACACGAGCCCCTTCCAGCAGGAAGGCTCTGCTCCCAACACGGGCCTCGGCCGTGACCCAGAAATGGGACACACGCGTCCCATGGAGCCGGCAGCCCTGCTCGGAGAGGGTCTCCGCCTCCCCGCCCACCCGAGTAAGCGGGGCGCGTGCCCCTGTGTCGTGTCCTCCACGTCCTTCCTTCCGTCCTGGTTATGACACAGATGATGCTAATGAAGAGTGCATGTCTGTCTATGATGTCTAATCTATGAAAATACACATAGGTGCGTCCATATGTGCGCTGTGTGAACATGCGTGATCGGGAGCGTCCCATGGGTGGTGCAGCGGTGCCCAGCGTGTGGGCTGGGCACTGGGTGAGGCCCATCCTCAGGCTCCCGGAGGGGCAGGGGTGCGGTTGGCCGGAGCTCGGAGTTTATAACTGGGCCATGGGCTGTGGGCTCCTTGACCCCCAGCTGTGGAGGTCCCGGGGCGGGGGGCGGGGGGGGGACAGGGCAGGGCACCGAGGAGGAAGACAGCCCGGGGCGGAGGCGCCAGATGCTCTGCGGGCTCCTCCAGGGAAGGCCCCGGGAGGGCCCGCCCCCAGCGGTCCTGACAAGGAGGGGCTCACCTGAGTTGAAGGCCTCGGGGCGGTCCTGGGCGCCCGGCTCCCAGACGCTCATGGGGCCCATGGCCGAGGCCAGCTGGTACTGAGTGAGGAGCCGGTGCAGCTGCGCGGGGCTCAGGGCAGGGAATGCGGCCTGCAGGCTTGCCCAGCTCATCTAAGGGACAAGGAGGCAGGCGCTCGAGGTCAGGGCCCGGACGGCACAGGCACCACAGGGCCCACCCGGGGATGTCTGCCTCTGCGTGCTCGGAGGCACAGGCAAGGCCGTGTCCCCAGCGGCACGCAGGCCTCCGGGCCTGTGCACGGGAGGGCCGCCCGGGGTCACAGGCAGTGCCGCTGGGTGTGCCTGGCGTCCTCCCCGAAGCTGGCGGCTCCTCTGTCCGCTGTTCTGGCTCCACGCGCGGGGCCACGGGGGCCGGTGGAGGCCGCTCTGTGTAGAGGCCGAGGCTGGGTGGCCGGCCTCGCCTGTGTCTGCTGGGCCAGTTCTCTCCCTCTTCCTGGGCTCCTGCTGTTGGAACGTCGGGCCTTGCCTTTGCCTCCCTTCCTTGCTCGCTCTCTCGCTCGGTTTTACTGCCAACATCCAGTGTCCACGCTGTCCTCTGCTAACACCCCGGGCCACACCAGCTCAGGCAGCAGTTGGCCGCGGTGGTTCTTGCTAGTTTCCCAGCTCCGAGAATCCCCGCCGCCCTGAGCTGTTTCTCCACTGTGGGCGCCGAGCGCCCCGCTTCCAGCTCCCTGCTCTACTTTCCGGGTGATTTCCTCAACTTCATCTTCCAACTCTGCTGCTAAGACTTTACTTTCCAAGGGTCCTTCTTACTCTCTCTCTCACAGAGCCCTGTCCGTGTTAGCTGTGCTGCCGCGTTTCTTTGTGAGGACATGAGTGGCTTTTCGAAGGTTTTCTTCTCCCTGAACAGTCTGGCAATGGGGACGCGAGCCTGCTTGTGTACAGCCCTCAAGCTGCGAGTGGTTTCCACATTTCTAAAGGGCTTAAAAGATAATAATTTGGGACTTGGATGTATGTGGCCCACAGAGCCTGAAACTTGTGCCACCTGGCCCTGCACAGCAGGCCTGCCAGCCGACCCGTCTCTCCAACCTCACGCCCACCTCTGCCTCCGCCCCTCCTGCTGTGGCCTGGCTGCTGGCACCTGCCTTGCAGCCAGAGGAGCACAGGCGTGGCCACCAGGCCCTCAGATCAGCCATATCCGCAGCCTCTGCTGCAGAGCCGGCGCCTCCTGCTCGGAGGACGCTGAGCCACAGGCCGGTGCGGAGCCCCAGCACTCGTGGGCGCTCGCTCTAGGAAAGACCCTCGCTCTAGGAGAGACCCTTGTCAGGAGAGACCCTTGTCAGGAGAGACCCTGGTCCCCGGCCTGGATGCTCTGGTTTTAAAGGCCCCGGTGGTGAACAGTCTGCCAGAGGAAGCCAACACCGGGTGTGGGAAGGGGACGAGGGGGGCGGAGAGCTGGCGCCCGCTGCCGCCTCTCTGTGCATTCTGTACCGAAGGACAGCACACCCTGGAACGATGCACACGCCGAGCGCAGCTCAGCGACTGCTCACCAGGTGCACGGCGGGCGGCCAGGCCAGGAGGGGCACCGCGCACACTGCACGCCCAGCGCCGTCTCGCAGGGCAGGCTCCGTCCTAGGTCTTGAGCCCTGCACCGCGGGAACCACAGCATGTGCTCCTCGCTCTGCTTCTCCCTCCTTCGTCGGCCCTGCAGCGGGCAGGCTGCCTGCAGTGACAGCCCTGCTCGGGGTGGTGACCGGCACACCGCTCTCCCCCGCACACTGCGCGTGGCTTTTTGCTTTTTACTCTTACAGGTTTGTTGCTATTTCGCTGATTTGGCTCTCTGTGATTCCCTTCTACTTGCTCTGGGTTTGACTTGTTTTTCTTGCTTCATGGTTATCACCCAGCCTTCCCTGTTTTCTGACATGGATCCTTAAGGCTATATTTTCGCCTGTTGGCACTGCTTTAACTGCACCCGCCAGTTTGGTATATGCATCTTCATTGTCACTGATCACCCTGACCCAGTGGAGGTCAAACGACCACCAGTTCCACTTGGCTTTTCAGAGTTTTTGCTGTTTTAAAGCCCTTCCCATCCCACACCCTGGAGCTTCACAATTTTGTCAAATGTCATGAGGGGTAAAGCACCGATCCTTTCAGGCTCCTCCAGGGTCTCACGTTTGTCTCCCAGCCTGTAGGACGGCCAGGCTGCTCTGATGTCCTCCCCAGCTCTGGCCCCATCTGGACGAAGCCTAGATTTCTTACCTCACACAGGCCCTGGTCCCCGCTGAGGCAAATGCCCCCGAGGAAAGCACCAGCAGAACAGCTGTGGTTCTCCCTGTGGAAATGCTACTCCTCAGTCCCCGTGGCTCCGGGCTTTCTGGGCCTTTAAACAGAGGCTCTGTGTGGCGTGCCCGCCCCGCACTCCGCAGGCGCTCCGTAGGCACAGCTATGCCCCACTCACAGCCGTGGGTGGTGCCTCTTGAGGCTTCTAGGTCTTGATCTTTGGGAAGAAGTGGATTGCTCCATTTTTATACCAAACTGACGTGCCCACTGTCCCCGCACGCACATCGTGCTGTGCTGAGGCACTCAGGGCTCGGCCTGGAGATGGCAAGTAGCCACATCACCGCCTTGGTTCAAACATGCCCCCCAGACGGCCCTGTGCACACGCTCACGGTCACTCCGGGGCGCGTAGGGTGCTGCCGGGCAGGCAGGGAGCACCACTGTCTGGCTGTGGGTGTCTGTGACAGTTGTCGGCAGCTGGTGAGGGAGGAGGGGGAGGGGTGTAGCGGTGAGCACTCCGTCGCAGGAAAGCCACAGGAACGTCCACTCTTACACTTCTGGGGGTCACTCTGGGCTCACATCCAGGCCGGCAGGGCCGCGTTCCTTCCGGAGGCCGCAGGGGGCGGTCAGAAAGCAGAGCCTGCGGGGCACGGCCCTCCCAGCTCTGGGAGGCACCGCAGCCCTCGCCCGGGGCCCTGCCTCCAGCTCCGGAGCCAGCACGCGGGGCACGTCCCCGTTTTCCTCCGTCCTGTCTCTCCGGTGGCTGACAGGCTAACCCAGGGCACTCTCCCCCTCTGGGTCCTTAGCGTCAGTCCCGAGCCCCAGGCCCTGTGGGTCACTAGTCAGTTGCAGGTGAGGGTCCCTTGGGGCCGCTGTCCTGCTCGGAACAGCTCTGCAAGTTCTCATGCCCAGAAGCCAGGCCATGCGCCGCCACCCGCCCCCACCTGGTCCACGGGCTGGTGACTCAGTGACAACACACGGCCGTGCCCGCCCACCCACTGACTCGCTGCCTCTCCCTCTCCACGCTCGCCTACCTGGATGAGCTGGGCGCGGGGAGTGGCCAGCAGGTTGAGGGTGCAGGAGAGCTTCCGGAAGAAGTGCTCCCCGGCCTCCCCGAAGCCCGCGCCCCTGGTCCAGTCCAGGAGCTGCTGCAGGCGGGCACAGGCCTGCACGCCTCGGGGCCAGTGGAAGCAGCTCAGAGAGGGGCCTGGGAGGGAGAGGGGGGTGAGGCCCGGGCTGCCCGCCGGCCCCAGAGGGAGCCAGGCCCCAGCGGTCCCCTGTGCCTGGCCGCCCCCCCCCCCCCCGGGCCTCAGAGGACAGAGGTGAGACCCACATGGGCTCTAAGGCACCTGCCTGCGGTGGGCCCCTCTCTGGAAGGGGTGGGTGAGCATGGGAGGTGGGGGGTGAAGACGGAGGGGGGGCTGTGACAGTCATTGAAGGGACGTGGTCCACGTCTCCAGCGAGCCCCGTGCTCCCACCCAGGCCCTGCCCCGACCCCGCTGAGCCTGGGAAGCCCACGACAGGGACCCCAAGTGCTGGGGCGTGTCCCTGTTCGTGTCCCCGTGCCCACAGCGCCCCTGAGCCTCTGGGGACGTCTGCAGTGAGGACTTGGGGGGCAGGGCGGTGGAGCCAAGATTACTTCACTTCTCTCAGCCTGTTCCCTCCTAGTTCCCAGGGGCTGGGGGGCTGCTGGGGACACAGGGAACCAGGAAAGGCCTCGGGGCCCATGCAGACACTGGCAGAGCGCCTGCCCCCAAGACAGGCTGTGCGGCATTCCCTGCTCCGGGGCCTCTCCCTGCAGAACCCCTGCGCGCCGGCGCAGACCTGGGGTCAGGACGCCTCTCGCGTTTCGCAGGAGCGCAGCCGCCCGGCTCACCCTTGTCCAGGAGCTGGTTGAAGAGCAGAGTGCTGGAGAAGAAGAAGAGGTAGGCCAGCACCTGGGACACAATCTCGGGGTGCACCTGGGCCTGCCGCAGGAGGTCCAGCGCGGCCTGGTAAATGGACACGACGCGGCGCAGCTCCTCGGGCAGCTGGGGGGCCTGGCACCAGCTCTCGCGGGGCTCCGTCTGGAAAGGGGGGCACTCCAGCAGGGCCGGGAGGCAGACGTACAGGGACTGGGGGGAGAAGACACAGCAGCGTTGGCAGGAACTGGGGCGCAGGCCTGGGGGGGGCACGGTGTGCGGTGTCCCCGGGGCGCCCACAAGAGCTGCCGGGGCCTCTGGGGGCTCGGTACCAGCTCCTGTGAAAGGTGCAGTGACGACCTGCAAAGGGCCGCAGACGCCCTGAGCGTCTGGAGGGGGCGAGGGAAGGGAGGCGGGGACAGTGAGGGGCGACAGCGGGCGGCTCCCCTGAGGAGCGGCGGGGCGCACCTTGGAGACGTAGTACACGCACTGCTGGAAGGCGTACAGGACCACCTCCTCCAGCTCCGCCATGGCCTCCTCGCTGGCCGCGAGCGCGCAGGAGAACACGGACTCCGTGGAGCCTGCGGGACACGCGGCTGTTACCACGGGGGCTCCCCTTGCAGCGGGCCTCCCAGGAGCACTGGCCCGCGCCCGCCACACCTGGACACGCGGCCGTCACGCCGTCTTGCTGTTCGTGGCCCTTCCCCTTCGAGTCTAGGCCTCCTGCCCCTGGCTCACCCCCAGGAGCCGCCTGCCCCAGGGGTCTCCCCAGAGCCGGGCCTTCCGGTCTCGTTGGGGACCTGACGGGGTCTGGGTGCTCCCTCAGCCTCCCAGGCAGCGCGAGCACCCACAGACCAGACGTGTTCCACAGCCACTCGAGCCCGCAGGCGCCCGCCTGGCTGCCAGCCCACCCCTCCCGTGCGCCTGGGCTCCGGCGGGAGGAGGCGGCAGCGGTACCCCCTGAGCACAGCACGACAGCTCCCCGCAGATGCCACCGGGCCCCCCCTCCCCCGCCGTCACTTAGACCTGAACACGCGCCTGTGCGGCGGCTCTGCTGGGGCGTCACACCCCTCGAGCCGTTGTGAGCTGTTCTGAGGATCAGGCCTCCGTCCCTCCCTCCTGTGCTGGTTCCCCAGGCCCAGCCCCACTCTGCGCACCTGAGGACCCCCCAGATCTCCAGGCGCTGGGCAGAGCCGCAAAGACTTCCCGGAGAATTTGAGTGGGCGACACAGACACCCCCTTAGCGCCTGCAGGGACGAGGGCTCCTGGGTGAGAGCTTTGGACACAGACTGTGGGAACGAAGGTGACTTTCCAGCTCCAGGACAGGACGTCCCCGCTCAGAGTTCTCCCCACAGGCGTTTCCGCTGAGGTCGGAGGCCGGGGCCGCCTAGCCTTGCCCTCGGCCTCTGCGTGACGCTGTTTTTCCTCTGAGCTCTCTGCTTCCCGCCAGCCCCCGTGGTCCCCGGGGTGCACAGAGGCGACCCTCTCCCAGCATCCACCGGGCTACTCGACATCCGGGCTCCCCGACCAAAACTAACTTCCTCTGAGGCAGGCGGGGCAGCTAAGCAAGCAGGGCCGCCCCCCGCAGCCTCCCAGGAGAATCGGCCGGACGGGCCTGCACAGCGCTCCGCCCGAGGCCGGCCCGGGCCAGGCTGCAGATCCACAGCCGACCGGCCCCTGGACGCTGAGCCTGAGTCATGGGCCCGGCTGACTTCCTGGGGAGCCAGAACCAGGGGCTCCCGCACGGAGCAGGCAGGGTCCAGGCGCTCGCTGGCCAAGGCCGAGTCCAGGGGAGCCTCCCCCGCAGGGCCCATGGGGGCCTCGAGGGGACCGGCGGGCTTTGCGGGAGGCCAGGCGGGCACAGGGGAGGGCCAGGCGGGGCAGGCGTGCACGTCACACGAAAGGGGGCCAGGAAGTGGCCCGTGGACCCCAGGGCAGCGCCCCGCGCTGGGAGCTCCGACGCCCCCACAGCCCCCGCCCACGGGAACGGGCGGAGGCAGCAGCCCGTCCGCGGACTTTATCATTCTTTCCGCTCGGAGGCGGCTGAGCACACGCAGACGCCGTGCCGTGTCCGGCTGGCCCAGTTCACGGGAGCCCCGGCCAACCCCGTCCTCCCGCCTGGTTCCCAGCCCCGAGGGCGCCTCCTGGCTGCAGCCCAGGCCCCACATGCAGGGCCCCGGGCCACACCTGCGGGGGCCCCTCCAGTTGTGGTGCAGCCGGGACAGGCCGAGGTCCCCGACGCCAGGGAAGGGCGCGAGCCTTGTTTTGCCGAGGCCGAGGAGAGGCTGTGGGCAGGCCAGCCCGTCCACGCTGTCTGCGGCCCCAGCCCCCGGGGCCCGCGGTCACCCCTGTCCCACTGCAGACGGTCCTGCGCTCCTGCTCGGCTCCGGCCCAGGCCCCGCACAGTCCTCGTCAGACACACACCCGTGAAATCCCACGCGGCCTCGGGGTGCCGCCCGCGGCCACCTTCCCCTGAGCCCTCCCGGCCACCCTTGCCGTGTTCTCAGCACCTCGGCCCCGCGGCAGGCTCTGAGCTGGACGCGCCCGCACAGCTCTGCGGGCTCCTGCCTTCTCTCTGGAGCTGCTGAGGGCCGCGCGCAGGGACCTGTGTCCCCCAGGCCTCCCCCCACAGCAGCGGGGCAGCCGTGAAGACAGCCGGTGCCAGTGCGCGGGGACAGGCACCGGGAGCCCCAGGCCAGCGCCACGGGCGCTCAGGAAGCCGACAGACCTGTGTCCCGAGACGGCGCAGCCGCCCACGCAGCCTACCTGTGGCGTCGGGGCCCTGCTCCAGGCCCTGCATGTACACGGGGCCCTGCTGCTGCACGAAGTACAGGAGCTCCACGGCGTTGGCCATCCACAGCAGCACGTGCCGCAGCTCGGGCAGCAGGCCGGCCAGGCAGGAGCCGGCCGCCGTCACGGGCTCCTGGCTGCGGGAGAGACGCAGTTAGCGGGCACCGCCCTCCCAGGGACGCGCCTTCGGTGGGACGCTAGCAAGAACCATGATCTGTCAGCGAGCGAGCGAGGCTGGGAAATGAGAGGAAGATGCACGCCCGTCTGACAGCGACGGCCAGGCCGCCTGCCAGCCTCCGCGGAGGGAGCGCCCGTGGCCCCGCCGCTGGGCAGGGACGCTGGTAAGTAAGCCATTTCCCATCCCTGCGGGTCGGAGTGTGTGCAGGTGGGTGTGTGCACGACAGGGAGGGTCTTGGACTGCCCGCAGCGACCGGGTCCTGGAGAACGAGGCCGAGGCGTGCCCAGAGGGCCGGGCTGGCCGCTCTGTGGCGTCCCTGCTGAGCAGCGGTGTGGCCACGGGGACTCAGGCTCTCTGTCCCCCCGCGCCCCCTCCTGTGCGGCAGGGCCTTGTTCTCCTGACGTCGCTCCACTCCTGTGCTCTCTGTCCACGCGGGGCCTCCGCACCTCTCCGGGAGGAAGGCCTGGCTCCGGCGCGTCTCCGTGTCCGCGCTGCGCAGCAGGCACAGCATGCGCCGCCCGTCCGGGGCCAGGTCCTCCCCTCTTGGCGCTCCTCACGCTGGGCTGATGCATGCGTGTGCGCACGGGCACGGGAGCTGTGTCGTTAGGAAAGGATTAACCTGGCTCTTCAGTCGCTCCTCCGTTTCACCAGAACTCGGAGGCACAGGCAGCCCCTGAGACCAGGCCTCCAGGTATGGCCAGCAGCGCTTCGGGGCCGATCCCAGCGAGGTCAGCATCGAGGGCACAGACGCTGGGGGCACAGACCGGGGCAGCACGCCGTGGGACAGGTGTCATGGCTGTGACCCCAGAGGCGTGGCAACCAAACCAAAAACAGACAAGCAGGCCATCCCGCTGCTCAGCAAGGCCCGGCACGCGGGAGGGCCCCGCGAGCGGGAGGAGGTGTTTGCAAAGCTCTGTGGGTACGGCTCGCTCCCTCCGAGTGTAAAGGAGCCGCTGCAGCTCACACAGAGAAGCCAATCATCCAACTCAAAGACGGGCGAGGGTCTGAGTGCACGGCTCCCCGAGGACCCACAGACGCCGGCAGGCACGAAAGGGTGCTCACAGGAGCCAGTGCCTGTCAGGGTGGCTGCCATCGAGACAGGCGGGAAGGTGCCGTCGAGGACGGGGCGGGAGCCTGCACGCTGCTGGGGGACGTACTTGGGGGGGCCACTTTGGAGAACTGTTCCTCAAAAGTTAGAACTGCTGGGTGTCTATCCAAAAGCACTGAGTCCAGACCTCGAGAGGGGTGCCCCGCGGCTCTGCCCACAGCGACCACGATGGGGTCAGGTGTGGGGTCAGGCGCAGCACCAGCGACGGGGGGAAGGGGGGGGGAGCGCCTGGTGTGCGTGCGCCAGGGATGTCACTCCGCCTTCACGAGAGGAGGGCCTCCTGCAGGACTCCGCAGCAGGCGGGGCCCGGAGACACGGCGCAAGCGAGATGAGCCCATCGCAGCAGGACCAGCTCTGCCTGGTTCCACGCGTGAGTAACCCAGCGGTCGCCAGCTGGTGGCCTGTGGACCACTGGTGGTCCGTGAGGTCCGAAAGGTTGGCGGCCGCTGGTCTAGAGAGCCCAGCTCCTGACTCAGAGCAGAAAGGGGGCAGGGCGGGGGGAGGCGCGGGAAGCGGCTCATCAGTGAGCACGACGTTCCCATCGCCACCCGCAGACCAGAGCCTCCGTGCGTCACTGCCCGTGGTCAACGTGCGCACAGCACACGTGTCAGGGGTCCTCGCTGCAGTAAGGTCAGGTCAGCTGTAAGGGGCAGAAATGCCACTCGGGCGGGGACCGTGTGCCAGCACACGGCTGGGCCCCGGGCCGGCGGGCGGGCGGGGCGGGCGGGGAAGTACTCACAGAGGCGCCTGCTTCTCCGCCAGCTCCCGGGTTTTCTCCTGCGATCACAAGGACAGAGCGAGCGTGAGCAACCAGCGCCGGGACGGCCGGGGACCGTCCGCGTGGGAACACGGCGGCGCTGCGCCGAGGCCTGCGGCGCGGGAAGGCGTTTCCCACGGGCTCTCACACCTCCCGTCCCATCACTGAACGTGACCTCGCCTTTCCCGCCAAGGAGTGCCTCCCGGCCGCCAGCTCCATGGCCTCCGGCCGGTCCCGGACAGCGCAGCTCGGCAAACCTCACACGCCCGGAGGCTCTGCTGCGCGGACGGTACCGTCAGCCCCAGCGGACGCGGCAGCGGAGGGGCCTGAGGGCTCGCACTGTGTGCGCATCCGGGCGGCCCGGCCAGCACTTCCTGGGAGGCTCAGGGGCCGCCGCCCAGGGAGCGCCCGGGGGGAGGTTCCATGTACAGACGGGGACCGGCTGGTCCTGCCCCCCACCCCCCACCGCGTTGCCAAAGGCGCTGCAGTGGGGTCGGCAGGAAGCACGGGCACCCCGGCCACACGGAGGCTCGGGGCTCCCAGCACCTTGTTCCCGGGCACGTGGCGGGGCCGGGCGGGGCCGGGAGGACACGGGACCAAAGCTCAGGAAGCACGGCCGACCCCGTGAGGGTGCAGGGCCACAGCGCGCCCCGGGCTGGAGGTGTGGACAGGCCCGAGGAGGGACTCGGATGTCCCCCTGCAGCCACAGCCCCCAGGGACCCCGCGCTGCCCCCCCCCCACCCCCCGAGAAGAGACTGACCCAGACGGTCTCGCGGATCGCCTTGGCGATCTTGAGCAGGAGCCGCCCGAAGGAGCCGGGCGGGAGGCGGGTGGCGGAGTGCTGGACGCAGAGGCAGAGCAGGAACGCGGGGGTCAGCTTGTGGTCCTCGCCGCCCGGCTCGATCAGCGTCATGATGCGCTGCAGCAGCGCGTCCTCCACGTCGGGCTCGAACTCCAGGCGCAGCTGCCGCGGCCGCGAGTCACCCGGGGCGCGGAGCTGGGCGCCGCACATCCTGCAGCTGTGGGGCAGGGCCTGCAGGCGGGCCAGGGCCGGCGCGGGCAGCGGCTGGGCCTGTGCCGGCTCCTTGAACAGCAGCAGGTAGTAGAGGCCCAGGGACAGCAGGTCCCCGTGGCGCAGAACCACGGTCCGGCCCCCCACCTCCGAGAAGTTGACAGCGACGGGCGCCCCGGGAAGGGGCTCCAGGACCAGCAGGCCCCCCGCCTGCTCCCGGCCGGAGGGGTGGTGCCGGCGGAGGGTGCAGTGCAGGGGCAGGATGTCGGGGGCCGAGAGGCTGATGCTGGGCTTGCTGGAGGGCGTCCTCTGGCCCACCGTGTGCCGCTCCCGGTTCAGCACGTACACCAGGCTGTCCTGGAAGGCAAGCACCGTGCCTGTCCGCCGGCCCCCGGCCCGGGACACCCCTTCCTGACTGGCTGCTGCCCCACCGGCCCCACACGGGCGCCCACCCTGTCCCGGGAGGAGCTCCCCCAGAGCAGCGTGGTGGCCCCCAGACCCCAGCGAGGGCCCGAGCAGGAGAGGAGAGAGGCCAGACGCGGGCCCAGCCCCCCCCACCCCCCACCCCCCACCCCCCACCCCGGTCCAGCTTTGCCAGCCCGGTGTCACCGAGCGCTCGGCAGCGGCGGGAGCGCGCTCAGCCGCACAGGCGGGAACAGCGCGGGGACGGCGGGGCGCGGGCAGGGCCTCTGAGGGCAGGGGCGGTGGGGGTGGTGGGGCGGCGGGCAGGGGGCGGTGGGGGCGGTGGGGGCGGTGGGGGCGGGCAGGGGTGGTGGGGGCGGCAGGGGCGGCTCACGTGCTGCTGGCTGTAGCCCTGCAGGAGCAGCAGGTGGGGCGACTCGTAGAGGGAGTAGCGCATGGCGTCCTGGCCGGGCTCCTGGGCGGCGGGGCTCAGGCTGGTCTCACTGGCCGAGCGGCGAAGCAGGGGTGCAGGGGGGCTCCGGGCGCCCCCCGAGGCCAAGGCTGGGGTGCCCTTGGCGCGGCTCCGCTGCAGCCTCCGGGCTTGGGCGTTTATCCCTGAAACAGGAGCCACGCGGTGCACAGCCAGAGCCCGTCTCCACGGCCCGGCCGACTCCACCTCAGGGGCCGCCTGTCCTAACGCCCGGCCGCACGGCACGGCACGGCGCGGCGCTGCCAGCCTGTCCAGGGACCACAGGACTCCGCCCACTCGCTCCTCCTCGCCAGGCCGGGCACCTCCAACCCCCCCCCCCCCCCGAGCCAGGAGCCCAGCTGCCCTATCCCTGGCACTGCCGGAGCCCAGCGCCCTCCCCTCGGGGCGCAAGCCCACCGCAGCATCAGCTGCTGGTCACATGCAGGTGCCGCACCGGCCCAGAGCCTGCCCGCCTCCTGTCCCTCCTGCGGGCGTGTGCAGGCATGTGTGGGCGTGTGCAGGCGTGTGCAGGCGTGTGCGCTGTGATGAGGAGACGGCCGTTGGTTCCCCCGCTTTACAAGGAGGAAGCGGTGAGCCAGCTGGTCTCCTAGGACAGCTTGGCTGCTCCTTCCCGAGGCTGCCCCCGCACTGCCCCGTCAGCACACACGTACACGCATGCACGCGCACACGCACATACATGTGCACACAAACACCCCACAAGACAGCCTTCTCCATCAGGAAGCGCCCTTTTGCACCACGGCTGCCGGATCGCTGAGCAGCCCGAGCCCAGCTCCCCACCTGCCCCGCTGACCCGCTCATCCTGAGCCCCTCCCGTCCCCTCCTGTCCCCCTCCGAGGCCTCCGCCTACAACCAGCTGAAAGCAAAGGCCGAGGGCGCCGCCTTACCGGAGCGGGAGCCCCGCAAGCGTGAAGAGCGACCTGCCTGCAGAGGAAGCTGCCTGCCGCAGCCCAGGGGGCAGGAGGCCGCGCAGCGCACGCTGGCAGTGGCGCAGCTGCTGCTCCGTCTGCCGCAGAGCCGGCCAGCAGCCGCAGGAGGGGCAGCCGGGCAGGAGGGGCCAGGAGGGGCCTGCAGGGGGGGCAAGGAGGGGCAGCCGGGCAGGAGGGGCCTGCGGGGGGGGGAAGGAGGGGCCAGGAGGGGTTGGGGAGCAGGGGGAGCAGGTGGGGGCGGAGGAGCAGGAGGAGCAGGGGGAGCAGGGGGAGCAGGTGGGGGCGGAGGAGCAGGAGGAGCAGGGGGAGCAGGGTGAGTAGGTGGGGGCAGGTGGAGCGGGGGAGCAGGTGGGGGCAGGGGGAGCAGGAGGGGGCAGGGGGAGCAGGAGGGGGCAGGGGGAACAGGTGGGGGTAGGGGGAGCAGGAGGGGGTAGGGGGAGCAGGAGGGGGCAGAGGGAACAGGTGGGGGCGGGGGAGCAGGTGGGGGCGGGGGAGCAGGCGGGGGGAGCAGGGAGCACAGGGGGCAGGCCCTGTCCCACCCCCCCTCTCAGGATGGCAGTCCCGGGCTTGGGGCCGCGCACAGACACTGAGCTGCGCCGAAGCGAAGCGACATTAAAACCAGCCCCGTGGTGTCCCGGCGCCCGAGCCTGTCCCCAGCGACGGTCGCAGGAGAGGACGCGCCTCAGTCCCAGCGGGAGGTCCGGGGCCACGCCCACACGGCCGGGAAGGCCCCTTTTCCGCCTCGATCCCCAGGGCCCACTCCTGCAGCTGGGGTCCCGCACCCCATGGCGGCGGCCCGGGGAGTCTCAGAGGCCGCTCGGTCCGGCCAGGTCCCTTGGTGTCCGGGCCGCCCGGCGGAGGGGGCGGGAGCCATTCCAGGGGGCTCAGGTGTAACCACCTCCTCACGCGGTTTCGCTCGCGTTATCTTAAAACTCATATGATCAGGGGCTCTCATGTCACCCCTGCAGGTCGTCCCGGTGTCCGCGGCATCCCCTCCGCTACTGAAGGAACTGGGGTGACACAGGCCCGGCTGCCCGACAGGGCCTGGGGGGCCCGAGCTGCAGAGGCGCAGCCAGCGGGCAGTGCAGCCGGGGCCTGGGCATCCCGCCCCGTCGCCTCCTCGCTGCCGAGCGAACCCTCCAAGCGCCAGGCTCCAGGGCAGGACCCCGCCGTTCTTTTCCAGAAGCAGTGCGGTGGCACCTGAGCCACGGGACTCTCTGTGGCCCCCTCCCTCCCCCCGTCTCCCCACACGGAGTCACGCAGACGCCCTTGCTGCTGGGGAGAGGCCCCTGCACCCCCTGAAGCTGCCGCTGCGCTCGGCTGCCGCTGCCGCGGGGACGGCGCGGGGAAGAGAAACAGCTTCCCCGGAGTCAGGACGGGGAGGCCCACCTGCAGCGTCACCGTCCCCCCGGCCTGTCTGCCCGTGGCCCCTCCTGCCCCTGCCGCTCCCCCACTCTGGGTGGAGGCCTCAGGCACGGCTGGCGGGGGCTGGCGGGGCCCCGACCCCTCCCTGGCCGAGCCCTTCTCTTCAGAGCACGTGAGGCAGGCGCACGCCCCGGGGGAGACCCGGGAAACGTACAGGGAGCGCCCTGTAATCCACAGCATCGCGTTTCTCAGGGCCGGTCGGTCGGTCACGGTGCACACCGCCGGTAAACTCTCCTGCACCCACTGTTCCTGCGCTCCAAGTCGCTCCGGGTAAAGAGTGGACCGCAGTGGGAGGCGGCACAGAACGGGAAAGAGGAACGCCACGCTCCAGAGGCCACAGGACACGAACCCAAACACGGCGCTTCCCCCGTCCAACAGCAGAGGCGCTGGATGCCGGTCACAGGGCAAACAGGATGAGGGACTCTCAGAAACTGCTGGTGGGATGTAAACTGGCCGTGGTCCCCCCAAAGTTTAAAGATAGCCATCAAGATGCTGGCAGCAACGCCAACATCACCTATCGAATGGGCTGATCTGCAGAGTGTCCCCTCGGGAGTTCGACCAGGAGAACGGGAGTTCGACCAGGAGAACGGGAGTTCGATCGCTCGCTATGACTGCGCTGACCACCAGGGGGCGGCGGGGAACATGGCGGGTGACCAGAGGTGCTGAGGGAGCGAGGGAAGGAGGAGGCGGGGAGGGGGGGAATCTGATCGGCCCTGATCACCAGCCAGGCCTAGGGACCCTACCCGTGCACCAGTTTCGTGCACCGGGCCTCCAGGATTAAGATACCAGTCTCTCTGTATCCACAGCTGTCTCCCTCCTCCCCAGGAACGTCCGTGTCAGCTGCCGTCCTGCAGAAACCATCAGAAGGAGCCAAGCGTTTCTGGAAAGTGATGTAGGTGAGCGTCACTCAGAGAAAACGGGAAACCGTCCGCCAGCGCAGGGACAGGACTGGGCGCACGCCTGTGCGGGGATTGCGACACGGTGTGAGGACGTCAACGTGGTGAGTGCGAACAGAGGCTGTGTGCGCAGGCGGGGCCGGTGATGGAGGGATAAACGCAACACTAAGAGGAGGCCCAGGTGCAGGCACCGCAACGCGGGAAACGTCCTCTCCAGACTTACCCTCCCTCCTCCTTTCTCTCCCCATTCGCCACGGCGCCGGGCGCGGGTGAGCACTGACCGCGGGGAGTCACATGTGAAGGGGGAGCACTGACCGCGGGGAGTTACATGTGAAGGGGGAGCACTGACCGCGGGGAGTCACATGTGAAGGGGGAGCACTGACCGTGGGAGTCACATGTGAAGGATGAGCACTGACCGTGGGAGCCACATGTAAAGGGTGAGCACTGACCGCGGGGAGTCACATGTGAAGGGGGAGCACTGACCGTGGGAGTCACATGTGAAGGGGGAGCACTGACCGTGGGAGTCACATGTGAAGGGGGAGCACTGACCGCGGGGAGTCACATGTGAAGGGGGAGCACTGACCGTGGGAGTCACATGTGAAGGGTGAGCACTGACCGTGGGAGCCACATGTAAAGGGTGAGCACTGACCGCGGGGAGTCACATGTGAAGGGGGAGCACTGACCGTGGGAGTCACATGTGAAGGGGGAGCACTGACCGCGGGGAGTTACATGTGAAGGGGGAGCACTGACCGCGGGGAGTCACATGTGAAGGGGGAGCACTGACCGTGGGAGTCACATGTGAAGGGTGAGCACTGACCGTGGGAGCCACATGTAAAGGGTGAGCACTGACCGCGGGGAGTCACATGTGAAGGGGGAGCACTGACCGTGGGAGTCACATGTGAAGGGGGAGCACTGACCGTGGGAGTTACATGTGAAGGGGGAGCACTGACCGCGGGGAGTTACATGTGAAGGGGGAGCACTGACCGTGGGAGTCACATGTGAAGGGTGAGCACTGACCGTGGGAGCCACATGTGAAGGGTGAGCACTGACCGCGGGGAGTCACATGTGAAGGGGGAGCACTGACCGTGGGAGTCACATGTGAAGGGGGAGCACTGACCGTGGGAGTTACATGTGAAGGGGGAGCACTGACCGTGGGAGTTACATGTGAAGGGGGAGCACTGACCGTGGGAGTCACATGTGAAGGGTGAGCACTGACCGCGGGGAGTTACATGTGAAGGGGGAGCACTGACCGTGGGAGTCACATGTGAAGGGGGAGCACTGACCGTGGGAGTTACATGTGAAGGGGGAGCACTGACCGTGGGAGTTACATGTGAAGGGGGAGCACTGACCGTGGAAGTCACATGTGAAGGGGGAGCACTGACCGTGGGAGTTACATGTGAAGGGGGAGCACTGACCGTGGAAGTCACATGTGAAGGGGGAGCACTGACCGTGGGAGTTACATGTGAAGGGGGAGCACTGACCGTGGGAGTCACATGTGAAGGGTGAGCACTGACCGTGGGAGCCACATGTGAAGGGTGAGCACTGACCGCGGGGAGTCACATGTGAAGGGGGAGCACTGACCGTGGGAGTCACATGTGAAGGGTGAGCACTGACCGTGGGAGTTACATGTGAAGGGGGAGCACTGACCGTGGGAGTTACATGTGAAGGGGGAGCACTGACCGTGGGAGTCACATGTGAAGGGTGAGCACTGACCGCGGGGAGTTACATGTGAAGGGGGAGCACTGACCATGGGAGTCACATGTGAAGGGGGAGCACTGACTGTGGGAGTCACATGTGAAGGGTGAGCACTGACCGCGGGGAGTTACATGTGAAGGGGGAGCACTGACCATGGGAGTTACATGTGAAGGGGGAGCACTGACCATGGGAATCACATGTAAAGGGTGAGCACTGACCGTGGGAGTTACATGTAAAGGGGGAGCACTGACCACGGGGAGTCACATGTAAAGGGTGAGCACTGACCGTGGGAGTTACATGTGAAGGGGGAGCACTGACCGTGGGAGTCACATGTGAAGGGTGAGCACTGACCGCGGGGAGTTACATGTAAAGGGTGAGCACTGACCGTGGGAGTTACATGTGAAGGGGGAGCACTGACCGTGGAAGTCACATGTGAAGGGGGAGCACTGACCATGGGAGTCACATGTGAAGGGGGAGCACTGACCGTGGGAGTTACATGTGAAGGGGGAGCACTGACCGTGGAAGTCACATGTGAAGGGGGAGCACTGACCATGGGAGTCACATGTGAAGGGTGAGCACTGACCGCGGGGAGTTACATGTAAAGGGTGAGCACTGACCGTGGGAGTTACATGTGAAGGGGGAGCACTGACCGTGGAAGTCACATGTGAAGGGGGAGCACTGACCATGGGAGTTACATGTGAAGGGGGAGCACTGACCATGGGAGTTACATGTAAAGGGGGAGCACTGACCGTGGGAGTCACATGTGAAGGGGGAGCACTGACCATGGGAGTCACATGTGAAGGGGGAGCACTGACCGTGGGAGTTACATGTGAAGGGGAAGCACTGACCGTGGGAGTCACATGTGAAGGGTGGAGGAGCACCGTGCCCAGGGCCCCGTCGGAGCCCTCACACTGAAGCTGCCGGGAGCACCCTCCTCCCTGGGAGGAGCCAGGAACCTAATGAGGAGAACAGAACCTGAGCAGATAACGTGCTGAAGCCATGAGTCAGCCGGAACCTGAGCAGATAACATGCTGAAGCCATGAGTCAGCCGCGGGGGACACGGAGCTCCCGGGCCGGGCGGGAAGGGCGATGCGGCCCCAGCAGGGATGGTCTCGGCTCACACCACAGGCCAGTCTGCTCCCCGATGCCGCTGAGCCCTCTTACAGGGGACATGGGGGGCCTGGGCTCCTCCTCCGAACGTCAGCAAGCTCAGGGCAAGGCCGCCCGCCACCCTGCCCAGCGCGCTCCTGGGCCCAGCCGGGAGCCGGAGCCAGAGCCGGGAGCCAGAGCCGAAGCTGGCCTTGTCCAGAGCCACCTGCGGCCACCTGCTAGCTGTCTTCACTCCCTGCCCCCCAGCCGGGCCCGCAGTTCTGGGATGAGCTCCTGGGCTCACTTCAAGTTGGAAGAGAGCTGGGGAGAGAGCCCTGAACGAACGTAGAGCAAAAAGACAAACGGGGAGAGAAAGGCCGGGAGAGCAGGCTCAGGCCGGGAGAGCAGGCTCAGGCCGGGAGAGCAGGCTCAGGCCGGGAGAGCAGGCTCAGGCCAGGAGAGCAGGCTCGGGCCGGGAGGCGCTCGGGCCGGGAGGACCAGCTCCGGGGACCAGAGGAAGGAGGTCAGGCGAGGTGGCCGGTCAGCTCCGCACGCCCGGAGGGTTCAAAGGTAGAGACGGTGAAAGCCGGCAAGTGGGCGCGTTCCAATGAGCTCAGTAAATACTTAGGGGAGACACAACATAAATACGATCGTGCAACGACGGTAATTTTAATAAAGTAAAAGTCCAGCACTGGGGGGAAACGCACCGAGACACGCACCGCATTTCAGAACGAGGCCGAGGCGCAGAGGGGAGAGCTTGGGGGCGGGGGGAGGGGCGGGGCTCAGAATGTGCTGCAGCTTCTGCGGGCTGGAAGCTGGGAGAGTGGACTCAGCCTTCAGAATTCTAGGGAGGAAAAGTACTTTCATTCTGAAATGCCACGCGTGGCTCTGGGGCAGCCAGCAGCTGGAACCGCGAAGACGGGAAGGTCGTCGGCAGAGGGGTGAACGCGGGATTGGCGGCAGGTGCCAAGAAAAGAGCGAACACGTGGACGACGATGGCCACAGCTAATCTCACAGAGACGGAAAGCTGGGCGCGAAGGGAAGTAGCTGCGCCAACCTCCGCCGTGGAGGCTGTCCCCGGCCTTCCAGCTGAACCCGCTCCGCCTAAGCAGTCTCCGGGGCGGGGCGGGGCGGGGAGGGCTGGCAGGGGAGGGGCGAGGAGAGCGGCACCAGGCGGCTGGCAGGGGAGGGGCGAGGGAGGAAGGCACCAGGCGACTGACAGGGGAGAGAGCAGAGGGGCCGGAGGGTCAGGCTGAGAGGTGGAAGCACACGCCAAAGAGCGGCAGTTCACACGGCACGGGAGCCCTGGGGCGTGGGGGCGTCCTGGCCCCCTGCCACTGTGGTTCTAATCAGCCGGGAGGAAGGGGCTTTAGCTGCGCGCAGACATCCCTTTGGTGAAAATGAGCAAGCGTTACATGTACACACTCTTCAACCCTGAGCGAATGAGCGCACACACCGTGGCGTCCGTCCCACACTTTGCCCTCTCCCGCCTCTGGGATGGGAGCAGCCTGTATCCGTGGGACCGCCGGCCAGGCAGCAGGGAGATGTGAGGACCTGGTGGTTATTGGGGGGTGGGGCGGGGGGGCGACATTTCGGCCTCCTCGGGGCCCCGGAAGAACAGCTGAGTCTGCACGAGCCTGGAGAAGCCCGGCGGCAGCGGAGGGAGCCCCCGAGGCCAGCGGAGCCGGATGGAGCGGCCCTCGCGCTGCAGAAAGGCCCAGCCCTGCCGTGCGCCGAGCGCAGACTCCGAGCCCGGGGACCTGGCGGGCTGGGTGCTGTTCCAGCCACGGGTGTGCGGTTGTGACCCAGAACGCCACGCTACCTACTCCTGCCCACCCTGTGCGGGGCCAGGCGGTCGCTCCCGGCCACGCCACCTGGGGCGCTCCCGACCGCAGTGCCGGCCGCACCTGCCTCCCGTTACTCCCACGCGGGTTTGGGAGGAGACTCCGGGAGCCTGGGGGGGATATGGACGTAGACTGAGCCCCTGGGGCCAGAGGGCAGACTGTGGCCAGACGACGCCCGTGACCTCGCCCCTGGAGCGTGCCCTGCCCGGTGGGCTGCGTGAGCCCCCAGCGTCCCAGCCCAGGAGGTGCTGCAGGTGCGACCAGTCCCGCTCCCGCCGCTCTGGGCCAGGTGGGCCTGACAAGGCGCTTCCAGCACGCGGGCGCTGTGGCCGCGGGGCAGGGGCCTACGACTCCCCGAGAGCGCAGCCCGCAGCCCCGGGGTCAGGACCTGCAGCCGCGGAACGAGTCCTGCCGGCATCAGAGCAGCTCAACCAGCTTCCTCCCGCGCCTCCGCACCCCGGCCTGAAGGTAGGGTCTTTCGAGCACTTTCTTCCTGAAAGCGTTGGCCAGTTTCAGGGGGGTCCAGTGGTGTTGACAGAAAGCAAAGCCCTGCCCCTCTCCCCCGTGGAGAGGCCAGGCGGAGGAGGGGAGCTGTTAGGATGCGCGTCCTGGTGGAGAGAGCGAGGCGCGGCTCCCACGGCAGGCCCGGCTCCTGGGCCCCGGGCCGCACTCGGCTGCGTTCCTGTTTGTTCAGCTGCTCCGATGCGTCGCCCCCCACCCCCACCCCAGCTCCGTGAGGGGAAACAGTTCCGGGCGCTGGCGTTCAGTGCCTTTCTCTCCATCTGTGTGTGAGGTTCACCTCCCTTATGAACAAGCGCTAACGTAGCCAGGAGAGGGGGGACGCCCATGTCCTCACCGTGTGGGCAGGCCTCTCCCGAGGGCGCCAGCAGCTCGGTGTGCCCAGCCAGCCCCACCCCCGAGTTCCCCCTCCTGTCAGCCACCTGCGTCTGACCTCCCCCGATCCCCCCCCCATCGGTATAGTCCGAGGCCTTCCAGGCACCCACAGGCATGAGTCACGCAGGACATGACCCGCCGGGAGACAGGGAAGGACATTCTCTCGCCCACCAGGGAGCAAGAGGCGCTGCGTGGGGCACGCTCCCACGCGTGCATTCGTGTACTCACACTTAGGTCTGACTGAGATAGGACACACACATGAAGCACCTCTGGAAAGTACCGTTTCATTTTGTAAGTTTTTTTAAACTTTGATGAAATGGTACCATGGGGTATGTATCCTTCTCCAGCTTGTTTTTTGTTTTGTTTTTTATATTTTTATTGATTTCAGAGAGGAAGGGAGAGGGAGGGAGGGAGAAACACCAATGATGAGAGGATCACTGGTCGGCTGCCTCCTGCACGCCCCCTACTGGGGATCAAGCCCGAAACTGGGGCATGGGCCCTTGACCGAAATCGAACACAGGACCCTTCAGTCCGCAGGCGATGCTCTATCCACTGAGCCACACCAGCTAGGGCTCCAGCTTGCCCTTTTAATCAGATCATGTCGGTGCTCACTCCTGTTCACTGCAGGGCACTCCATCGTGAAATGGGGAATGTGTGGATTGGCGGTGTGCGACGGCCAGTGTGCTCACGGACGACACTGGGACTCTCAGGTCACGTGCACGGGGCTAAGTCCTCGCCGGGTGGTGAGGACACGCAGTGCGCCCTGAGCAGAGGCGCTGAGGCCGCCGCCAGCCAGCATTTCAGGGGTTAAGTCACCTCGTCTTCCAGGCCATCCACCCTGGCGGCGGTGTGTGTACCCGTCCGGTTCGGGTTCGGTGTTCACATCCACATTCGAAAGTGGACGTGGCTGGCCCCTTTTCTCTCTGAGACCTCCCTGCTCTGGCTCGGCTGTGCGGGGCGCAGCGCTGTCCCGCGGAAGGCGTCTTCTCTCTCTGTCTCGGGAAGCGCGGACAGAGCGCACATCGCCCGCCCGTGGGCAGAACTGGTCGGCTCGCCTCCCAGGCCTGTGTTCCTGCGGTTTCCTCTGGTTCGGTCGGCTCGTTTTCACACGCTCCCGCGGCTCCCGCCAGCGCTGCAGGGCTGCTCGGGCTCCCGGTGGCGAGTGCCTCTCCTGGGAGAGTCCATGCGCGGAGCGTGCTGGCTGCTGGCCATGGCGGCCCGCAGCTCTGTGCAGGCCTGCCCCCTGCTTGCAGCTCTGCCCCCGGCTCCCGAGACTGTCGTGTCCCGTCTCACTCCCTGCCCCAGCCTGGCCGGCTCTCACTACTCGCCAGCCTGCTCCCCCTCGCTGGCCTCTCGCCGCGTGCTCACCGGCTGTCTCTCTACTCCCCGCTGTGTCCTGTCTTCCCGCCCTGGGTCACGGTGTTCCTTGTACTAGTGATGCAGGCAGGGGGCCCCATTTTCTCGTGTGTGCATTTAAAGCTGCAGCCCTCCTGCCTTAAAACGCTAGCCCCCCCCGCCCCCGCCCCGGTGCCTTTCCATGGCCGTGCGTGGTGTGGAAGAGTCTGGGCGCCGAACTGTGGGCGCTGTGTCCGGCGCTCTCTCCTGCCTGGCAGTCCCCGCCCGCCCTCCCCCCAGCACGATGGTGAGCGGTGATGAGGTCAGGTCCCCGCAGCAGGCGCAGCTCTGGGACCACGTCCCAGGCACGAAAGGGGAGGGACGCCACTGTGGGGCCTTCCGGGGCGCTCCAGGGAAGGAGGGCGGTGTGCAGGGGCACCTTTGCCCGGGCCCCTCCCTCCTTTTCCTGCCTTAAGTGGCAGTGTGATGGTGGCCCTGCAGTCACCCTGCATCTTGAGGTGACCTCGGGGTGACCTTGAGGATGCTGGGGTTGAACGTCGAGGAAGCCAGGTCCGTGGGGACCAAGAGGGGCTCGGTCAGTGCTGACCACGCCCTCTGTGCGAGGCAGAAGGAAGCCGAGTGTGCTCAGCTACTGCTTCCGGCCAGATGCGATTCCCAATGGATAGCACTTTTTTACAAATATATACTTATTGATTTCAGAGAGGAAGGGAGAGGGAGGGAGAGATAGAAACATCGATGATGAGAGAGAATCATTGATCGGCTGCCTCCTGCACGCCCCCTACTGGGGATCAAACCCGCAACCCAGGCATGTGCCCTTGACTGGAATCGAACCCAGGACTCTTCAGTCCACAGACTGATGCTCTATCCACTGAGCCAAACCAGCTAGGGCCTGATATCACTTTTAAGATATCAGTTGGGTTTATAAATTATGAAATAGTTCACACACATGAACACATTTGTAACTCAGACTAAGGATAAAACGAACACCATTTCACCGCCCCCCCCCCCCCCCAAGAGAGCGGGCACTGCAGTCTGGCTGCGTGCTCACAGCTGCACCCCTGCCTCCCCCTCTCCCACCGAGGGAACCCGGGCTGGAGCCGTGTTTCGCGTCCCCTTGCTTTGCAGCTACAGCTACACCACACGTTCTGTAACCCTGAGTTAAACCGTGTGTGAATTATACCCACACGCTTTTCTGCAATTTCCTGTTTCCCTCAACATTATGAGCTGACCATGTCGATCATGTAACTACGGTCCGTTCAATCTCGCCGCTTTCCATTGTCGACTGCATGCCACACCCTGTGTGTCAGCCCGTGTGCACCTGTGGGGTACCTCAGCTTTAACTATTACAGAACACGCTACAGACGCTCCTGGCGCCTCAGACGCGGTCCCCCCTCTATGTCTGACACCGTGACATAGAGGGAGAGCTGTGACATTTACATGGCACACCGGAGGGCGTGTAGAGTTCCGGACAGGGCCACCTCGAGGAGAAAGGGACCAGTTAGATGAAGCCCCTCGGGGCCCCACAGCCGGAGGCAGAGACCTGCTGGCAGGATAAACGGAACGCAGGGAGTGGGCATGTCAGGGGCATCAGACAAGACCCAGCTGTCTCCCAAAGGGATCAGAACGACGTGCACCCTCATCATCACTGTATAGTGTCCCCACCGCTCCTCAGCCTTGCCACGCTGATCCCTGTGAACTTTATTTCTAAGAAATACCTCCGCGTCTTCGTTTGTAGTTTCCTCACTACTAACACGGCTGAGCGTCCTGTGTTCATTATTTGACACAATGAAGAGACTCCGTCCCTCGGCCTCTTTCTTCGTGGCGGGAGCTTTGTTGTGTCTCCTGGACAGTGTCCTCTGTGCCCTTGTTACTGACTTCTAACTCTGTTCTGGAATCACAGAACAAGTTTTGTGAAGCTGATACTTTGAAAGACGTTGTCCTACTTTCTGATCTAGCACAGGGTTAACTTTTGCACATGCCCAGTGCTTATCTATGTATATAAAACCCTAATATGTAAATAGACCAACGGCGGAACAACCAGTCGCTATGATGTGTGCTGACCACCAGGGGGTGTGCACGGAACATGGTGGGCTTCGGTCGCGGTGGGATGGTGGAAGGAACAGGTGAGCAGGGGCACCAGACCAAGGCGGGGTGCTGGTCGCTGTCATCAGGGCAAGCCTCTGGTGGTTACTGAAAACGCTTTGCTCCTGCGCACTGCGGTCCCACCCGGCGCTCGCACCCGCTGCCGGCACCTGGCGCCAGTCTTGCTTGGCCCTGGCCCCACTCGCACCCACTGCTGGCGGCAGCCCCAATCGCTCTGCGCCGTCAGCGCGTGGGAGCAGCGGCGGCGGCGGGAGCAGGGCTGCCAGCAGAAAGGAGACTGGGGGCCGCAGCCGGAGGGGCCAAGACCCGCCCCTGTGCCCACCGCAGCCTCACGGCCCACAGTTCCTTTCAAGGTGCACGAATCCATGCTCTGGGCCCCTAGTTTGAGAATAATATGCACTTCTAATTGTTGGGTGGCGGGCACTACCATAAATGTCCACTAGGTAAGGGTGTCTCCAGCCAGGAGCGGGAGAAACGCAGCCTGGCCGCCTGTCTACATCCTGTCCGGGCTGCCTTCCCCCGCAGCGGCAGGCAAGTAGTTGAGACTGAGACCGAGTGGCCTCACAGAGCACACGGTACTGACTCTCTGCCTGGCGCTATAGAGGAGGTTTGCCAACCACGGCTGAGCTCCACACCGTTTCCCTTTTTGTCATTTTGATGCCATTAATGAAAGCGTTGTTTTAAAGTCCTCCATGGCGCTGACAATTTCTGTTTATCGTTGTTACCTTAGGTTGAGGCTATGAGATGCAAACCAGTTTCAAATCCCTCCATTTCCTGCTGTGTTTCTTCTGTCATTCATGCACTGGCCCCTTTGTCCCTCGAAATTATTTGTGCTTTGAAATCTGTTTGGATGATATTGTTACGTAACAACTTCTTTTCATCGGTATTTCTTCTTTCCATTCTCTTATGTCCATTTTGGGTGTGTCTCTCATTAAAATAAAACACACACACACACACTAAAAAAACAGCATGCAGCTGGACTTAGTTTTTCCATGGAATCTGACCATCTCCTTTAGTTAGGAAGTTTGCTCCATTATTATACACAGTGACAGATATATTTGGTTTCATTTCCACCACCCTAGATCGTATTCTTGTTATACTATATTTTATGTGACCCCCCTTTCTTTCCTGCCTTCTTTTGGATTAAGACTTTTAAACTCCAATTTTTACCTTTATGGATTTGAAGTTTTGGCCTTTTTGTAATTTCCCCTAATAGTATAACATGAATTCTATAGTTCATAAAGTCAGAACGTTCCTCGGTGGCTTCACCCTCCTCCGGAACAATGTAGAACATCCGCACTTGTAATGCCAGGTTGAGATCCCTTCACTAACTCCTTCGCTGTTTGTTTTTATTGTGTTTTCAGTGGAGAAATACATCATCTGTTTTCAAAATAGCGCTTGAAACAATACAAGTACAGGTGCAAACTCCAGTCATGAGACACTACATACATGAGATGAGAAAAACAGTCTGATATTCAGGCTTAGTAAAACAATGTGTAAACAAAGACAAGACTAAATGTGTGCCTGGCGAATTCCACCCGATGCCACAGCTGCTGCCAACACCGGGCACCGGGCACACCTGACTCATGACTGCAGCAGGCGGCTGGGGACTGCACAGGCTGAGCTGTGGGAAAGGCCCACTGTGTGCTGAAAAGAAAGGCTCCGTTACTGCACAGCCCAGAAGGAAGGAAATTATAGTTCAACGGTGGGAAAATTAACCCAGAGGATAGAGAAAGGGTTTAAGGAGTTGCAGTTTAATGTGGAAACTGCACAGGCGGTAGAGAGGGACGCAGGCGAGAGGGGAGGAGACAGAACTGGACTAATGGAGAGCCTGGCAGGGTGCTGTGTCCAGGTTACGACGGCTTTCATTCATCTATGTCTGTTGTCACTCACGTTTCCTGAACATGGATGTTCTGCGTAATCATGAGTGGTGTTTTCTTGAAAAGTATTCCTAATAGTTTGTAGGATAAAACAAAAGAGTAGAAAGCCAACTAGATGGCAAGGCCTTGCTAGAAACTATTTTTTTTTAGATGTAAAGTTTACTGATGGATTTTAGTAAACAAAAATTGGCATAAAACTCTTGGAGAAAAGATCTTTCTGCTTCCCTGTTTAAATTGGACGTGAGCGCCCCATAAACAGGTATTCTGTGAAGTACACAAAATTTCTCATGTGTAGAGATCAAGTGGCCATCCAAGACTAATGTTTCACGGGCATTACTTTCAGTCAAGTTTTAGTAAAATATTAGCCCTGGGACCAAAATGTCATGTTTTGTGCCATGTGGCCACAAGACTTGATTTCATATCATGGTTAAGAAAATACTAGCATTCTGGGTTTTTTTTGTGAAACAACATACAAGCATACCGTGTGCATACAAGCAAAGCAAAGCAAAGAAGCGGGAGACACAAGGCTACCTTGTCGTAAGACAAATGATTAAGGACAACAGAACACGGAGCTGTCAGCTCCAAGACAATGTTAGCTGTTTGATCGCTGACTGTGTGCGTTATAAAACAATCCTACAGAAAAAAAACAATGTCACTTCTTGACCATGTCCCATCAAAACCAAAGCATTAACTAACTACTGTTTCGATGTCAAATATATACCGTACGAGCTACCATTTCATTTCAGAGGGTCACAGCTACCTCCCAGGAACTGCGCTAGATGAACTTTCCTGCTTTTCCTGAAGTACAGTACACTGCACAGGGGTATCCAATTTGGAGCTTAACAATGAAAATGCTTCAGGAAAAAACTAAAACTCATCCAGCTGAAACCTCTGAAATTAGTTCTCACTTCTAATCATACACATAAAGTGCATCATCAATGTAAGGATATCTGATACCAATTTGTATGGCAAGTTTCCCTCAACAATGCATCAAGCATAAATGCAGGCCAGAAGTCAGTCACGGGTACAAAGATAGCTGGAGCTTTTTTCTCATTTTCTCTTTAAGGGAAGCAGTCCTTTGAAATAGTGAATATAACTGTTGCTGACACATTAATAATCTACACAATAACAGCAGCACTTCTAGCTTCATGTACTAACCTGGACTTCTGATCAAGATTAGCCCAGCAAAGGGAGTTACCAAGTCAGCCTAAATCTCTTTGGAGTCTGATCTAGTTTGGCACCCTTCCTTCTCCTCCTTTAGCATTTGAAGACAACAGATCGAGCTGGCAGATATTATTTATGGAAGCTTGAGGTTGTTTTTATCAGTTCAATCTGTTTTATTGAAGTCTTGTTAACAGGAATAGGATTTGCAGGGAGAGCAGGGGTATTGGAAAGGTTTCTACTGGATGTCTCCTGCCAGGCCAACAGAGAAGCTGCTGTCTGAATACTCCCAGTTGAGTGTACTCTCTTTACAAGACTGCTCCTCTTCTATCTTAGTGTCCTCGGTCCTTCCGTCTCTATGAGGTGAGAATGTCCTCTAGACTCCTACTATAGGGTTAGCTATGTTTGTGGCTGCGGCCCCCGAAGGCCTGGGTGGATGGTTTACCAGAAGTGTTGAAGAAACAAGTCTAGTGATCGTGGGCTTTGGAGGTGGAGAAATGGCTGCTTGTGAGGCAGTCTGAGGAATGCTCTCGCTTGCACCCCCCGAGCTCTCACTGGGGTTCGCTTGCTGCAAGGTAACTTCAGTAACCTGCACGCTGGCCGCAGACGCTGCCATTACAGCCAGAACAGGACTGTTTCTGCCCTGAGAGCAGCCGGTTCCTGGGCCAGTCTTCACAGTGCTTGTAGGCGAAGGCACAGACACGCTGTTCTCACTGTCTGCAGACGAGTCAAGACTGCTGTCATTCAGAGCTGTCAATCTGACATCTTCCATGGAATGTGTTTTATTTTTCTGAAGCACGTGATTAGGTAGTAGCTGGTGAAGCTCCTTTCTTCTTAAATGCATTGCATCGATTTTCATATCCATCTCAAACATCTTACTATTTATTGCTTGCCTATAAACTGTATCTGTGAAAGACTGGATATCATAGGTGAGGTCGATACTGAGAACTTCAGAATTTTCTGGCTTTTTTAACACTAACCCAATCACCCACATTGTGCAAAATTCTTCCTTGTCAGGATTTTCTTTGGGCGCTGGGAATGACTGGGGATTCACATGAGCCAGTGTAATAAACTCATTCTTCTCCAAGCTTCCAACCAGGATGCGGATTTTTGATTCCACCAAGCCCACCCATTCTAGACGTTGCTTTTCTGTTGGAGCGCTTGCTAGAAGTACAATATAATGCTTATACTTTTGAAAGAAGCTTGGAGCTTCAAAAAGTTTGGACCACTCTGCCTTACTCAGCAAAATCTCATGTGTGATAGCAAGGCCTTGTTTAAACTCCTCAATCATGACCATCCTTGTCGAAACAGACACGTTGTAGGTGGAGTTCTGCTGTGGGTATGCCGGCGTGATGATAGGCATGAGGTGGTACCTGTCGCTGGGGTTTACTCTTGGGTCCCAAACAGGCAAATTAAGATTTTGTTCTTCAGGCTCTTTCAGTAGCACTGGGTTTGGCCACTCCCATTCAGAAAACACTAAGAAAAACTTACGCACAAGAGTTGACGCCACTGCATTTGGATAAAGCTGGCAAGTCCTTGCCACTAGCATGGCCCAGGAAACACCTCCCAGGAAGCCCAATATATTGGAGTAGATGTTGTGGCATTTCGCCCACAGTTTGATAGCTCTGAGAGTTAACCTGAAGTTGTCAATGTTTGGTACTAGATGTAAGATTTCATCAGTTACCCGGCAACCATTAAGGCTTCTTATGCATCTAATATCTAAATTTTTAAGCAGACTGTCATCTCTTAGGTCCAAATCTTCTGGAATAGTCTGCAGTGCTAATCTTGCAAACAAAATATCAATCTCTATCCCATCAAAACACAGTCTGATAACTGGTACAAATGCCTCCTCAACAGCCCTTAAGTCCTTTACTTCTTCGTGTAGTTTCAACTTATCATAGAAGGAAGTGAAAAAGTCACTTCGGTCCACATGTCTTGGTGCAACGCACAGCGCGTCTATGTCGGCCCCTTTCGTGTGCACCCCCAATCTGTAAGAGCCGAATGTAAAGATTTTGCCTCCAACGTTTTCAATTATAGCGGGTGGAAGACTTTTGCTTTCACTGATTTCTCGTATCCATTCCTTTACCAGATTATTTAATTTTTCCAAAATTAAAATCCTGCGCTGCAGTTCCTCTTCCTCTTCTAAAACCCCAAAGGGCTTCAGGGTTTCAATTAATTTCTGGGTAAGTATGCAGTCTGTCTCCTTGGGGGCGGCTAAACTGATGGGGGAGGAGATGCCATAGAGCTTGGGTGGCGGCGGGGTCTGCTGTGATCCCGGGGTTGTCACCGGAAACGGCATCATCTCTAGCGCTGGCCCGGCCACGCCACGTTCCCCGCCACCGCGACCTCCGTGGCCGCTGCCCGGGTCATGATCCGCTGAGGCGGGAGGGGCGGGGCTCCTACCAGCCCAGGTCTGACCCGCTCCCGCTCCGCTCCCGCCGCTTCAAGCGTCTCTCCGCTGTCCCCTGGGCCCCAACATGGCGCCCGGGCCCTCAACCCGCCGCGCCGTTCTAGAACTGCCACACACGCCGCGTATGCCAGGGCGCATGCGTGCCGCGCAGAGCCTCACGGGAGTTGTAGTTTCCAGGGGTCTGCCGTAGAATTCGGGCTTCAGTCTTGGGGCGGTGGGGGGAGCCTCGGATTTGGCTTTTTTACTATTTTCTACGTTTGCTCTGACCTACCATCTATTGCCTTGCTCACCATTTCTTAGACCTCAGATCTACTTCCTCCGCCTCCGAGGCCCAACAAGCACCCTGCTCAGGACACTGGGGAGGGCCGACACAGCTCACCCACACCCGCCGCTCCCAGTCCAGGGCCAGGCCCCGGCACTGCCCACAGACACGGTGGGTTGCCACAGGCGGTAGGGGTGCCGCCGGCTTCGGGGAGAGGCGGGAGGTGCTGCTAGGCGTCCTCCACGCCTGAGGACTAGCGCCCCACTGCCAGCACCCCCCCCCCCCCCCCCCCCCCAGGCTGAGGAACGAGCAAGTCCGCTCCCGCCCGGGAAACAAACAGCCTGGCCGCCCGGCAGGCCGCTGGCGGAAACCACAGGGCCGGCCCGCACCCGAGCCCACGGCCCCTATCGCAGGGAGCCGAGCCCTCTGCCGCCTCCGGAGCCGCCGGGGAGCCGCTCGCAGCCCCCGCACCCCCCACGCCGCCGGCGCCCCAGAACTGACACACACACGGCTGCTCTGGACACCGGGAAGCGCAGCTGTGCGAGGCGGTGTTTAAGGACAGCAAACACCACGGCGCCTGAACGGGACACCGGCCCTCTGGGGGTGGGGCTGATTCTGCTTCCCCTCCACCGTCTGGCACACCCGCTTCCCACGTGACTTCCCGCGGAACCAGCCCGCGTGCAGGAGACGGGATCCAGGGGGCTCCCCCGGCTCTCTCTCTCACACACACACACACTCATACACTCACACACACTCATACACTCATACACTCACACTCACACACACACACGCACTCACACTCACACACAGCTGCTGCGCAGATGTGCGCCCTGGGCTTTGGCTAAAGGCCAACTCTGAGACCAGTGCAACCAGTGAGCCCCACAGTGTCCTTCCTGTGGGGCAGCAGCTGGAATCATGGAAATCACTGTGCCGGGGACCTGCACCTGGGAAGGCCGGTTCACTCACACGCACAGGAACACGCAGGCGCGCACACACACACACACACACACACACACACAGGGGCAGTCCCTCCCTTTCCACCTCTGCTCACTGGGGAACACGCAGACACACACACACACACACACACACACACAGGCAGTCCCTCCCTTTCCACCACTGCTCACTGGGGAACACGCAGACACACACACACACACACACACACACACAGGGGCAGTCCCTCCCTTTCCACCTCTGCTCACTGGGGAACACGCAGACACACACACACACACACACACACAGGGGCAGTCCCTCCCTTTCCACCTCTGCTCACTGGGGAACAAACACGCAGACACACACACACACACACACACACACAGGGGCAGTCCCTCCCTTTCCACCTCTGCTCACTGGGGAACACGCCTGCAGGTGGTAGAAGCCGGGCAAAGGCCGCTCCCAGGGCAGACGGACGAGCCCAGATCCTTTCTCATCAAACTTAACCCAGTTACCAGCCCTGGGCCGACACCCTTTCCTTCCTCACTCCACTTCAGTGACTTCGGGTTTGTTGTTTTGTTTTTTTTATTGGTTTTAGAGAGGAGGGGGGAAGAGAGACAGAGACAGACAGACAGACATTGACTTGTTGTCCCACTTATCTGTGTATTCATTGGTTGATTCTTGTATGTTCCCTGACCCGGGATCGATCCCAGTGGTCGGCAAACTCATTAGTCAACAGAGCGGCAAACTGCGGCTCGCGAGCCGCATGTGGCTCGCGAGCCGCAGTTTGCCGACCACTGCTCTAACCAACTGAGCTGCCCGCCAGGGCCCACTTCCCAGTGGCTTTGAGTCTCTCCGTGGTTCCCACTGGTGGTGAGGATGCAGGGGGACCCTGGGCCACTCAGCTGCCACCGACGGGTCTCGGGAAGGGGCTGGATCACGCCTCGCTCCCTCGGGCCAGAGGATGGTGAGCAGACCTCACAGGATGGTGAAGGGCTGCCGGCGGCACCTGCGAGGCCAAAGCTGCAGCATCCCCTGCACAGCGAGCCGTTCAGAGTGTACGTGCCACGCGTGCACACGTGTGAGTGCACACACAGTCCTGTGTCCACAAATCCATGCATCACGGGGATAACCAGACGAAGGTGCTCACTCAGAGGTCTGGACCCTGGTCAAGCTCTGGAGCAGGGCTCGGACCGTGTGGGTCTGTCCCGGGCGCCGTCCCTGGCTGCCCTCCCATCCTTCTAAGGACAGAGACGAGCGTGCCTGCCCTGGGACACCGTCCCCATCGCCACGGTGTCTTTACTGCCGCCGGTGGCAAGGTCAGGAGGCACTGACTGCCCCGACCACACCCCGAGTGGAAGGCCAGCAAGGAAGGCCGCCTCCCTGGGGTCTGGGAGGCCTGCGCCGGGCAGGTAACACAACCCGCTTCCGCCAGAGAAGTGTGTCAGCGAGACCGGCCGGCTCAATGGGCTCTTTATTTGAAAGGTTCTGCAAAGCCACCACCACGTTGAACAGGCTGTGGGCAGCGGCCTGGTCTGGCCTTGGCTGCTGGGAAAGGCACGGGCCTGAGGGGCAGTGCGCGGAGACCAAGGCCACCCCGCAGGTGCCGTCCGCCCCGCGCCCCGCCAGGAACCAGCTGTGCGACACAGAGCAGGCTTTCCCACGCCGACCCCGGGGCCTGGGGCCGTGACCTTCAGGACAGGCCGGGCTGGCTGTGTCCACATGCTCTCCGCAGTGGAGAAAACACCGGCGGGACAGCGCCTGGAGCGGAGCCCCGGCCCCGGCCCCACACCGCAGCCTGGCCTCCTGGGACGTCTTCCAGAGGAGGGGGGTCAGGATGAGACAGCAAACCCAGGACGCCGGGCCCAGGGGTGTGGCCATCAGGCGCTGGTCTGAGGCTTAAGACTTAAAACAGCCATCACATCCTCCACGTCGGCCTGCTTGTGCGGCGCCACGTGCAGAACCCTGCACATCAGTGGTAAAGGCCTGCGCCCTGTCCGGGGCCCCTCCCCACCCCGTCTGGGCAGCCCGGCCTGTGAGCACCGAGCACCCTGCTCACGCGGGCAGGAAGCGTTAACGGGAGCGACGACACCCACAACGGGCACTTCCCGAGGCCGAGCTCAGGGCTGTACGCACATCACTTCCCAACCCCATTCTCCAGGTCAGAAAACTGAGGCCCACAGAGGCGAAGCGATTTGCCTAGGGCAGTGGTCGGCAAACAGCGGCCACGGCTTGCTGCTCTGTTGACTAATGAGTTTGCCGACCACTGTCATATACTCCCCTTTACCTCTCCACACACAACATGCCACAATTGCCTAATCCTCACAGCTTCCAACTACACGGTGACATTTAGTCTAGTCCAGTGGTTGGCAAACTCATTAGTCAACAGAGCGGCAAACCGCAGCTCGTGAGCCACGGTTTGCCGACCACTGGCCTAAGGTAACAGAGGGCCGCTGCACGGGGCACCGCTGTCGCTGTGGGACACAGCAGTCCTGCCGGGCCCGAGGGAGCCCAGCCCCTGGGAGCCCCACACCACGCTGCCCACACCGAAGGTGCACGTGGCTCCACATTCGCCCCGGGCAAAGGCAGAGGAAGGAGCGTTCCCAGCGCCTCGGAGCCACGCACGGCTCAGGGCGAGCGCAGCAACGGCTCAAAGGCCCTCCCCCTGGAGATGACAAGATCGAGAAGGTCTCAGGCCACTTGACGGCCTTCCACTCTGGGCCACACGAGCCAAGTCCACGTGCTCACGCAAAGCCACCGTTCTTACGGGACACTAAGAAGAAGCCAACTGTGACTGAGACACATGTGAGAGTCTTGATATTTGAAAACTTACTTTTTGTCTCACTTGCTTATTAGGATCATCAGTTCTTCCCACCACCTGAACAGCAGCCAGAGGCGGGGCAGCGGCCAAGGGCCACCGAGCCTCCCGCCGCGGCCGGGCTCAGAGCTGCCGCTGTCTGCGCACCTCAGGGGGACAGTGCCCACTGCTTCGGGGCTGGGCCTCCTCCAGCACGGGCCCCCCGCCTGCACCCACTGACCCCCCACACCCAGACACACCCACACACACCCACACACAACCAGACACACCCACGCACACACACACACACCCACACACACCCAGACACACACACACACACCGCAGCCCCTCACCGTCTCGTTGGGTTGCCCATAGGAGTCACTAGGCCTTGGGCACAGGACTTACGTAACCACACCAGTGGCTCTGGACACGGTGTGTGCAGCCGTGACGGGACAGCCAGAGGGGACACCTCGCCTCACCCAGGAGGGGTCTGCCTAAAGGCCGCTCACCTACACCTACACCGCAGCCACTCGGCGCACCGCAGGCCCTGCGCACAGACAGCTGCGGTCTCCAAACAGCCACCGTGAAGCCCGCAAACACGCGGCAGAGGTCCGACGGTCCCCGTCAGAGCAAACACACCTGCGCCCCCCGGGCCGCACCTTGGCCTCCCCCTGCCCTGCCCAGCCCCGCGTGGAGCGTCCTCCCGGAGCGGCTCACCTGCCGTCACGGTGTCCACGTCCTGGGCCGCCAGCTCCTCCACGTCGGCCCTCCTCCTCAGCTCAAACCTCCGCGACAAGCCTTCGCGCGGCTTCCACAGCTCCTGGACCAGCAGGGGCTTCTCGTGGTCCCCGAACACCCGGACGCATTCCGCCTGCCACGGCCGCTCCGAGTCGCCGGCCTGGCCCACCACGTCGCACAGCACGTACTGGCTGGCGCCGTCGGGGCTCAGGGAGTAGCGCTCCAGGGCCTCCC
Organism: Cnephaeus nilssonii; assembly: GCF_951640355.1. Lineage (NCBI taxonomy): Eukaryota > Metazoa > Chordata > Mammalia > Chiroptera > Vespertilionidae > Cnephaeus > Cnephaeus nilssonii. The sequence goes on along the minus strand of NC_137076.1, from coordinate 107,125,590 downwards.
TCACCAGCTCCTGGGCGCTGGACCGGCAGGTGGCCAGCACGCTCTTGTAGTGGGCGCCCGTGCACACGCTGTCCCCGAACACCTTGAGGACCCCAGGGGCTGAGAGCCGAGTGGAGAGCTCGGCCGGGTCGTCGCTGGCACCCAGGTCGGCGAAGGTGGCGTCCAGGTCGCGGTACTTGTAGCTCAGCGTGCGGGACAGCACGCTGGACAGCAGCTGGCCCTGCCGCTTCAGCTTGCTCTTGGCGGGCGGAGACATGGTGAAGTGGGTCCCATAGAACATGGTGGGCCCGGCTTCACGGGCGAGGCTGCGCTCACAGCGCCGGGGAAGCGCCGCGTCCTGGAGGAGACAGGGTGGGTCAGCACCGACCGCCGGGGCAGCGAAGGCAAGCGAGGCCCCGTGAACTGAACAGACATGACAGCCACCTGAGCCACGTGCCCGCAGTGGCGACCTGGAGAAAGCACGCGTGTGAGTGCGGAGGCGCCCTGCAGGGAAAGCCCCGCCGGAGGCACGCCGCCGCCCGGAGCGGAGGCCACGCCCTGCCGCGTGGTCCTGGCACCTGCAAGTGCTGGGCTCCCGCACGCCGCGGGGCAGCCGGGACACAGCGTGCCGTGGCCGTGTGTGCAGGGCCGTGGCCTGTCTCCCGAGGCGGCCCCCGCACACCACATGGCACCGCAGAGAAGGTGCAGAGCACGGGAGTGGGAACTGCCTGGCCTCCCTCTCCCACGCCACAGCCTGGGACGGAGCGGGGCGGGGAAGGCGGGCCTGGGACGGCTGCACTGGGATGTCCATGTGACCCCGCGACACAGAAGGGCTCTCCCAGCACCGGGAGGCACGACGGGAATGCATGCAATCCTCCCACCAAGTCCAGCCTGGCGCTCGGCCCCGGCCAGGCCACAGCTGCTCTTGGAGGGGTCAGGGCACACTCCTGGGAGCTCTGGTGTGTCAGCGGCCATCAGCCCAGTGCACCCAGTGCTTCCAGCTGTCATCCCAGTGCACCCAGCGTCAGCCCAGTGCTCCCAGCTGTCATCCCAGTGCACCCAGCGTCAGCCCAGTGCACCCAGCCGTCAGCCCAGTGCACCCAGCCGTCAGCCCAGTGCTCGCAGCCGTCAGCCCAGTGCACCCAGCCGTCAGCCCAGTGCACCCAGCGTCAGCCCAGTGCTCCCAGCGTCAGCCCAGTGCTCCCAGTGCTCGCAGCCGTCAGCCCAGTGCACCCAGCCGTCAGCCCAGTGCACCCAGCCGTCACCCCAGTGCACCCAGCCGTCAGCCCAGTGCACCCAGCCGTCAGCCCAGTGCACCCAGCCGTCAGCCCAGTGCACCCAGCCATCAGCCCAGTGCACGCAGTGCTCCCAGCGTCAGCCCAGTGCTCCCAGCATCAGCCCAGTGCTCCCAGCGTCAGCCCAGTGCACCCAGTGCTCCCAGTGCTCCCAGGGCTGGTTCTAAGAGTGCCCGGGGCTCGCCTGGGGCCCTGGCGGAGCAGGGGGCGTGGCCGAGGGGGATCTGCACAGCACAAGCCCGAAGCTCGGCACCACATCAGCGAGGACGGCGCCCACTTCCGTGCTCGTGCCCTCACCAGAGACGAGAGCAGGCAGGCCAGAGAAGAAAGCTCATTTTCTAGAAGCTTCGAGAAACAGTGTCCAGGTCCCAGTAAGGATCTGGCGGCATTGGGCACCTGTGACAAATGTCAAGCACTAAACTCAGCGGAAGCCAACACCCTCAGTCCCGCGCACTCCCGGCTCCACGGGCGGTGGGAGAGGCTGGGGGGCACCCCTGCCCGCAGCCCGCTGCTCCCTCACGGCGGCGCTTGCCCAGGTGTCACACAGACGCGCGCACGAGGCTCTCCGGCCTCAGGTGAGGAGGCCGCACGGGAGTGAGGATGCCTGAGGCTTCCGAGGAGCAGGTCCCGTCAGACCCCAGGGAGCCCGCGCTGGCCATGGCTCCCCCCAGCGCCCGGCGCCCGCCAAAGGCTGGGCGGGAGTTCACCGCCGAGCATCGCAGAGCGCACGCAGGACACGGGCCCGGCTTTGCCCCGCATCCCAGGCACGAGCCTGCTTCCCACACTGCCCGCCGCACCGACACCCCCTCCGAGGGCCTGACCCTCCACAAACACTCCCCTCCCCGGCCTCCTCCTCCAGGCAGAGCCCCAGGGTCCAACCACACCCAAGTGGTGGCTTGTGGCCAGGAGCCTGCCCTTGGAGATGTGTGTGGTTGTGAGTGCGACGCTGAAAACGCAGAAACTGCAGCTGAGCAGGAACAGGCGCGTCACGGCAGAGCCGTGAAGTAAACCCAGGAGCCTAAAAGGCCCAGGTACAGTGGGGAGTGGAGTGCTATTTTTTTCTTTTGACATTTTCTCCATCGATTTCCAGAGAGAGTGGAAGGAAGGGGGAAGATGACCGGGGAGAGGGAGAGAGAAACATCAATGTGAGAGAGACACCCCGATCGGCCGCCTCCCACACACCCCAACGGGGACCGGGAACCGAACCGGAGCCCCTTCAGTCCGAGGGCCGATGCTCTAACCATTGAGCAGCACCAGCGAGGACATGAGTTGCTATTTTGCGCTGGGGTGGATCTAGGTTCTGTAACATCTAAAGCTAATGCAATTCTGTTTTCGTAAAAAAGAAATAACAAATTATAGATACACGCCTGCTCGTCCACGCCCAGGGCCTTGGGAGCGGGCGCCCTCCCTCCTTCCAGCAGTTTCCGGGCGCGTGAAGGAGAATGTGGTTCGCGCCTTGCCTGTCCGCTCGCTCCTTCTGAGGCCCCAGCAGGCCCGGGGCACACGGGCGGCCCTGGTCCGCTCTGTCAGGAAGCTCTGCTCGCTCTGTGGCCATTTGCAGCGAGCAGCCACCGACGGTCACTTGTTCCCTCGCCACCTTCCCTCCCCACCCCCGAGGCAGCCTGTTGGTCAGGATGGGGTGCACTCTTTCCCGGGACGAGGCGCCGGGTCGGGCTGGTGGGGGGGGGGGCGCTCAACCTGCCTTTCCCTTTTCTGCTCCCGCCCCTCGGCCTCTGTCCGGTCTGTCACCCTGAACTCGGGGCACGGCCCCAGGGTGCAGGACCCGCTTCTCCTAGGGAAGGTTTCTGTCTCGTCCTCGGGGAAGAGGCCAAGTTCTGATGAAAACAAGCTCGAGTCACCCCAGCGGGTGCCGCGAGCAAGCGAGGTCAGTGCGAGGCTGACGACATGGGCGGAGGACACGCCGGCCCGGCCCGCAATGTGGAATCCATTAGCGTTCCCACCAGGACGGGACCGGACAGGAAGAGAGGGCAGATTGGCAGGCTCCGCTGGATCCCCTCCGTCCGACGGTCCCATCCCCACAGCTCCAGCCAGAGCGACGCTTTTAAATACAAAATAATTCCGTCAGGTTTCACGGGGACGGGCCAGCCTCCTGCCAGGGACTGAGGGCTGGCTCCGCTCTGGAATGCACAAGAGGTGGCCCGCTCACCGGGGACACCTGTGATCGCCGGGACTTGGAAAATTCTTTTCGGCAATCCAGATTAGCCCAACACTTGACAGGGCGCTGGGGTGAGAGCCGCCGGCTCTCCGGTGGGAGATAAGCCGGCTCCCCGCGGCCCCCCGGCCCCCGCCCGGCACCGGTTTTGTAGGTGCGGCACTGGCCGAGGGGCTGGAAACGCACAGAAATCGCCGGAGGCAGTGCCTGGGGCCGCCCGGCCCCGTGCGAACAGGAAAACCAGGACGGGCGGGTTGGGGGGTGTCACGCAGACCCCGGCGCGAGGCTGAGGATCCCGGCCCGGCTCCCCGCCGCGCCCGCGCTGCCCAGCTCCCCTGAGCCGGGGAGGGGGGTGTGCTCCCAAGGCAGGGCCGCCCGCACCCCAGCGGCCGGCCTTCAGGACCCGACCCCCAAGGCAGCAATGGGCCCCAGGAGCCGCCGGTTGCCATGGCAACAGGACAAGCCCCGCTTCAGAGGCCCGGGAGATGTCCCGTGAGGGCCCTGCTGCCCGAGCGCGCGTCCCGCGGCCTCCCGCTCGGCCTCTGCGCCACCGCGGAGCTCCCGCCTCAGCGGCGCGCCCAGCTCCCTCCGCCTCGCCTCGCGCTCCCCGCACTCACCTCCAGCCCGGCCCGCCGCCTCCGCGTGGCTCCGACACCCGCTGGACCCGCCGGAGCCCGAGCCGAGCGGCGCCTCCTGCCGGCCGCTCAACGGACGGGGCGGGGCCTCGGTGGGCGGGGCCTCGGAGGGCGGGGCCAGCAAAGACTAAGGCTGGCTCCTCCTGCAAGCCACCAATGGACGGGCCGAGACCTTGAGGGGGCGGGGCCTCAAGGGGAAGGGCGGAGCCGCTGATGGGTTGAGCTGGGCGCCAGCGCCACCTGCCGGCCAATTCTGTGGGCGTGGCCTAGGGCGCAGGGGCGTGGTTTCCAGGACAGAGGCGGGGCTGTGCCGTGCACCTTCTACTACGGTTCCAGGGGCAGGGCCTCGGCACGAGGGGCGGAGCCAGGGAACTCGGGTGCCCAGTGCGGCCTCAGGCTCTGGGGGGTAAGTGGGCCGTGTTTGTCCCCGCCTGTTAGTCCTGCAGTGGACGGGGCCAAGGAGAGAAGGGAGGGGGCGGCCCCTTAGATACAGGAACATCTAAGACACAGAAAGGGGATGAGAGTGCTGGTTCTGTCTCTCCTACAATCTGTCCCCCTCCCCCCACCTTCCCCTAAGCCATAATGTTAAATGCCAGATCAGATCATGGAACTCTTCTGCTTAAGACGATGCAAAACAGGGTCAGGGCAGGTCCGGGGCTCTGGCCCAACCACCCTCCTTGGGTGACCGTGTTTTAAAAGAAACTTGGGTCCTTAGAGCTCACTTTGGCACCAGCCCTCCAGCTGGGGTTCCACGTCGGAGAAAGGCGCCTCACAGACAGGTCCCTTGTACCCCGATGCTCACGGGCAGGCCTGGGCTTCATGTAGCCTTGGATGCAAAGATGCAGAATTCTCACCCTGGGAGTGAACCTTTGGTTTGGCAGCTGTTGCAGGATGAACCCCATATTTGCGAAGGGGAGGTGGGAAGAGGGAACAAGCATTTATTGATCACCTACTGTATGCCCCATCCTATGCTAGGGGCTTTACGTAGGTCACACATTGAGAGCTCCCAGCAACCTTGGTGAGGAAATTGTTGTTACTCCCGTTTTACAGATGAGTAAATAGAGGCTTAGAGAGGTGACACAGCTAGAGAGAGTCAAGAATTGAGCTTGGAACTATATGATTACAGGACTCCCAAGCCACACACACACACACACACACACACACACACACACGCAGGAACCCCATATCCATACACAACCTCCCCTCACCCAGACCCTGAAGAGGCAAATCGCAGGCCCGGAAGGAGAGCCTGGGTTGAGGCCGTGTTTTCCTTGTGAGGAATTTCCCGCCGTGATCCGGGCCCTCAGCCCTCCCTCCCCACAGCCCTCTTCAGCAGGGGCTGGCAGACTATGGCCTGTGGGCCAAACCTGAGCGGCTGTGTTGATAAAGTTTTATTGGAGCGCAGCGACGCCTATTCGTTTACATGTTGTCCACCACTGTTTTCATGCCACAGACTTGATAGGCCAAACGGCCTGAAATACTTACCGCGGGGCTTCTACAGAAAGCCTTTGCTCCCCGCCTTCAGGATCTCGTCTTGCTAGCTATTTGGGATCACCCCACTGCTGCACGCTCTGCATCTTTGCTGGGCTCATTCCCTCGGCCTTGAAACTCCCTTGCCAATTAGTTGGCTCAGGCTGCCGGAAGGACACACCTCAGCCCGGGGGGCTTCAATAGTGGAGTTTCATTGTCTCGCAGTCTGGCTAGAAGTCCAAGGTCAAGGTGCCATCAGGTAGGGTCCTGGAGGCCTCTCTGCTTGGCTGTAGACGGCTGTCTTCTCCCTGTGTGCTCACACGGTCGTCCCTCCATACCCTCCTCGTCTCATATTGGATGAGGACCCACCCTGATGACCTCAGTTTAACTCAGTCCTCTCTCTAGAGGCCCATCTCCAAATAGTCAGCTCCTGAAGTATTGGGAGCTGGAGCTTCAACATGTGACTCTCAGGGGTCTGCAGTTCAGCCCGTCACACGCACGTCACCTCCTGGCCAGTTCCTTTAGGACTCAGATCCGGGGCTCCTTATATGGCAGCCGCCTGTAAGACAGTCCCGTGGCTGACACCCTCCTGGTGTCACGCCCCTGTGCGGGGTCCCTGGCCTTGTTGAATAGGGCTGGCCTGTGTGACCAATACGATGTTGTCCAAACGGCCGTGTGACCTCTGGATCTGAATGATGCAACACGTGGCTTCTGCCCTCGCTCCCTGCTGGATCACTCGTTCCGGGGGAAGCCCCCGCCGCAGAGAGAAACGAAGGCCTCCCGCCAGCAGCCAGCAGCCAGCACCAAGTCCCCATCCGTGGGAGCGAGCCGGCTGGGATGCAGGTCCCGGCCCAGGAGACTGCGTAGGAATGCAGCTTTCCCCCTCCTGGCTGCCTCTGGTGAGGGGCCTGTGCCAGAACCACCCAGCGCAGCTGCCCCACACTCCCAGCCCTCAGAAACCACGTGAGAGGAGAGACGTTCGTTGTGGACTTAGGCCACTGCGTTTTGGGGCGGTTTGCCGTGCAGCGATAGAGAGGTGCCTACTACAGCCTATCGGAAGGCCTCCCAGCCCGGGCTGGGCTCCGCACCCCTCCTCCACTGCCACAGCCCGTATCTTACACCTTTCTACCGCGCCACGTCCACATTACAAGGAACTGCATTCCTTAAATACAAATGAGGTGTCCTCGCCTATAACCCTCTGTCATTGCACTTGGAATGAAGTAGCTTGCAAAGCCCCATCTGGGCCGCCCCAACTGCTCTCTGCCTCTGCCACGGGGCTCCCGCCCCGGCCTCCATTCTTCAGACACTAAGCCCATCGCCGCCTCCGAACCACGTCCCCTTGCTGCTCCGCTCCCTAAAACCTCGTCCCGCCGTCCGCACGCCGGCAGCCGCCTCTCCTTAACACTCAGCTCCATGTGTCCTGACCATTGTCTTCACGGTCACGCTTTAGCTCAGGACCTACAGGGATTTGTTACCATTCGTATGTTCCACACGCACTGGAACGTGTGTTCCCCGAGGGCAGGCGTCTCCTCCGTCTGCATTGCTGCCCTCAGCCGTCGGTGAGTATTTGTTCAGTGAGTAAACAAAGGAATGGACATATTTCGTCCCACCTCTCACCGGCCCCCTCAACGGGAAGCTCCCCCAGGACAAGGGCTGGCTTTCATTCAGTTTTGTATCGGGCACTGGGCCCTTGGGCGGTGAGCAAAAGATGTTTTTGAACTTTGGGGTTGAGTCTCTTTGGAAAGTCACTGGACAAAAATAAAGTGTTGCGCTGCCCTCTGCGGCCACCAGGGGGCGGCAGAGTCCTGGGACTCTTTCCTGGAAAGGCCCATCTGAGCCCAAGGGAGACGCCTCTGGTTCAGGTCAGCGAGCGCGTTCCCAGGGCCCAGAAGCAGAGAGCCGGCTTTGGGGGCCTGCAGAGAGGAAGGGCAGGTGGCAGCAGGCACAGGGACAGCCGTCGAGCCCAGCCCTCCTTCCCGAGACTGCGCACCCCGGGAGGGGGCTGGCAAAACATCCTGGGATTCCTGCTGGAAGAACCCGGCCCCACGGCCTATCAACAGCGGGGCTCCGGGGGGTCCTTCCGGGTGGACTGTCACCAGAAACAGCAGTCCCGACTTCCCTCCCACGTGGTGTCCTGAGCACCTTGCCGCCGTGCAGTCCCTGCGGACACTGAGCCTGCGTGTCCTGCTGGGGGCGCAGGAGGGCGGGGCGCGGCAGGGACCCGGCGGTCAGGCTACACCTTTCCCTGGGGAATACCGACTCAGTCACTCAGTCATTCCCACGCAGATAGGGCATGAAGCCGGGGTCGTGGCTGTGTCCAGTGGACACAAACCAAGGCCCCGATGTCATTAAAATAGATCGTGTCAAACGAACCCGCGCCCATGTTGGACCTGCTCTTAAGAAACTTGAACAGCATCCCCTTAGCTGTCAGAATGTCTCGAAATGTAAGAAATTTCAAAATCAGCCCTAGCCGCTTTGGCTCAGTGGATGGAGCATCGGTCTGTGAACTGAAGGGTCCCAGGTTCGATTACCGTCAAGGGCACATGCCCGGGTTGTGGGCTCAATCCCCAGTGAGGGACTTGCAGGAGACAGCTGATCCAGGATTCTCTCTCATCATTGATGTTTCTCTCTCTCTCTCTCTCTCTCCCTCTTCCTTCCTCTCTGAAATCAATACAAATATATATTTTTAAAAAATGCTTTATTAAAAGAAATCTCAAAGTCACCCGCGGCGGTGGTCAGCAGACTGTCTGTGTGGTGAGGTCTCTGGAAGTCCTGGTGCGCGCGGGACGGGGAAATGCGGAAATGCGTCTCTCAGCCCTGGCCGGTGCGGCCCGGAGGGCCAGGCGTCGTCCCATGCACCCAGAGGTGCAGGTTCAATTCTTGGTGTCGGTGTTTCTCTCTCTCTCCCTTCCGCTCTCTCTCTCGCTCTAAAAAAAAAAATCAATAAAAACATTTTTTTAAGAGAGAGGCACCCTTACCAAGGACCTAATGCCCCGAGGATTTCAGAGCGTCGTCGGCTTGTTTTAAAGTTGCATTTCAACCCACAGCGGAGTTAGGGTCAACTTCCTTAGCCAAAAGCAGGACCGGGCGATCCGGTCAAACGTAGACTCACACACGTGAGCACAGGGCCTGCGGACGGCACGTTGTTGAAGAACCACGTGTGCGTGGCGGGGCCCAACGTCCCCACGGATCCTGCTTCTGGTTTGTTCGCGTGATGCGTTGCCCGCGAGCGTCCTGAGATGGCACCACTTGGTGTGTGACGTGTGTGTGTGTGTGTGTGTGTGTGTGTGTGTGTGTGTGAAAAACGAGGAAGGCTGAGGAAATACGACGTGGTAACTTATTGTTAAACTGAGAGTTGGGAACCAATGACCACTTCATCTTTCTCTTTCTTTTTGAATCTTAGAGGACATGTGGGGGCCGTGAAACAGGGAAGGGCCGAGGGTGCGAGGGAGGGACGGGGTGGGGGTGAGCCGAGGCCGCTGCCTTGCTCACGAAGAAGTCAGAGAAAAGGGGGGCCCTGGGGCAGGGTTTGCCTGGGACGAGCTGCCACGCTTTCCAAATTTGGGGTGAAAGAGCGAGGTCCGGCCAGAGACCTTCTTTCTGGCTCCCGAGGAGAAGAATGTGTGGGCACCCCTAACTTAGCCTGAGCCGAAGGGGCCAAAGCACGTGCCCACCCCCCCCTCGCTGCCCTCGGCTGGTGGGAGGTGGGAGCCTCCTCCCGGGGCCTGGGGAGGACCTTTGGGCTGAGTTGAGCAACAGAATACGCCAGACGTGACGATGCATGACTTCCGTGTGTCCCGCCTGGCGCTCTCTTTCCCTTGGGACCCAGCGGCCGTGCTGTAAGGAAGCCCGGGCCACGTGGGGATGTCACTAGCGGGTGCGGGTGAAGCAGGTCTTTTCTCCCGACGTTTGTCCTCTGGGCCTGACTGAGCCGGGGAGACCGCCCCTCCCTGGAGATGGTGAACAGCTCACTGTGAGCGCGCCTCTCAGAGGCAAACCTACCGACCTGGGGACCATCCCTCCGCCTCCTCCGTCAGGCGCTCCTACGCCAGCCGCCATGCCTGCCCTCGTCACCCCAGAACCAGGAACCACAAAACTAGGGACAGCCCTGTACCCCAGAGACCTTGAAATTACCCAAACCAGCCAGCCCTAAGCCTGCTCGCCCTGCCTCGCCCGTCCCTTCCCGCAGACACCCCCGTTCCCCACCTCCTGAGCCCCCGCTGCCTCCCCAAGCGGCCCGGGTGGCCGCCTGCGCCCTCCTTTGGGAACTGTGAGCAGCAAACTGACTCTCCAACGGCCATCGTCGTCTCTCCCTCTGTGGGCCTCACCTGCCTGGCTGGTGATGGAGCCTGCGTTTTGTTTGTATTGATCGATCTGAGAGAGAGAGACGCCCAATTGTTGTTGCACGTGTCCATTCACTCCTTGGTTGATTGGGGTCTGCGCCCCGACCAGGGATTGAGCCCACGCTCTAATCAACTGAGCTCCCGGCCAGGGCCCAACGGCTTCCTAAGCCGGGGCGGGGGGGGGGGGGGGGGGGCAGGGAAGGGGGGCAGCTTCCCCCTGGGGGCCCAGCTGGCGGCGAGCACCAGCTACCAGACTCTGAGTGAGCGAGCCTTGGCCTCCTCCAGCCTCGGGCTCTGAGCCCCTCCCAGACCGTCCCTGCCCGGCTGACCGCCGCCCTGAGCGCCGGGATGACCTGTGTTGGCGCCACCGCATGTCGGCGTCACCCATCCCGCCAGAGCCCGCCGTCGCGCTTCCTGACCATCCCGGGTTCCCTACGGGGACGGAGCTCGCGTTCACGGAAGAGGCCAGACGGCAGGTCAGCCTGCAGGGCGAGGCCCCTGCTCTTTTATTCGCCGCCTCGGTCTCTCCATGGAGACGGACATCAGCCGGCAGGAGGGCCTTCGCACCCGTGTTTACCAGACACCGCCTCACCGTCCACAGCGCCGCCCCAACACGGCGTCCCGGCCAGCAGGACGCCTCCTGCACGGACGCCGTCACGCACGTGGACGGGGCGGGTCCATGAAGTGGGCCAGAGCCCGTTCCCCAGCAAAGGCCCGCGTGCTGCCCACGAAGGGCACCCAGGGTGACCCCCCAGCCGCCAGGCCCCCGAGCCGGGCCGTCACCGGAGGCCCAGGAACCGCCTCGCTCCGCAGCAGGGTCGGCGCTGATCCCAGAAGCTCGGAGCCGCCTTCTCGTCGCTGTCGCAGTGGCTCAAGGGCCCCGGGCTCCCAGGCTGGCACCACGCGGCCGCCACCCGCAGGCACGGAGCTCCTGGGCCCGCGCGGCTTTCCCGGAGGGGCCCGCAGGGGCCGCTTCTAGAACGGAGGCTGTGGGTCATCAGGCCTCGGCCCCCTGGGGCCCCTGCACGCCCTGCCCCGCCCCGACTGAGGAGAGGACGCCAGCCCTGCTCCCGCCTTCCCCGGTTTCCAATCGAGGCAGGAGGCAGCTCCGGTCCGAGGCACGGACTTCAACCCTCCCCGCGGGGCGGTTGCGGCCTCGGACAGCCCTGGCCTCCGGTCCGTCACCCAGGGACTAAGGCAGCGGTCGGCAAACTCATTAGTCAGCAGAGCCAAATATCAACAGCACAACGATTGAAATGTCTTTGGAGAGCCAAATTTTTTAAACTTAACCTTTTGCATTCGGATGTCGAGTGTGACTCGACACGGTTAGCATCGAGATTAAAACTACTCTTTGAATGTATCAATAATTCGAAATATAAAAAAATCCAAATAAGTAAGTTTGCATGAAAAGAAAGTCCAGTTTTTTATTCTACTGCCGCGCTTTGTAAAATCTGGGGTATTTAAAAAATTAAATCCCGAGTAGAATAAAGGAATCGAGAAAAAAGCAAGCGAGTGCAAAGGGTTAAACTTCTTCTAACGCCACTTCTTCAAAATAGACTCTCGCCCAGGCCGTGGTATTTTGTGGAAGAGCCACACTCAAGGGGCCAAAGAGCCGCATGTGGCTCGCGAGCCACAGTTTGCCAACCACGGGACTAAGAGGCCGCTCGTCAAGGCCAGGCCTGGCCACCCAGGAGTGTGCGTGGGAGGCAGGGGCGGGTGAGAGCCTGCTGAGTGCCGCTCCCGCAGTGCCCGCCTGACCCAGGAGCAGCCCCTGACGTGCCCAGAGGGTCGCACAGGCCGTCTGCTGCCTCCCCCCGCCTCCCCCACCCCCCCGCAGCGCCGGCCCGGAATGCTCCTGAGCAGGGCGTTGAAGGGTGAATAGGAGTGTGCTGGGTGGGCGAGGGTGGACCAGCACCTCCTCAAAAGGTTCCAGGGCACAAAGGAGGAGCTCGGGGAAAAGGCAAGCACCAAGGCCCAGAAGAGGGGCGCAGGCACCAGGTGAGGTGAGGAGTGAGCAGTGGCCACGGGCGAGGCCCAGGTCAGGACCCAGCTCCCAGCTCGGGCCTTCGTCCCCTCAGCACCTGGAGCGGCCTCCCGTCTCGGCTGCCCTGGGGCCACGCTTTGGGAGGCCGCCTGACCATCATTCGGGGAGCCCCACACCCAGGCTGAGGGCAGGGGTCAAGTACAGGGTCCCCGCCCCACCCAGGGCGAGCCCCTCCCCGACCTCCAGGCCTGACTCCAACTGGTGGGGATACTAGGTGACCTCTGCGGGCCGGTGTCCGGGATGAAGGCAGATGGCAGGGGCTGGGAGCAGCGTAGCCGCACACATGCATGCACACACATACATGCACGTACATACATGTGCGCACACACACACACACGGGTAAGAAGACAAAACTTATGCCCCAAGCGTCTGCCCGCTCAGGCCCCCGTCTGTGGGCGGAGTCAGGTGATTGAGCGCTGGCTGGACACAAACTCAGAGGCTGCGCGCCCTGAAAGGCCTGGGACTGGCCGGGCGGGGCAGAAGGCCTCCTGCCGGCGCCCCCCCACCCTCATGGGGAGCCGGACACTGAGGCTCGTCTGACTCGCCAGGGATCCTACATCCAGGGACTCAGATTCTGCAGACCCGGAGCTGGGCGGGGGCCTCCCAGTGCCGTCTGTGTGCCAGGTGTGCAGGCTGGCACTGCCCCCGGCCCTGAGGCTGGGCTGCTCAGGGCTCCAGAGGTCGGGGTGCCCTCCCTCTGTGCTGGGGGGGGGGGGCTCCCAGGGCCACTAATCGCACCGGTGAGACCCTGAATGTTAGTGTCACGAGCCCTGGTCTGCATCAGGCAGGCAGGCCCGGGGCATGGCTCTTGAGCTCCCCGGCTTCTGGGCGTGAGATGGCGTGGCCACGTCATGGCCCAGCTGCTCCCCTCCCGCCGAGGACCGGACAGAGGGCCAGGGCAGCTGGGTGGGCCCGTGACCTACCCCGCTCCTCTGCCCACTCCAGGAGCTTCCCAGGAAGGGACCAGGGGGCGTGGAGGTACACACAGCCCCACGCGGGGACATTTAACAGCCTGGTCACGTGCCCACCAGGGCCCCCCGCAGGCGCGGTGAAGAGGGGCATCATGAGTGCCAGCCGACTGGCCCGGCTGCCCGAGCACCGGGGAAACCGGCAGCACCAGGCGGCGGTCGGTGGGTGCTGTCTGCCGCGGTCACCATCCCGCCGTCCCCGCCCTGCCGCCTGGCGGCTCTCCCTGAGCAGGGGCATCCCCGGCCAGGACGTTGGCAGCAGGAAAGGCGGCCCTGGTCACCGGTGGGAACCACCGCCCGCCGCGCCCGGTGTCTGGGGACCCGAGGCGGCGCGCTGGCCCGGCTCTGCCATCGGGAGGGCAGCCCGCTCCCTCCCGGAGGCGCTAACGTCCATGTGTCAGGAGACGCTCGTCTGGAGTAAATGCATTACAGGGTCCGTCTCCGCTGCAGCCCTGACCAGCGCTGCCTTTCTCACCTCGCCCGAGGGACGGAGTGGCTGCACCGGAGGCGACCTCGGACCATCACCGTCCGCGGACGGCAGCGCCTGGGCCCGCGCGGGGCTGGAGCTCGCAGGAAGCTTCCATGGCGTCGTCGGGCCGCCTCACTTGGCCACCTTGGCCTGCAGGGTGCTGGGCAGGTAGAGGTACCTCCAGATGGCGTAGTAGTGGGTGCCGGCACCGAATGCCACAAAGAGGTGCCAGATGGCGTGGGCGAAGGGCACCCTGCCGTCGCTCTTGAAGAACACGGTGCCCAGGCAGTAGAAAGCCCCTCCGGTCACCAGCTCCCACAGGCCCTCGGTGTTGGGCTGTCGGCAAGGATGGGGTTCAAGGGGGGGGCGGGGAGTCAGAGGAGCGGCCAGCAAGGTGGGGAGCGCCCGGCCATTCCCCCCACACCCCGAAAATGAAAAGACCTGGTGAGCCGCCCAGGGTCCTGGGTGGGGCGTCTCAACATTGTGATGGCGCCCCTTCTCCCGAATCAGTTCTCACGTGTCACGCATTTCTACTACAATCTCCAGGGACGTCTTGGAGCCTTTTACCTTTCCTCCCAAGTTACCCCTGGCTCCGCCCAACGGCAGTGCGAGCCAGAGCGAGCCAACCGCCACCTCCGGCCTCCCCGAGCACCATCCCACCGCCCACCGCGGAGCAGCCCAGTTCCGTCTGGCTGTTGGCCGAACAAAATGGTATTTGTGTCCTGGCTGGTTTGCTCAGTGGTTAGAGCATCAACCCGGGTTCGATTCCAGTCAAGGGCATGTACCTTGGTTGTGAAGCATCCATCTTATATAAAAACTGCTGTTTGGAATTTTAACCCTGCTATTTGGCTCCTGTAAATTCTTGCTTGCTTAGACTACTCCCACTTCAGAGAGGCCATTAAACCTTCCCCGGACGAAGTTATCAGTGCTGGCACCAGGCCAGGCCTTGGTTGAGGTCTCAAGGCCCCAGCACATAGGGGCTCTTTAAGAACTTGCAAAGGGGGCCGGAAACACCCCATATTTGGGAGACAAAGAAGGTAAAATCATATAAATAGGGAAAGTTCCTCCATGTTGGGGCCCAGAATTTGAGAGACATTTTCCTCTGGACCCGCGCGTAATAAATGTAACTCCATCTCTCTAAGCATTGCTTGGTTCTTCTCCGGTTTTCCGTAACAGTTGCAGGCTCAATCCCCGGCCTTGGTTCAGGCGTGTGCAGGAGGCAACCAGTTGATGTCTCTCTCACATCGATGTTTCGCTCTGTCTCTCCCCCTCCCTTCCACTCCCTCTAAAAATCAATGGAAAAACATCCTCGGGTGAAGATTTCTTTAAAAAAGGGGCTCAAGTGTGGGAGGGAGGGACCGAGGGGCGGGAAGCCGCCGAGCCGGTGCCCAGGTCCCAGGCCCACCGCGTACAGGTAACCCGCATTAACAGTGTGCAGGGTCCTTCCAGAAGCTGCCTCTGCACGCACGTACACGTCTGCACATACAGCGTGCACTTCACGGACACACGTGTCCCAGGAAGGCACCACTCGGACCAGAGAACTCCCACCGTCCCGCCTCTGCACACCCATCGCCACTGACGCCCAGGGCGCTCAGCCGCCTCCCCGCGCCCCCGGGGCGGCCTCGGCTCCGAGCAGCGCCTTCCGCTCAGGGCTGTACCGTGGCCCCGGGAGGGCTGAGCCTGAGCGTGAGTGACGTGATGATGGTCGCTAGCATCCGACGCTTCTCAGCACCCCGGGCGCCGGCGCGGCACCGGGGCCTCCAGGGGCCACCTCCAGGGGCCACCTCCAGGGGCCACCCTTCACGACAGCGGCACAGGCAGGTGTCACTGCACGTGACCGTCACAGACACACGCCCACGACATCGAGCAAAGCGAGGAGAGCATGTTGGGGGGGGGGGGGGCTGTATAGTGTGATCTCATTTTTGTAAAAGAAAAGCCAACAAGCCCTGGCTGGTGTGGCTCAGTGGATAGAGCGTCGGCCTGCGGACTGAAGGGTCCCAGGTTCGATTCTGGCCAAGGGCACAGGCCTGGGTTGCAGCTCGATCCCCAGTCGGGGGCGTGCAGGAGGCAGCCGATCCATGATTCTCTCTCATCGTTGATGTTTCTATCTCTCTCTCCTTTTCTCTTCCTCTCTGAAATCAATAAAGAAATATATTTTAAAAAAAGAAAAGAAAAGCCAACAAGTCAACACGTCTGCGTAGCCGCAGAGACTTGCGTGAACATTTAAAAATGGGACAGACAGACAAGAAACGGGTCATGGCGGTGACAGCTGGGCATCGGTCGTACTGCGGAGGGGCGGGGACTGCTGCTGTTTTACGCTTTCAGACGAGACCTATTCTTTGCAGTGAGCATGCATTTAAACGCACGTTTACTATACAAATGTAAGTACGTACATGTGTATACTTAAATATGTAATATGTGACTTGATAGACATTACATGATTTAATAGATGTAACTCAATATGCATATTAACCCATTGTACGCCATAAGCGTCTGTAGATGCCAGCGGGACCTTCCCCACACGCCACAGGCGTCTATAAAAAAATGTTTCCCCACGTGGCAGCCCTGACCAACTTTTAAATAATTTTTCATGAGAATTTTCAGCCGAAAATATTCAAGAACACCCGAATTGTAATATATTTATTGTAGGGAGCGGCTATAGGGTTAAGCCTCAGACTGACCTGCTGGCAAAGCCACAAACAAGTCCCAGCTTAGAGGGCAGAGACCTCTTAGCAACATTAAGCTTGACCTTATGACCTCCCTAGATCCTTCCTGGGTAGCTGATGGGCTGTGGGAGGTGCAGCAAGTGCTGCCAAAACACGTGAAACTCACAAGAACATTGTAACTATGGTGATCACTACCTTGTTTACCTCTGGCTATAAAGTAAAGGCTCAGCTTGCCGTCTGGATCTCTCTGTGGCCTCAGCCAGGCACAGGAGATCCACCGAACCCCAGCTTATTCTCTTCGTCTGTCTTTTCTTCATCCTTCGCCGCCCCTCCCCACCTCAGGCTTGCCGAACCCTTGGCTGTGCTGGCCTGGCACAATTTATTTTTATAATATTCATTGCAAATTGATTTTCTAATTAAATTCAAAGTATCGTGGCGTGTGGGGGTGGTTTCCGTGTTGGATGCGTGGTAGTTAACTGGTTAAATAAAAATAAACTTGGGAAAAGCTAACGTATAAAAACGAAAGCAGGTCCCAGGGACAGCGTTGAGCAGGACAGACCAATGGGACTGCCAAGTACTCAAACGCGATTAGAGCTACAAGAGGGGACGGTTCGGTATTAGTGTACAAACAGGCCCGCCCGGCCGGGTGGCTCAGTGGTTGAGCGTCGACCCAGGAACCAGGAGGCCCCCTGTTCAATTCCTGGGCAGGTCACATGCCCAGGTTGCGGACTGATCCCCAGTAGGGGGCATGCAGGAGGCGGCTGATGGATGTTTCTCCTCGCTGTTTCTCTCTCTCTCCCTCTCCCTCCCTCTTTCTCAAATCAATACATTAAAAACAAAAACGAGCCCTAACCGGTTTGGCTTAGTGGATAGAGCGTCAGCCTGTGGACTGAAGGGTCCCAGGTTCGATTCCGGTCAAGGGCATGTACCTTGGTTTCAGGCACATCCCCAGTGGGAGGTGTGCAGGAGGCGGCTGGTCAATGTTTCTCATTGATGTTTCTAACTCCCTATCCCTCTCTCTTCCACTCTGTAAAAAATCAATAAAAAAATTTAAAAAATATATTAAAACACACACACACACACACACAAACAAACAAAAAAAAAAGGGCCCATCGCTGGAACAGAATTGGAATTTGAGAAACAGACCCTGAACTTAAGAGGAGCGTTTTTAAATGGCTGACCCTCTGGGGGGGACTCACCATATACAGGACGAACAGCAGTGGGAACACAGAGTTAGAAATGAGAAGTCAACCATAAAAGAAACGTAAGGAAATATGGGTAAATATTTACAAAAACTTGAGAAGAGGGAGACCTTCGTAAAAAGCCATAAAATTAATTAGATTTTACTTCATAAAGTTGTGACATCTGCCAATAATAATAATTTTAAAATAATACTCTTCTCTGGCCCGGCCAGTGGGGCTCAGTTGGTTGCAGCACTGAAAGGTGGGGGGTTCGATTCCCAGCCAGGTTCAATTTCCGGCCAGGGCGCATAGGGAGGCAACCGGTCGATGTTTCTCTCTCTCTCTCTCTCTCTCTCTCTCTCTTTCCCTCCCCCTCTCTCTAAAATCAATCAGCATGACCTTGGGTGAGGATGAATAATAATAATAGTAGTAATACCGTTCTGTGGCCTAGGACATTGGTCGGCAAACTCATTAGTCAACAGAGCCAAATATCAACAGTTACAACGATTGAAATTTCTTTGGAGAGCCAAACTTTTTAAACTTAAACTTCTTCTAACGCCACTTCTTCAACATAGACTCGCCCAGGCCGTGGTGTTTTGTGGAAGAGCCACACTCAAGGGGCCAAAGAGCCGCATGTGGCTCGCGAGCCGCAGTTTGCCGACCACTGGCCTAGGAGGTAATGGGCAGGCTGAGTTTACTGTGTCCATTTAGCAGATGGGGCAACTGAGGCTCAGAGAGGAGAGGCCCTCAGGGTTAACCTGCCTATGCTGTCGCCTCCTTAGGTGGGTCGCGTGGACACACTGAGCCTCAGTTTCCCCTCCTGCCAGAGGAGAGGGCTCCAGGTGACAATCCCGAGTCCGTGTGGGCGCCCCCCGGGCCGACGGAGGCCCCACGCGGGGGGTGGACTTACCATCGAAAGGATGACCACGGCGGGGAAGAAGCCCATGACCACGTAGCACAGCAGCTCCAGAAGCTTGTACCTGCAGAGGAGAGGCCGCCGTGGGCGCAGCCGACACCCCCACACCCCGCGGGCGCTGGCAGAGCGGGGTGACCTCGGCAGGTCCCATTCTTTCCCTGAGACGCGGTTTCCACGTTGTTATCAGGCCGCAGGCAAACATGACCATCGACCCCGCACCTTGGCCCATGGGCCCGAGCCCCGCGCTCCAAGGGCCGAGCGGCTGCACCAGCTGAGCCCTACTGCCGTCCTGGAGGTCCCGGCGTCTGTCGCTCCTTCTGCTTCTATACCCGTCCGTCCCTCACCTAACTGCTCCGTCCTGTCGCTCGGCTGACGGAAGCAAACGGGGCCCCGAGGGCTCCGAGCCGCTGCTCCGTGTCGGCCAGCACAGCTGAGGGACGGCAGGTGGCACGTGACACCTGCAGTGGGTCCAGGAACCCTCAGCGTCTTTTAAAAAAACGCTCACACTGACCCCGTGGGCTGTGGACCCGTGGCTGTGCCCTCAAGCTCCCGGGCATCCTGGAGGCCCCTCCCCCCCGGCTTACCGCTCGTGGAAGAAGAAGACATAGACGGTGCCCACGGAGGCCATGACCCAGACCAGCCAGCGCATGTGGGCGGCCCAGGGGCCCAGCTCCCGGAGGTTCAGCCTGCGGAGACCCAAGGGCACAGTCTGAGGGGCCCGGCCGGCCCTGCGGGGCCCGGGGGCTGGCCAGCCCGGGAACACGGTCCCCGCAGATCTGTCCGCCGTGGCTGCAGGGCTGAGACGTGACCTCTCGTGGGAGACGTGTGGAGAGACACAAAGAGAAAGTCACACGTGAGCAGTCAGTAGAGGGAAATGAGCCGCACGGATGTCTGGGCGTGGAGGGGGGGCAGGAGTCTAGCCAGCTGGCGAGGGTGGCGTCCTGATATGCCAAGGTCGCAGGTTCAATCCCCGATCGGGGCACATACAAGAAAGATCCAGTAAACAAACAAACAAAGGAAACAGAAGAAACAACCAATAAATGCTCCGTGGTCACACCGCATCCCCGGCCACCAGCAGGGGGCAGCACAGAGCGCTGCCCCGTGGTCAATGCAGGCATAAGGAATGGAAACCAGGCGCCCACCCGCAAAGGGACGGAGAGCGGGATCACTCCAGAAACCGGTCTGTCAGGGCAGCTGAGCACAAAACAGCTGGACACGCGTCCACATCCAAACAGGCACCTGAGCTGCCTGCTCCTGACCCGCAGGCGCTGGCTCGGGAGCTCAGGCCAACGAGAAGCCGCTGGTGGACCGAGCCCCTCCCGTGGCCTCCAGTTCTCGCCTATGCTCCGTGCCCTCCCGCCTACCCACTCACGCCGCACTCCTCCCCAGGGCCTTCTCGGCTTCTAGAAGTCTCCGTCCGCCTGCCTGCGGGGTTCCAGGAGAGAAGCCCAGGCTGGGCAGGCCTGATGGTGCCAACAGGCCGGCAGACAGACAGAGGACAGACAGACAGACAGCAGGAATGGCACACCTCCATCAAACGTGTTTGAAAACAACCGCCTTTGTATGTGCCAGCAAAACCTGTTTACTAGCAGATACCCCCCCACACGGGGCGGCCAGAGCACCGTGCGCTGCTGTGAAAAGGAGAGAGGCCCTCTCCGACGTGCGGCGTGGACAGACGTCCCGGCGACGCGCTAAGAGGAGGAAAGCAAACTGCGGGGCAGTCGGCACCGCGTCCTTCCTGCCGTGTTCAAGTCGGAGAGAAGTGGTATAAACGTTCACTTACACATATACACTCTAAGGATGCACGGTGCGTGTGTGCACGGTCTGCATGGATAGTCACGTATGCACATGTGTACACACACACGCCGTTTCAGGCGGGAAATCGCTGGGTGCACAGGGCAGCCGGCACTGAGAGCTGGTGAGGGCGGCGGCCGCCTCGCTCTCTGTGCCGTCAGCGTGGTGCCCGCCAACACTAAGACAGGAAGGGAGCCGGCCCGTCCGCGCGTGGCCGCGGGGCACTCACCAGGGCGCGTAGGAGGCCGCTATGAAGAAGTAGATGACCATGCGGTCACACATGTGCAGGCAGCGCTCCACCATCCTGGGCAGAGAAGGCGGCGTCACCAGCGGCCCGGCAGCGCGGGCCCAGCGAGGGCCTGGGGGGGGCGCCTCTGTCCAGCCACCCCCTCGGCCTCAGCCACCAGGCTCTCAAGCCAGGCTCCCCACCCCGGGGATCAGCTGCAGCCGCCCCGGGTCCCTCAGAGGGCCCTCCTCCCCTCCCCTCGGCATTCCTATCGCACATCCTGGGCTTCCGGGGGATGGCAAGTGACGAAAGAGTTCTGTGGCTAAAATGCAAAACTATTCAACTCTGTGCCCCGCCCTGGCCTGTGTGGCTCAGTGGATAGAGCGTCGGCCTGTGGACTGAAGGGTCCCGGGTTTGATTCCGGTCAAGGGCACATGCCTGGGCTCGGTCCCCACGAGGGGGCGTGCAGGAGGCAGCCGACCAGTGATCTCTCTCATCATTGATGTTTCTCTCTCTCCCTCTCTGAAGTCAATAAAAATTTATTTTAAAAATAAAATAAACTCTGTGCCCCCAAAAGACCCTCTGGATTCTGGCTTTGTGGTTTCATGCCCAGGCTCTGGGGCCAGAAGGCCTGGGTTCGAATCCCAGTCCAGCGCTTAGGGCCTGTGACCCTGACCAAGTCCCCGCCCCACTCGGGGCTCCGTCCCCGCCTTGTAACAGGGGGGCCATCAGCCATCAGCGATCTCCACAGGCGGCTTGAGGGCTGGGTGGGTGCCGACGTGCAGGACAGGAAGTGCCCAGCAGACAGCTGTTGGCAGAGCATCCCCGAGGAAACTCCGCCTCCCCTCCCCCTGGGCCAGGTCCCCCCGCGGCGTGCCCTCCCGCCGGCGGCTGGGTACCTGAGGTGGCCCTTCTTCCAGGAGACCGTGTGGAACACGGTGGACACCACGAAGAGCCCGCACAGGCCGAGGCCGTAGATCCAGGCGGAGACGGTCTCCCAGGCGTCGTCCGACAGCAGGTAGAGGTTGGAGCTGCCGAGGAAGCTGGGGATGATCCAGAGCTGGAAGCGGGGGTGCAGGCAGCGCTGGCTCGGCGTCCAGGGCGGCCGGAGCCCTCCCTCCCTCCCTCCCTCCCGCCCCCGGCCGGGATGCCCTAACCTGCGCGTCCAGAGTGGGAGCCGCCAGGCACCGCGGCTGCGGAGCACTGAAACGTGACTTGTGCCACTGAGAAAGGAATTTTTTTAAAATATGTTTTTATTGATGTCAGAGAGGAAGGGAGAGGGAGAGAGAGAAACATCCATGATGAGAGAGAGTCATTGATTGGCTGCCTCCTGCACGCCCCACACTGGGGATCGAGCCCGCAACCCAGGCATGTGCCCTTGGCCGGAATCGAACCTGGGACCCTTCAGTCCGCAGGCTGACGCTCTATCCACTGAGCCACACTGGCCAGGGCTGGGCAAGGAAGTTTACGTTTTATTTCATTCAGTTGATTTCAGAGTCAGTGTCCACAGCCACGGAGGCCGGGGCTGCCCCACAGGACGGAGCCCGGGAACCGGCAGCCGGGGCCCCGCTCCAACGAGCCGCTCTGGCCGCTCCCTCCGCTCCGGTCCCAGGTGCCCGGCCCGAGGCCCCCAGGCGCACCCGAGCCGCAGCCTCCGCCTTGTCACCCGTGCGGTCCCCACCATGTCCACGGGGAAACCCTCCTTCTCCAGGCCTTGGTTTACGGCCACTCCCCGGGAGAAGCCCAGGCAGAGGCCGGCTCGGAGCCACGGCTCACCCTGCTGGGGCCATGGGGGCGAGGAGCAGGCCGTGGGCATCGCGTGGGCATCGCGTGGCACAGACACAGAACCGCCCCGGGGCGAAGAGGCCGTCTCCCCACCCCGGCCTGGAGGTGCCCCTCAGCTCCCGGCCCCGGGGCCCACTCACAGCGTGGGTGGCGCAGTTGGCCGCGTGCTCGTACTCCGTGGGCTGGTACCTCTTGTGGGCGGGGACCCGGTGGTTCATGAACCTGGAAGGAGAGGCACCTTCCTGGAGCTCGGCCCCTGCGGTGGGAAGAGGGGGTCCCTCTCCCCGCTCCCCACCCCCAACGCTCTATTACACGTCTTGTACTCTCCAATGCCCGATCCCCAGGGTGTCACGGAACTTGGCTGAATGTCGGGGTGCTGTTCTTTCCTTTACCGTCACTGACATACAGTAGAGCTCCCCAAGGGCACGCCTGACGAAGTGTTACTATGCGCACGTGACCACCTCCCGGGGGAGACAGAGCTCATACCCCACCCCTCCAGCCCTTCCCAGGGGGACCTTCCCCCAAGGAGACCACCTCCCCCTGGCCCTCGAGGATGAGGTCCCGCACTGCCTACCAATGGGAACTGCAGCACCAAAGCACCCCCCCCCCCCGAGACCCCAGTCATTACTGTGAAGACCCACAAAATGGAAATGAGTGCAGGGCTCAGAACACAGGGCTCGATGCAGGGCAGTGCACGGAGCATTTATCGAGCACCTTCTGTATGCTGGGGCCATGCCAGCACAGTGCATGGAGCATTTATCGAGCACCTTCTGTATGCTGGGGCCGTGCCAGCACAGTGCATGGAGCATTTATCGAGCACCTTCTGTATGCTGGGGCCATGCCTGCACAGTGCATGGAGCACTTATTGAGCGCCTTCTGTATGCTGGGGCCATGCCAGTACAGTGCACGGAGCATTTATCGAGCGCCCTCTGTATGCTGGGGCCATGCCAGTATAGTGCACGGAGCATTTATCGAGCGCCCTCTGCATGCTGGGGCCGTGCCAGCACAGTGCATGCAGCACTCATGCTGTCCGCGGCGTCCTGTTAGCCCAGCTGACTGAGTTTGAGGCACTTCCCGCACGCGCCCAGGAGCGTTAGCTGAGCGCCTACCACGTGCGGGGGTGGTGGATGCTCTCGGATCGCAGAGGAAGGACAGATAGAGTGGTCCTTCTCCCCCGGTCCGAGCACCATGCAGGGGCGGATTAAACGCTGGGTTTATGGTCACAGAGAAGGTGGGGGACCCACCCCTGGAAGTGGGGAGCCCACAGAAGCACAGCCTCCCAGGAAACCAAAGCCACCAGCCCATCAGCCCCCCGTCTTCGCAGGTGGCCCTGGAGGACGTCCGTGGCCACCGCTGGCTTATTAAATGATACGTATTGACACGGCGGGTAGTGTCCCCCAAAATTCCGACATTGCAGTCTGAACCCCCAGAGCCTGAGAGTGTGGTCCCACGTGGACTCAGAGCTGCTGCAGGTGTAACTCACGAAGACGAGGCCACTGCAGGGCGGGTCCTGCACCGATAGGACTGGATCCTCATAAGAGGGAGACGGAGCCACGGGCCACGTGACGTCGGGGCAGAGATCGGCATGGTTCGTTCACAAACCAGGTGGTCGGCCTGCCAGCTGGGGGCCAGCCCTGCAGACTCCCTCGAGCCTCCGGGGAACCGGCTGCCCACACCCTGCTCTCTGCCCTCCAGAGCCGGGGAGTGAAGTTCTGCTGTTGTTTTGTTTTTAATATATTTTTATTGATGTCAGAGAGGAAGGGAGAGGGAGAGAGAGAGAAACATCCATGATGAGAGAGAATCACTGATTGACTGCCTCCTGCACGCCCCACACTGGGGATCGAGCCTGCAACCCGGGCGTGTGCCTTTGACCGGACTCGAACCCAGGTCTCACACCATTACCAGGCCCGGCCTGGCTGTCCTCTCCCCGTCTGGCCCTTTAACAAACACCATCCAAGCCCCCAACGTGCCAGCCACCCCGGTTCGAGGGTGATGACACGGCTGCCGTGGCAACCCAGGATGGATGGGCAGTTACTCCTTTATTTCTGGGCCCCACAAAACTCTCCTTGTCTCCCTCCCACCCCACCCCACCCCGTGCGGCGGCAGCTCCTGAATGCCCGGAGCGACAGAGGCGGCGAGAGGAAGCCAGGCCGGGCGGCAGGGCCAGGCCGGGCAGATGCCCAAGAATCCGGTTCCCACAGCCCAGAGCCAGCTCTGCTCCTGCACCCGGGCCTGGTCTCTCTCCATGACCTCTGCGCAGGCGCTTTAAGAGGACCGTGAATTCATCTTTGTTTTCCTTTTCCTCCTAATTTACATACGTAAAATTCCTTTTTTGCTACCATTGCATGGGTTTTGCAAACGTAGAGTCGAGTTGTGTAGCCATCACCACCCTCAGGACCCCTCATCGCCCCCAACGCCCTCGTGTCCCTGGTCCCCAGCCCGTCCCCACAGCTCCGTTCTCTGTCCCCACAGCTCCGTTCTCTGCTTTTCCAGAAGGTCCCATGGGAAATGGAGCCATACAGGAGTCCTAAGCCTTTTTTTTTTTTTAACGTCTGAAGAGGATTTATTGTATCAAGTCCAAGTGCATTCTTGGGAGGAAGGAAACGCTTTGAATGCCACATGGGATTTCCTCATTTTTCTATTCAAAACGTGAAGACAAACGTGCTTTCTACGTAAAGACACGGGCCCCCTCACTGGAACTGCCAGTCCCGGCCATGCTCCCGACCCTCCCTCCTGCGGTGGCTCCTTCCGCCGGGCTCCCTGGGTGCGGGGTTCGCGGAGCTGTGAGGTGGTCCCGCCCTTCACTGTGGGAATATGCCGTTGTGCACACGCGTGACGGCCTGTGTGTCCGCCCCGGCAGGCACGGGGCCCTCTGCACGGCGGACATGCACAGCCGATGCAGCACGTTCTCCAGCAGAGGCGGCGGCCAGAGGCGGCCTTTGAGGCTTTGGGAACTTCTCCTCAAGGGGCTGATGCTCCCAGCAGGCCCCCGCCGGGTACCCGCAAGGAGGGACGCGGCCTCCCCCGCCTCCTCTCTGGGGAACAGATGACCACGCGGCCACCGCGTTTGGTGGGGGTGGGAGGGCGACTCGGCGTGGCGGAGCCAGATGCCGGCAGGGAGGCGGCACAGAAGGGGAGTCCCCCCCGGACTGGAGGGGCAGGGGCTTTGGAGCCAGGCTCAGCTGGGCGGACATAGCTGCACAGTCACCACACTGCTGTGTGACCTACGGGAAATGACTGCACGTCTCTGGGCTGCAGCTTCCTTCTATGTAAAAAGGTATAACAGCACCTCGCCTGCAGGTACCATGGAATACTACGGCTCAGAAGCCCACACGGGGCGCCTGGCACACAGCGGTGCTCAGAGGATGGGCGATCTTTTCACCGCTCCCCGGACAGCTCCCCCAAAGAGCCCAGGCGCCGGGTTCGCTCTGGTCCGTGACGCACCCGGTGCTTCACATAGTGCGTCCCTGTAAAGCCCAGCCAGCCGGCACAGTAGATGCTGTCCCCCACTGTCCCCCACACTGAAGACGAGGCGACAAGAGTTAGGCAACGGTCCTCAGTCTTGGTCCCTCACTCAGAATCACGATGCCGGTTAGTGAGGCTCAGTGGCTGAGCATCGACCTATGAACCAGGAGGTCACAGTTCGATCCCCGGTGAGGGCACTTGTCCGGGTTGGGGGCTCGATCCCCCATGGGGAGGGTGCGAGAGGCAGCTGATCCATTATTCTCTCTCGTGATTGATGTTTCTAGCTCCCTCTCTCCCTCTCTCTTCCTCGAAGAAATCAATTTAAAAAAAATTTTTTTAAAGGATCACCTGGAAAAGAGATGGATGGATGGAGAAACTGTGGTCCACCCAAACCATAGGATGCTAGTCACACAGGACCCCAGGGGCACGGAGCGAACCCACCGGGCTCCGCAGGCCCGCAAACAGGATTCGGCTCGCTCGGCGACGCGGTGGGGTGGCAGAGGCTGCCTGGCTGGGCTGCGAAGGGTTCTGTGTGTGAATCCAGGCCTGTCGGGCGGGGAAGGAAGGTGGGGATGAATCGGCCATGTGTGCCATGGGCACAGGGCGGGCACGAGGCAGCCGCCCTGGCTTAGGAGTCCCAGATGCCTTCCCTGGCCGCCTCCTCTCCGAACCTCGAACCTGGTGACGACCCCGCACGGGGAGCAGGGCTGAGGGCAGGTCTCCCTCCGCACAGCGACTCACACGTTAAACAGAGCCAGGGCGTGGTGGGGCGGAGCCTGGCACCCAGGCCTTCCGACTCGGCTTTCTCCTTGCCCCCACACCCACTGCCTCCCGGCCCTGTCCGTGGTCCTGACGGGACAGTCTGCCGGCAGTCTTTTACACTCTAGTATAATGTACTGGGCACCTCTCCAGGTGGAGGCCTGCTTGCAGATCTGGAGGCAAAGGAAGGGAAGGCGCAGGGCTCCACCCCAGCTCCTGAAATACTGCCTCCCTGGCTAGGGCCCGGTGCAGCCCTGACCACAGGTAGCCAGCGCAGAACCCCGCCCCCTGAACCCTGCCCTTGTCAGTCCCTCCCACCTTGGAACGTCCACACCAAGACTCCCAGGTCCCGGAGGCCAAGGCAAAGCCCAGGAGGACCCCAGCACAAGTGCCGGTGCCAAGGCCAGGAGCAAAAATGCCGGCCGCTTCGGCGTGGGCGGGAAGGCCCGCGGTCCGGGAGGGGGGTCGGGGGCACTGAGCCTTCACCAAGGTTCCTCTGTGTAGAAGTCCCTCTCCCTCTCCTCATCCGAGAACCCCTGGCCTTCAGGACGCAGGTTGAAAGGCCCCCTGGGAGCGCTCGCTGATCCCTGCCCTCACACCCCATGCACACCGGGCGGCCGCTCCCTCCCCGCGCTCGTCCCTCCTTCCTCCGTGGAGTGGCCTCGGCTGTGGCTCCTCCCCCGGCCTCCCCCAAGTGCCTGTGGGACCCCATCCCAAAGCACGAGGTGCGTCCGCCCCGCACTGCACACGGGACAGGCCTGTCTCGTCTTCGCCTTCCCGTCCCAGGGCAGGGCCAGCTGTGCCTGGGGGACTCGGGCAAGGAAGCCAATAATCCATCCTCTCAGAGCATCGATTAAGCTGTGATTAATCCATCCTCTCGAGCATCGATTAAGCCGTGCAGACTCCAGATGACATGTGGGAACAGTCTGGCCTTCAAAACCCTCTGGAATTCCTGGAATCGGCAGGCTCCCGAGACATGGGTTGATCCAGCCAGGACAAAGGTCGTGCCCAAGGTCACACCATCTCAGCTGACTCGGAAAAGCAGAAGGTGTGACAGGGAGCACCGGAGGCGAGACGGGGGAGGGGGAAGTGTCATTTTTACTGAGTATAGAAGTTTCCAGAAGAGGAGGCCTGGAGGATAAAGCCAGGGCCGCGTCTACCCTGGGAGCAGGCAGCGGCTAAAGGGGACGTGAAGGGGTTCCTGCGACGGGTTTCGGGCGCGGGCAGCATCGAGCGTCCGGTCCCAGGGGCGCCGAGCTGTGGGCTGCGGCGGGAAGGCCACCTCCCCGGGCGCAGCGGGTGTCCGGGTGACGGACGGAGCAGGCTCCTGGCGGGGCGGGGCGGGTGCTCTCCACACCGCTGCCCTGGGCCGACAGCCCCCGCAGCCCCTCTGGCCCGGGCGGGCCAATGTGCTGACCCCACCTGTCCACGCCTGTCCACACCCCGGCGCCTCCCTCCGGCCTGGGCCGAGCACCCCGCCGCCCCTCCCCTCCCATCCCAGCAGCCGGGCCCAGCCTCGGAGCTGCAGGCTCTCCCGGACCCTCTGGCCTGGGCCGGGGGCCGGAGCCCCCCCGAGAGCAGCCGGGCTCCTGTCCGAGAGGGGCCAGGCCGGGGAAGCTGCGGCCACTCCTTCCGGCGGGGCCGGTGCCTGGTGGTGGCAGCCGCGTCCCCGGAACAGAGGACCCACAGAGATCTGTCCCGCAGACAAAGGGGGTCTGTCTGTCTGTCTGTCTGTCTCCCAGAGGCGAGGGCAGCCCAGGGCCCTTTGCGTCCATTCATGAACCCCGGCTCCGCGAAGGCCGGCGGCGTCCTGGCTCAGTCCTTGGGAAACAGAACCGGACACACAGCGCCTGGGCCGGCGCCACCTCAGAACTGAAATCGGAATCCCAGCAGAGAGAGCCGGGGACAGGAAGGGGACACTGAGCCAGGGCGGGGAGGGCCACGGCGGGCCAGGGCCGAGGGCCGCGGGCACAGCGCCCCCACAGGTGTGCGCCTGCGGACTGACCAGCTCACCACGGGGGTGTCCAAGCAGCGGACCAGCGGGGGACCCGGGGCTGGACCCGCCCGCCCACCCCGGCTCCCAGGGCCTAGGGTGCGGGGCCCGGGACACCTGGAGGCGGACTGTCTGGACCGAGCGTGCGTGTCTGCACTGCTGCAGGCGGGGCTCCTGGGTCACCACTTCCTGTCTCTCCTGCACCTGTCAGCGCAGGTCTGCAGCCCGGGAGGGCAGCCAGCGGCCCACCCCGCGCCATGGCAGCCATCACCGGGCACCCCGGTGGCCAGTCCACGCACATCTCCTCCCAGCGCCCGCCCAGCGGTCCGCGGGGAAGCACCCCTTCCCCGTCGCACACGTTTCTGCCCCACACGCCCCACCCCGGCCGGCACACGCCCCACCCCGGCCGGCACACGCCCCACCCCGGCCGGCACACGCCCCGGCTCCCAGGCAGGCTCTGCCCCGGGGCCGTTTCTCACACGAGGACGTGAGCTCGGAGGGGGCAGGGAAGTGGCGTGGTCAGCCCTGTCTGTGGACCGAGGGTGCGTGTCTGCACCTGGCCTCGGCGATGGCCGACCGCCTAAGGCGCTGACGGGATGCGGACTCAGATTCGGTGCCGCCACGGGCCCCGGGGAGGGAGTGAGTGTTCCCTGCTTGACCTCGGACAACCAGAGCCCCACCATCCCCACGGCCCCTCCTGCTTGGCCCCAACTGAGGACTTCAGCGGGACAGTCATCACCAAAATGAGGGCGGGGTCCTCCCAGCCCCTCCTGGCTTCCAGTGCCTCGCCCCGGTGACAGGGCTGTAGGCGGGTCCCTGAGAAGTGGGACCTGAGGGTGCAGGTACTGAGCCCAGGACCAGTCCCTCTTGGTACGAGCCAAGTCCCGGGTCTGCGAGGGCCAGGGTCTGGGAGGACGGGGGTCTGCGGGGACCGGGGTCTGGGAGGACCGGGGTCTGCGGGGACCAGGGTCTGCGGGGACCGGGGTCTGGGAGGACCGGGGTCTGTGGGGACCGGGGTCTGCGAGGGCCAGGGTCTGGGAGGACGGGGGTCTGCGGGGACCGGGGTCTGGGAGGATCGGGGTCTGCGGGGACCGGGGTCTGGGAGGACGGGGGTCTGCGGGGACCGGGGTCTGTGGGGACTCGGCCTCATCAGACTTCCTCCAGCCTCTGTCAGCATCGCACCTGGGCCCACGGGAAATCCGGCAGCAGGGGTTTGGGGGGTTGGGGGGGCGCCAGCGCCCACGGAAGCTAAGTAACAGGCTCAAGGGCGCCTCACAGGGGCCACACAGACATATAACATTTCCATCATGGCAGAAATCTCTCTTAAAGAGCCCGTCCAAAGAATTAAAAGGAAAATAGTAATTTTTAAAACCCTTATGAATGTAAATTAAGAAAATGTTAATGCCCTAGCCAGTTTGGCTCAGTGAATAGAGCATGGGGCTGCGGACTAAAGGGTCCCAGGTTCGATTCCCGCCAAGGGCACAGGCCCGGGTTGCGGGCTCGATCCCCCCCAGTGGGGGGCGTACAGGAGGCAGCTGATCAATGATTCTCTCTCATCATTGATGTTCCTATCTCTTCCTCTCTGAAATCAATTTTAAGAATACATTTAAAAGAAAAGAAAATGGATGGCCTGAGAGCTATACTCTGCAAACAGAGGTGGTTACCACGGTCACGTGTGGTGTGGGAGGCGGGAAGAACAGGGATTAAGTCCTCCTGCAGGCCGGCTCCGGGCAGGTGGGATGGTGCCAGGGAAGTGCTTCCAAAGGGGCCTGGCTGGCGCCTGGGGGCTGCCCACCCCGTGTGGGCTTGGCCCATAGAAGCCCCATGAGCATCTGCCTCGGTGAGCCCACCCCGCCATCCCTCCCCCAGCCGCTGTCCTGTGGACAGAACCGGGTTAAACTGTTCGATTCACACAATCACGCAACCTTTATTAAGGACTAATTTGTGGACTGCAAGGGAACGAAAACGGTTCTCACCAATGTACCCCACCTCCTCACGGGGCTCCCCACCAGGAAGCTGCATCAGCGGAGTAAGAGCAGCGCAGGGCCCCGCCCCGCCCCCCAGGGGCCCTCTCTGCCACTCCAGGGGCAGCTCGGTGTCCCATCTGCCCGTCATTTACACCAACTGCCTGTCTTCCCAGGGACCCGCCGAGGCCCGGAGGCTGACCCCTGCGGAAGGTCACGCAGCAGGTGCAGAGGGTCAGAGCGGCCTCCAGCCCTGGGCTCCCCCACACACTCAGGCCAGCACGCCCCCAGCCCCCCCTCCCACCAGCACCAGGGCCTCGAGGACCCCGGGGAGGGGTGCAGCCAGCCCCTCCCGCCTTCGGACCAAGAGCGAGTGGGCAGGGACTCATCCTCACGCCCCTCCTCTGCGTGGCCACTGTCCCCACGGCAGGCGCCCCCCAACTTCATGAAGGAGACACTCAGAATCCCCCCACTCAGAAAAGCCGGGTGAGCCTGGGGGAAGGAGCAGCCCGGCCCCGCCCTGCTCGCAGGGGCCTCAGCCGGCCCCGACGTTACAAACTTAGGGCACCAGGGACCCCCGCATGAGCCACGTGGACGTGCATGTCACATGGATGCCAGCATGGCTCCAAGTCAGCTCCTGCCACTCTGCCCCAGGCAGAGACCTGAGGGGAGGGTAAGAGGGGGGAGGAGGGGAGGATAAGAGGGGGGAGGAGGGGAGGGTAAGAGGGGAGGGGAGGGTAAGAGGAGAGGGTAAGAGCTGAGGGGCAGGGCAGGATGGGGCGGGGGGGGGGGGGGGGGGGGGGGGGAGGCCCAGGCTGCATTCCCAGGACCGCCTGTCCTCCGGGGACCCCTAGGGGCTGAAGGGCAACTTCAGGAACGGGTTTCACCCCGGCTTGCAGGTAAGCCCACCCCCCCAAACTCTTCCTAATTGTGCCCCCGCCCCCACTGCCCCTTGAGGAGGAGTCAGAGTGTCCGTCATCGCCTTTTAAGGAGAAAGTGAGCCTCGGGG
The DNA here is from genome assembly GCF_951640355.1 of Cnephaeus nilssonii. Taxonomy (NCBI): domain Eukaryota; kingdom Metazoa; phylum Chordata; class Mammalia; order Chiroptera; family Vespertilionidae; genus Cnephaeus; species Cnephaeus nilssonii. The sequence continues at coordinate 107,094,456 of NC_137076.1, read as the reverse complement.
GCCCTGGACCTCCCTGTGAAGAGCCGCCACCTACAGGCAGCTGCCGGGGACCTGAGCCTCAGTTTCCCCACTTGCTCCGAGGGGGGCGGGGCGGGGTACAGGCGGGGGCACGGAGCGGTGGCGGCGGGAGGGACGGGCCATCGGGCAGACGGGAGCGGTGCCCGGGCTCCGCGCGGCGCCGAGCGCTTTCGGGGATCAGCTCCCGAATCCCCGCGGGGCCGGGGTGGGGCCTCACCGTCCCCGTCCCCGCCGCTCGCCGGGGAGGGAGGTTCAGAGCGGTGAAGCGACGCGCCTCAGGCACCGGCCCCGAGCGGGACGCTGGGGACCCCGCTCCCCGAGCCCGGGGCGCACAGCCGGGCGCGGAGCCGCCGGGGGGCCCCCGCCCCGGCCCGCTCACCTGGCGTACTTGGTCTTCTGGAAATCCGGCAGCCGGGGCAGCATCGCGGGCCCTCGGGGTCCGGCGGCTCGGAGGACGGAACTCGGCGGCGGGGAGGGAGCGCGCGGCGGGGCGCGGGGCGCGGGGGCCGGGAGCCGCCGGCGCAAATCCCAACCAGATGGTGGCGGGGCGGGCGGGGCGGGCGGGGGGCTCCCGGCCAATCGCCTTGGCGCCTCCCTGTGCGGGGCGGACCCTCGCCGGAGGTTGGGGGGTCAGCGGGCGAGGGGCGGGGGGCTCCTTGGCCGGTTCGCTCCGCCCCGGCGCGGTAGATTCTAAGTCAGAAGGCGGCGGCCCTGGAAGCGGGGACACCCCTGCGCGCCCGGCGTGGCCGCCCCCGAGTGCACCTGTAGCTCGCGCTTCCCCACCGCCGGCGCCACCCGCCTGGTCTCTTTAGGGCGCGACGACCCCAAAGGATCCGCCCCGAATGAATGGCTGCAGTCTCCGGGGACCCCCCCCCCCACCATGAGGCTGTGACTCTGGGGACCCTCAGGACCCCAAGACACCGACACACGCATTTGGCTGCCGGAACCCGGGGTACCGGGGAGCTGCCCGCGCCCTCTGCGTCCCCGAAATCCAGCTTTCTCCGGTGGGAAGCCACCTGCTGGGAGCGGTGACACCCTGGGGGGCCGCTGGATAGAAGGGCGGGTCCCAGAATTAAAGGGCAAGCCCCTCCTTCCCCCGCGCGCACACCCCCCTCCCCAGCCCAGCTCCTGCTGCTGTAGGTAGCAGCGCTTTGAGACCCCCCTGCACGTTCCAGAAATCACCCGCTCACACCTGCCGCCCCAGGTGCCGGAACAGGAGGAGGAGGAAGGCAGAGACTCCCCAGCGCATCTCTGCAGCCAAACGTGGGCCCGGGGCACACACACCTGTTCCTGGGGAGGACCAGCGGGGCTGGGGGTGAGGGCTGGGGGTGAGGGATGGAGTGGAGACCAGAGGGGGGGGGGGGCGGGATCCAGCGATGTTCACAGGTGAACCCACAGACCCTGTTGATGGATTAGAAGTGGGGGATGGCCCTCACTGGTGTGGCTCAGTGGATAGAGCGTCAGCCTGCGGACTGAAGGGTCCCAGGTTCGATTCCCGGTCAGGGCACATGCCCGGGTTTCGGGCTCAATCCCCAGTGGGGGGCGTGCAGGAGGCAGCTGATCCGTGATTCTCTCTCATCACTGATGTTTCTCTCTCCCTCTCCCTGGCTCTCTGAAACCCATAAAAAATATATATTTTTTTTAAAAGTGGCTGATGAAGGGGACAGAATCTTCAGGAATGACCCTCGACGCTGCCACTTGGGAGGAGGGGAGGGGAGGGGAGGGGGGGAGACCAGAGGCGGAGCAGCAGGGCGGTGGAAGGTGCCAATGAGCTTGAGGTCAAGGTCGGCATGAGGGGAAGGCCAAGGGCAGACCAGCCCGGTAAGTAAAGTGAAATACAACGGACGGTGCAGGCCCGGGTCCCAGGGCCACATTTCAAGTCCTCACAGCCACACGTGGCCAGGGGCTCCCTTGGAGGACCCTCTCCAAGGTCGCAGGGTTAGGCAGAGGAGGGTTCGATTTCCAGTCCCGTGTGGGGCCGCACAAGGTCGCCGAGTCGCGTTCAGGAAGCTGGTCTCGGGCGGCTGTAGACTCTGCGTCCTGCTGGGAGGGGACCTGTATTCTCACGGGGCATCGCGGTCAATAATGGTGAGGCTCATGGCTGTGGCAGCGCCTCCTGTCCCCTCAGATGGAGGGAGAGTGGGGCTGAGAGGGACCAGGGGGACCCTCCCGGGACCCGCCCTGCAGCCCAGCGCTCCGCTCACAGGACTCAGACCCAGGAGCCGAGTCCAACCGAAGCAGGTGAGGCCGAGCCCTGGCTTCGCGGCCTCCTCCTGCCCTCCCTCCATTGCGGCTGCTCGGACCCCACCCCACCCCAGGCCTCCATGTCAGCCCCCCCAGGACACCCCGTCCCCGGGGGCCAGCCACACCGCCTCCTTGGCCCTCAGCCTCTATTCCTAAAAGGTCCCGCTGGCTTTACAAAGGTCAGCGCCCCAGAGGACCGACCTCCAGCGGCCCCCCTTCCCCCGGGGTCCACGGCCGCGGCTCCCGAAGGCGGAGGGGCTCCCGAAGGCGGAGGGGCGCAGGTTTGGGCCAGGCCTCCCCCGGCTCTGGCCGCCTTGGCAGAGGGCTCGGCAGGACCCAGAGGAGACCCTGAAAGGAAACACAAGCCTGGAAATGGGGTTTATTTTTCCCCAAGAGCAAAAGAAGTGGACTGAGAAGCAGGTTGCTATTTTTACTGCCAGCATCCAGTTGTTATGGCAACCAAGGCCTGCCTCCTGCACCAGGAGTTAGGGTTGGGCGGTGAGTGCGCCCAGGAGGAGACAAAGTGGGCACCAGGGTGGCGGGGGACAAGCCCCCTCCTGCTAGCTCCGGGGTCCCAGGTTGTGCTCAGCCTGTCCCCAGAGCCTGCCCCCCACTCCCGGGAGTAGGTGGCCGAGCCTCCTCTCCGAGAGGACCTGCACCCCGGCCGAAGTGACAACATGCGGCAGAGAAGTAAACCAGCCATCCCGCCCTCTGCTCTCCCCTGGAGGCGGCACCAGTACCCCCCACCCCCTCCCCCCAGGCCAGGGCGGCCTTCCTGGGACTCTGCCCCCGGGCCTGGCTCCACCACCACCCAGTTTGGTGCCCAGGGCCAGTGGCTCGGCACTCCAGCCTCAGCTTCCTGCTTGGGTTCAGCAGTCTCCTGCTTATAAAATAGGGGTGACAGTCGCTAACTTGCAGGATGGCCCAAGGAACCCCACATCATTACTGAGAGTGTGTTTCCCCTTTAATCCTCTTTGTAACTCTGCCCAGCCAGCCACACGGGACTGGAAATCAAACCCTGTCTGCCTCACCCTGAGCCCCGGCACTGCTGGCCCCCGGCTCTGCGGAGAGGCCGAGTGGGAGCAGTAGGTGAGATAAAGCCCTCCCACCCTCCCGGCTTCTCCCCACTCCCTGGAGCCCGGAGCCCGGAGCCCATCGGCAGCCCCTCCCGCAAGGCCAGCCTCTGCTGTCTGTCCCTGGGACGCCACGGCACCTTCTGACCGGATTCTCCTCCCCCTCCCTCTTGGTGGCTTTAATCCGGAGCCACCCACCTGGGGGTGAGGGTGGAGGCTGCGCGGTGTGGCTGAGCGAACACTCTGTGGATCACCCCCCCCTCCCCCCTGGGCATGGGGCCGCTGCCTGGAACGCAGACCTTTGGAAGCTCACCGTCCCCCTGAGGCTGCCTCCTCGGTTCCGCCCAAGGAAGTCCCAGAACTTACTCGGGTGAGAACTCCAGCGTCGCGCACACCAGTGCCCCGCTGGGACTCATCTGAGCTCCTGCCCCCTCCTTCCAGGCTCCCCATGAGGCACTCACTCCATGAGGGATGGGATCCTAGAGGTGAGGAAACCAAGGCTGAGAGAGGAGAGTCCGTTTACTGAGGACGCAGCTGCTACAAGCGAGCTGGGGTGTGAACCCCGATCACGGCCTCCAGGGCCCAGCTCCCAGCCAGGTGCCTGGCCCAGCAACCTCAGGACAACCACGTGGGCTAAGCCGGCACGAACCCAGGCCTTCATCTCAGTTACACTTTCCAGCTTGAAAACGCCCCAGGCGATTCTTTGGGGGGGGTGGGGGGCACTTCTCGCTGAGTCCCTTTTCCGCTCAATAATCCCGTGTCTGTCTTTCTTTCCGTTCTCGAATGTACTATCATCGCTGCTCCCAGGTCCTTGTCTGCTGACTGCAACCTCTGGGCCACTTGGGTTCGCTCTCTATTGGTTATGTTTCTTCTTGTCATGGGTTGCTTTTCCCAGTTCTTTGCACGTCTTGTGATTTTTCTGTGAGATACCAGCCCTGTACATGGAGCGCTGTAGAGATTCTGGGTTTTGTTATGTTCCTCTGAAGAGGGTTGTGTTTTCTGTTTCAACAGGCAGTTACCATCTGTGGCTCCTTCCCTTCCAGAGTCACCCTCACAAACACTTTCCGGCTCTTTTGTCAGCCCCTGGCTTTGACCTCCGACCCTCTGAACCAGAAAGGCTATAGGGCGTGTCCTCAGGCACAGAGCCACAAACTTGCAAATGTCGCTGTCTTTCAAAATTCCCTCCCTTTTCTGTCTGCTCTTGTCACTCTTCAAATAATATCTGTATCTATAATCGATACTTATATCTTATCCATGTGTGTGTGTGTGTGTGTGTGTGTGTCTATTAAAAATAGTTTAGCCCGGTTGGCGTGGCTCAGTGGTTGAGCATTGACCCAGGAACCAGGAGGTCACCGGTTCACTCCAGGTCAGGACACATGCCCAGGTTGCAGGCTCCATTCCCAGTGAGGGATATGCAGGAGGCAACTGATGGATGATGTTTCTCTCTCATCCATGTTTCTATCTCTCTATCCCCTCTCTCTCCCTCTCTCTAAAAAAAAAAAATCAATAAAAATAGCTTATAAACGTGTACATAGGTATCTCAGATCTTATGACATACTAGAGGCCTGGTGCACGGATTCGTGCACCAGTGGGGTCCCTCGGCCTGGCCTGCAGGGATCGGGCCAAAACTGGCAGTCTGACATCCCCGGAGGGGTCCCGGAGTGTGAGAGGGCGCTCTGCAAAGTTGCTGTGGCTCGAAGCTCCTGCGTTGAGTGTCTGCCCCCTGGTGGTCAGTGCATGTCACAGCTACCAGACAGTTGGCAGGTGGCTTAGGCTTTTATATGTATAGATATTTTCCAGATTCTCTTTTGTGCCTGTTTCTATAAAACTACTGGAGAGTTGGTCCAGCCTGGCTCCTCTGTCCTCTGTTGTCACCAAGAGCCGGACTCCAATCCTTCATTCTCTGTTCGGCCCACGGTGTGCCGGGCCTGGCGGGACAGGCCTGTGCAGTCACTGCCCAGCCAGGCAGCCGCGGGCTCTCCCCCCTCCAGCTCCCCTCCCGAGCCAGCCTCAGGCCTTCCCAGAAAGGAAAAGCAGGTCCCAGCACCAGGCTCGCCACTGGCCACACGCTGGCTCCCGCGGAGCGGGCTCTCAGGTGAGATCAGCGCGAGGAGATTGGCTCAGGGGCTGTTCCCAGGGCCACGCGGGGCGGGGTGGCGGAGGCAGGAAGGGGCAGCCGAGGGCTGGGCTGCTGGGCGCTCTGGACAGTGGCCTCAGCAGGTCCAGAGGGGACTTCGGAAGCTGGGAGGCCCTTCGAGGTTCCCCACGGGTGAGTGAGTTGGGCCTTCACACCCCCACCTCTCAGTCCCTGGTTCAGCTGCAGGAGCGGGCGTGGTGGGGAGGCGGTCCCGGAGGGGCTGACAGCTGGAGGGACCCTCATTCCTGATCAGAGCTTCCTCTGACGGGGCCCTACTGCTCCAGCCTCTTCCCGGGTCCCCTGCCCTCCTTCCCCGCCTCCCTCCCACCTCCTCCAAACAGCCTTCTCACTCTGCTCCCCTCCTGACTCAAACCCAGAACTTCCAAAGCAGCAGAGATGCGGCAGGAAGCAGCTGGGTGAGGGGCCTTTGGTGTTTGTCTTCCAGGCGCCCCTCATCTCAGCCTGGGGTTACTGTCCAAACCCGCAGGAGGGGGCCGGGGTCACCCCGCATTGGCTAATGCCCAAGGGCACCATTCAAAGCCATCAGACTCATTTTCTTATTAATTTCAGAGAAGAACAGAGAGAGAGAGACATCGATGATGAGAGAGAATCATTGATCGGCTGCCTCCTGCACGTCCCCTACTGGGGTTCCAGCCCGAAACCCCGGGCACATGCCCTTGACCCAAATCGATCCCGGGACCCTTCAGTCTGCAGGCCGACGCTCTATCCACTGGGCCACACCAGCCAGGGCCAGACTCCTTTTCCAAGAGGACACAGGGCTGAGAGACCTTAGAGCAGGCGTCCTCAAACTACGGCCCGCGGGCCACATGCGGGTGTTTTTGCCGTTTTGTTTTTTTACTTCAAAATAAGATATGTGCAGTGTGCATAGGAATTTGTTCATAGTTTTTTTTAAAACTATAGTCCGGCCCTCCAATGGTCTGAGGGACAGTGAACTGGCCCCCTGTTTAAAAAGTTTGAGGACCCCTGCCTTAGAGGATGAAGCCAAATTCAAGTCCAGACTCTCCATGGACGGGGGCTTGGATTAAAACAAAACAAACAAACAAACAAAGCAGGCGCCAAAGAAATCAGGCAGTGGCATCAGTAAGAACCCGAGTTGCCGGGTTGTCGTAGGGAGATACTTGCTGGGGTGAGGTGACTTCCCACGTGGGGAAACCCTCCAGATCTGCGTTTATTTATTTATTTATTATATATTTTTATTGATTTTTACAGAGAGGAAGGGAGAGGGATAGTGAGTTAGAAACATCGATGAGAGAGAAACATCGACCAGCTGCCTCCTGCTCACCCCCTACTGGGGATGTGCCCGCAACCAAGGTACATGCCCTTGACCGGAATCGAACCCTGGACCCTTCAGTCCGCAGGCCCACGCTCTATCCACTGAGCCAAACCGGTCAGGGCCGGATCTGCGTTTAAAAGACAGAAAGATCACGTGAAAATACTCACCGACTGGTGTGGGGCGGTAAGTAGGCACTAACCCTTTGGCTTTTGTTCTGTGTGTATGAGAAACACCAGAGGCCACGTTATCTAGACAGGTCCTGTGCTTTTCTCAGCACTGATCCTGACCCAGGGGGCATGGGAGGGGGGAGGGGGCGGGGCAGGGCCGGTCCAGCCGCTGGCAGTTGTGTTATCTCAAACAACTCGCACTACCTGGGCCTCAGGTTCGTTTCTAAAATTGTGACGTTCAAGTAGAACCACAGCACAAGAGGAGCAAAGCTGGAGTAATCGTTCTCCCTCAGCTCTGACTTGGCCCTTCTCTCCTGGGCCTCTCTAACATGCCAGCCCTGCCCCATCCGCCCTGATCCTGGTTACTGGACACCCCTGATCCCAGATCCCCCAGGACAGGAGCGGAAGCCCGGGATCCAGCCTTGGAGGGTCCCCTTGGGTCTAATTGCTGGGCCTTGCTGCCCTCTGGTGGTCAGAAGTAGAATGATCACCGTTAAAAAAATGGGACCGCCCTGGCAACTGGCTCTGATGGGGCTGAGGGTGGGGAGAGGGGCAGGGAGGGCCTTTTCTAATGGACACCCAAGGAGTTCCGTTCCAGACAGGCCTGAAACGTGGGAAGCGGGTGGGCCGATGCCTGCAGAGGTGAGGGTGGGAAAAAGAGAGAGAGCTCGGAAGAACGACAGGCTGGAGCGAGGCCGGCCCAGGCGGGACGGGAGGTGAACACAGCACAGGCCCTGGCAGACCGCGGCGAGGAGCTGGCTCTGACGGGAGGTGGGGCGGGAGGGTGTCCATACCCCATCCCTCAGGGTGCTCCCAAGAAGGCGGACGGGGCCTTGGTGGCTGGTTACAGAGGAGGTGCCGGACCCTGGGGGCGGAGAGGCCAGGTGGCTGGTTTCTAACTGGATTTGGGAAGTAGAATCTGCCTGTTTGCTGAGGGTGCGGAGACAAACGTGCAAACGTGCAATGGCCGGTGCACACATCAGGGCAGATCCTACCACCCGTAGTGACCAGCCCGCAGGCCAGGGCCACCCGCCATCGGCCCCGAGGTCGGGCCCTGAACGGGCTGGCAGCTTTCCCGTTGTCCTGCGCCGCCGAGGACCGACCGGAGAAGCCAGGCCTGCTCCCTCCCCGGTCCTCGTCCTCGTCCTCGTCCTGGTCCTCGCGGGGGACGGAGGTCCTGCTTCTAGTCAACCCCCTCTGGCTTCCAGGCCGCGCCTCCCAGCAGGCCCACCGAGGCCCTCTCCCCTGCTAGAAGCTTCTCCTGCCTCCGCACCCCGAGCGGCTCCCACCCCGAGCCCCCTGGCGGGCGGGCACGGCCTTCTGAGAAGGGAGGGCGCTGCAGCAAACTGGGGGACTGGTGGCCGAGCTCTGGGGTGAGGCTTTGGGGAAACTCTGAGCCCATCGCACCAGTACGTCCAGTGGCCTCCGGCTGCGGGCGCAGGCGTCGCAGGAGCAAGGCCGCGGGTCCCAAGGCTCACGCGGAGCTTACAGAAAGCGCCCCCAGCTCAGCGTGTTGACTGCGACTTCTCTGCTTCACTCGGGAAAGCCTTCTCAGGCTGTTGCAAGCCCTCAGTTACTGTCCAGCATTCCAGAGAGCCGACTGGGGTCCCTTTGTCAGGGTTCTCTTTCGCCTTGATGCTGGGCGAGCAAGACAGGGAGGCTGTGCAGCCGGCAGCAAAGAGCGTGCACCCGCGTGGCGGAGCCGGCATGCTCTCAGGGGCCTGCCCGCTGTTCTGGAAGCGCTCCCTCCCGCCCCGCATCTTCCCCGCACCCTCATGACGTCACTGCTTTAACCCTTGTTCTTGCCGAGGAAACTGGTGCTCAGAGAGGCTAGGTGACTTACCTGGGACACACACCTTGGGAGCATCTGAACCAGGCTGTGGACTGCAGTGCCTTCTGGGCGCAGTGTGGCCTGGCCTGGCCTCTCTCCCATGCCTCCCTCAGGCATGTGCAGTCCACCCCCTTCACTCCAGCCCTCAGCGCCCCACCCCCCGCCATCCCCCCCCCCCCGTGGCCTGGAGTTTAGGTAGGGAGTTAGGAACCCCCGGGAGTGGTTCTCGTCTCGGAATGGTGCCCACGAGAAGGGCACCTGCCAGGATGGCTCTGCTGTAACGGCAGGAGGAGGAAGGCACCGCCTCTCTCTGGGGTTGGCACCAGGCACCTGGGGAATCCTGACGCGATGACAGAGGCTCCTGAGCATCCTTCCGCCCTCCACACCCTCCACGCCGCCAGGAACTGAGCTCAGCCTCAAGGTGAGCTGGGGCAAGGGTCATTCATGAGTCACACACGCAGGTCAAGCTCGCTGGCACAAATCCAGCATGCTCTCCGACAACACTTGTCCGTGGTTCCCAATAAAACCCAGAGAATAAAGCAGTAAAACAAAAACTGAGCGAGTGGGCAGCAGCCCTCCGGTCCAGCCCATCCCGGCCGCCAAGGGCAGAGGCCGGAGCCCAGTTCTTCAGGCGCCGAGTGCCCATTATTCTAGGCCCCGGGGGCGCGGCGTGAAAGGGAGGGGCGTGCTGTGGTCTATGGGAAGGTGGGAAGTGCTACATGGAAACAAAGCGAGGAGGGGGCCGGGGATGTGAGAAAGTGTGGAGGTTGCCAATTTTAATGGGGCATCCAGGAGTCTGTGCCAATTCTCTTCTAACCAAGACATTGACATGCCGGTGAAGGAAGTCTGGCCATGGGCTCATGCCCTTGGAATTCACCTCCTCATGCACCCTGTGACTCAGATGGATGGTAGGATGGCCTACCACAGACTCAGTCGTGGCACCAGCGAACACACCACACCCCGTGAGGTGGGGGTGTCATTCTGCAATGGACAGCATGTGCCTGCGACGTGAGGATGGTAGTGTTTCCTTGCATATTAGACCTAATAATCCACTTAAAAGATTTGTTTTCATCTACAGACTGTGTAGGTTGGCTGAATTTCGAGATTCTTGTACCCCAAGGATCCCCTATTACTCCAAGGAACAGAGTCATACTTCTGGTAAATTGAAGCTGGTACGTCTACCCCAGAGCTACTTTGGGGTCTTCATTTGTTGACGGCAGAGAGGAGGGGTTACTAACCTAGATGGAATAATAGATTCCAATGAACAAGAAAACAATTGAGTGGCTTTTCAAAATGAAGTCAAGAAATGTATACACAGCCCTGACCGGTTTGGCTCAGTGGATAGAGCGTCGGCCTGCAGACTCAAGGGTCCCGGGTTCGATTCTGTCAAGGGCTTGTACCTTGGTTGCAGGCACATCCCCAGTAGGGGGCGTGCAGGAGGCAGCTGATCGATGTTTCTCTCTCATTGATGTTTCTAACTCTCTATCCCTCTCCCTTCCTCTCTGTAAAAAAATCAATAAAATATATTTTTTTTAAAAAAAGAAATGTATACACGATGATTGACACATGGCGGGCCTTTTAATATTGAAAAAATGATGGGGGTGTACCTAGCACTTACTCTTCCCCAAGCGCATGCGCGGCGCTCGAGGCGCCCTCCCCCAAGCCCCGCCCAGCGCGCCCCTGTGCGTCCCCACGCTTGCGCGTGTTTGACCGGAACTTTAACCCGGGCTAGAGGTGAAGGGGCGGGACCTCCGCAGCACGCCTGCGCCGTGAGAGGCCCGTGCGCCGAAGGGGCGGACCGCGCAAGCGCGCAGAGCGCCCCGGCTCCGGAGCATAAACAAGAGCGGGGAGGGATGAGGCGGCGATTGATCCCGGGGCAGCGAACAGCGGCGACTCCGGCGGCGAGCGGGGCCCGGCGCCGACCCTGAGTGCACGCGACCCCCGCCCCGCGCGCGAGCCTCCGGCCGGGACCACCCGCCCGCCGCGCGCCCGCCATGAACCTGGCCAGTCAGAGCGGCGAGGCTGGCGCTGACCAGCTGCTCTTCGCCAACTTCAACCAGGACGTCACGTAAGGCCGGGGCCGGGGCCGGGGGCCGGGTCGGAGGGGCCGGGTCGGAGGGGCCGGGCCGGGGTCGGAGGGCCGGGACCGGGAGCCCGGGCGGGTCCCTGGGGTGGGCCTGGGGCGTCGCGGGAGGGGCGCCCTCCTCGGGGACCCTCGGGCACTGCCCTCTCCGGGCGGGGAAGAGGGACGGACGGACGGAGGTGTTTCGCCCACCGGCCGGAGGCTTTCTCTTTGTGGACCCCATTTCTCTCAAAGTTGGGCCGAACTTTGTGGCCTGACCTGTTGTCTCGCCGCCTCCGCCCCGGTGGGAGCGGGGTCCTTCCCACGTCCCGGAGCCCCGTTCTCGCCCGGTTCCCCCTTGCAGGCCCTTCTCCCAGTCTCCTCGTCCTCTAGGGCCCCTCTCCCCGCTTTCCTTTCCTCCTCTTCACGTCTCGCTATTCTTTTTGGCAGGAAACTTTGATGTCCTCCCCGGGCAAGAAACAAACTTAGCACTAATCCTGGCCTCCGACCTGGAGAGACACTGAGCCCGGGGCGGGGCGGGGGGGGGGGGGTGACAGGCATACCTGGGGAGCCTGGGCCCTTCGGGGAATGGGCCGTGGCCGTGCCCAGGGGAAGAGAGGCCCCGATGCCAAGCCACGGGGGTCAGAAGCCCGTGCTTCCTGGCGGACCCCGGGCTGTGAGGATGGTTACCAGATGAGGCCCGGGGAGCAGGAAGGATGAGTTGCGGGGCCGGCAGGCAGGAGAGCCATCCTGGGGCGTGAGTAAGAGGAAGTGATGTAAGAGGAGGAGTGGGTCATTGGCTTTCCAAGGAGTAGTTGGTTGAGTTGTCACTGGTTGAGTGCAATCCGCAAAGTAGAAAATGAGGTGTTTTTTTTTTTTAATTAAAAGCTTGATTGTCGGCCAAATAGGAGGTGATAGGAAGGTGATTTGACTTTGGGTGGTGGGTACGCACTGCGACATACAGATCACATGTCATAGGCATGTACACTTGAAACCTATGTGATCTTACTGACCAATGTCACCCCCATACATTTAACTTAAAGAGGCATTAAATAAACGGGGGAAAACAGCTTGATTGGAGAGCGGCCAGCCCCAGGCCGGGGCGTGCAGCGGGTCCCCGGTTGTGACGCGAATGCAGACAGGCGCACAGTGGGGCTGCATGGAGGGTGAGAGGGAGCAGGTGACTACTCCATCCACAGGTGAGGAGACCCACGTCCAGAAAGGCTCCTGGGTCTTAGGATTGGTTAGTGGTGCAGCGGGGGCAGGACTGACATCCGTTTCCGGAATTCTCCATCATGTTCTTTCCACTCGACCACACCGATTATTCTACCGCAGAGTAGGATTCTGAGGGGAGTGAGTTTAGAAGTCAGACTGTTGCAACCTTTAAAGATTAAAGCAACCAAATGCCGTAGTGGCCTATGTGACTAAAAGCGGGTACAGCAGAAGCAATTTGGACAACTTGTTGCATGTGGTTGTAATTGGGATAGGCCAGTGGTCGGCAAACTCCTTAGTCAGCAGAGCCAAATATCAACAGGACAACGATTGAAATTTCTTTGGAGAGCCAAATTGTTTAAACTTAAACTTCTTCTAACGCCACTTCTTCAAAATAGACTTGCCCAGGCCGTGGTATTTTGTGGAAGAGCCACACTCAAGGGGCCAAAGAGCCGCATGTGGCTCGCGAGCCGCAGTTTGCCGACCACTGGATAGGCTCTGGTATCCAGGTAGGGAGTAGGACATTTCAAACCAACCGTGATTTGCTTTTTAAGCCCTTAGCATCTTTTTTTTTTTTTTTTTAGCCCTTAGCATCTTGCGACCAGTAAAAAATATAAAAATAAAAGTGGTAGATTGATGGGTTTTTTTATGTCTTGTATAAATTAGAGAATTTCCAAAACATTTCCTACCATTCTTTCACTTTTTCACTCCACATCATTTATATTGAAAGGAACTAAAATTTGACCAAGCATTCTCTTTGCTGTCGTTTCAAATGAGCACCAAATTCCCTATATAATAGAAGACTGTCACTCTCTGGCCTGCAAAAAGACCTTTTTACAGCTGGAAATCATGTGCTTCCCCACCTTCGGGGAGTCCTGAAGTTATTAGTTCAAGAGAAGATTTCTGGGTTACGATTTTCACTTGCCAAAGAGGCCTTCATAGAGTATGAACAGAAATCATAAGGGATAGCAAGTTAGGATTATACAAAAGGTTTGTGGATCGAAATGACTAATTTGTTTTAAATCTATACTTGAAAAATACAGAAGTCCTGAGGAGCAGCCTTACAGTTTACAGCGTCCCCTCCCTTGCCCATCTCCAGAATAATTTAATAGAGGAGCACAGTTTTTCCCAAGATGAAGAACATTGGTCTAGGACCCACATTCACTGTATTTAGTGAGAGAGTCTGGAAGCCACTTCATAGGAGACGTGTACGTGACAGTGACGCCTAACATTCAGCACGCCTCGCATACCCACTGCTGCCTCTCCTGTCGTGCTGATAATGGCTTCAGTGTCGTGGGTTTCCCCCTGTGATTCTTATCCTAAAAGTATGAATAAGTTTTATTTATTTTTTACCGTTTGTTTTGTTTTGTTTTGTTTTTGACTAGACCAGAGAAGAAACCAACAGCAGATGATCCCCATCTTCTTGACCTTCCGTGGTTAGTTCCGGTCCTAGTTTCTGAAAGTAACACTGTGGAAGGCTTATGTTGGAGGAATTTTTGGCTTTTTGAAAGGGAAGGTAACAAACTAATAGGGGGCAGCTATCAGTTGAATCTCAAATAGAAATATCAAAGGTGGAACTCTTCCAGGGGATACCCCTGGTCTGTGGGAAGTGATTCGGCAATGTCTGGTTTAGGCTACATTTGTAATCGGGATGGGATAAAGAGAGGAACTTGATTTTCCAAGTCTTCTGTTTATAGGAGTGACGTGCACGTTTGGAAAAGTTAAGGTAGAGAGACGATAGGGGCGCTTGTTAGGATTTATTGCTTTCTTCAACCAGGGCTTTTCTAGGTTACAGGTATTATTCTGAGGAGGTCACTTCTGTCCTCCTTTTCCTCACCAGTGAGTTGATGGGCTTAGGAGCAGGTGCTTTTTAAGGACCTCCCATCTTAAAGAGAGAGGTCCTCTGCCTGCTGTGGGGTGTGTGTGAGGAGGCCGGGGGAAAGGGATGCTTAGCTGTCAGGACTTGGTGCGACCTGCTGGACACGTGATGCATTGAAGGGAGAAGTGAAGGTTACCCCAGTCTCTGGTTTGGCTTTTGGGGAACATGATAAATGACATTATGGGAGAAGGGTCAGGAAGGAGCCGGTGTAGGAGGAAATGATGAAGTCTGCTCTGGGAACCCGCGGGAGGCCTGCCATGGGAGTGGCTGAGCCGGAGACCAGAGCCCGTGCGGCGATCAACTCAGTGAATAGTGCGCAGGCCCACCCGTGGACGCCTCCTCATGGGTGTGGCCCTCCTCCCAGCACTGTGCTCTCTTCCCTCTGACGAGGAAGGTAATGGAAAGGAAAGCCTTTAGGGACTGGTCCCTTCAGAGGGTAGAGAAAAGAAAAAGGAGGGAAGAAAAAGACACAATTCACATTTTCATTTCTTAGTGGAAATCACTGTCTTTTAGATATTGAATACTCAAGTTTAAGTGCAGTGACAGACTTGCAGATAAAGATGGCGAACCAAAGACAAGCATTTATTTTGGCTCCCTCCCAAAACACTAATAAAATATCAAGAAGATGTTTGTAGGTGTTTTTTTTTAAATCCTCACCTGAGGATACTTTCATTGATTCTGAAGAGAAAGGAGTGGGTGCGGGGGGGAGAAACATCAATGTGCCACACAGATCAGTTGCCTCCTGCATGCACCCCGACTATGAATCAAACCCACAACCTTTTGGTGCACAGGATAATGCTCAACCAACCAAGTCACCCTGCCAGGCTCAAAAAGATATTTTTAAAGGATTTAACCCCGTAGGATGGGGAGAATGAGAAAGGAGACAGCAACAACATTTTGGAAGCTAGCAAGTGGCAAAGGCAAGAGGACCCGCCTCGTCCGCACCGCAGGGTCCTCGGAGGCGCGGGCTGGCAGCGGAGGTGAGCTTCTGCAGTGGAGTGAGGGGGACATGCAGGGGATCAGCTCCAACTACATTTCAGGAGCAGCCACTCTCTCCAGGGCCTCTCTCCAGAGGGCGCGGCAGCGTCTTTGGATTTTGACACTGGACACAGTTGAAGGCAGGAGGGTAGTAGTGACATGGGGGTGGGGGTGTTAAGCAAATAGATCCTTTTTTCTGTTAAGGTTTGCTAGCTTCCCCTTTGTCAATAGAAGGTATTCATTGTATTACCTTAAACAAACTTACCACATGCACATTATTCGGGAATAAGATTATCTGTTGGGGGAATCTCAGACTTACCTGTTACTGTTCCTCTCGCTTTAATATGCCATTGTAGGGTCAGGTGAGTCCTGAGGGGTTACAAAGCAGAATCTCCAAATGGGGGTGTGAACATTTTTTAACTGTTGGTGTTGGAGCTGAAAATACTTAGCATCACCCTTTAAAACTGTCTGTTTTTGTTGAGAAAATATACACTCATACCGTATACACATATCAAGGAATAATTGGAGTATTTTTGTTTACATTTCTTACTGACTGCAGCGCACCGTTGCTTGGTAGACCACGTGGTTATCATTCTAGCTATGGATTTAATGCCCTCAGTCGGTTTCAGAATATTTGGAAGAACGCCCCAGTTCTGATGTTGATCAGCAGAGCGCAGTATCAGATCCTGCCTGCTTGGAGTGCATCTGAGAACCAGATAGATCAAGAGCCAGGCTCTCACTAATGAATTACAGCTCATCATTTGTCCATGAAGAGGCTTATTTCATCTGTAACACTAATGAGCTTGGTGACTTGGTTTCTAAGTCAACAAGAAATTAGAAAGGGAAGGGGCTATTGATGGTAGGGTTACAAGGGAAATCATACATAATAAAAAGCTAATATGCAAATCGACCAAACAGCGGAACAACTGGTCGCTATGACGCACACTGACCACCGGGGGGCAGATGCTCAACACGGGCTGCCCCCTGGTGGTCAGTGTGCTCCCACAGGGGGAGAGCCACGCGGCCAGAAGCCACAGCGGCAGTGGCGGGAGCCTCCCCCGCCTATGCAGCATTGCTAAGGATGTCTGCAGGGAGTGGGCCTAAGCTGTCAGTCAGACATCCCCCAGGGGCTCCCAGACTGCGAGAGGGCACAGGCCAGGCTGAGGGATGCCCTCTCACGTGCATGATTTTCATGCACCAGGCCTCTAGTGATGATATAAAAATGACTTTTAAATCAGAAATGATGGGGGGAGGTTTTGGTGCTGCGCTAGCACCCTTAGTTAACTGGAAAAGGTTTTCCTGAGCACCAAGTTCCCGGAAGTCACGGGCACTGAGATTTTGTTTTCTTTTCAGCCTTGATTATTCTGGTATTTGTGTTGGTTCCTTTATTTTCAAAATATTTACAGGTAACACTTCGTTGTCGTTGATATAATTAATTCAATGTAGTGACCTGTTTTCACAAAGAAAAAGGATGTGAGCTGAAGCAAGTTTGTTTCTGTTTCTGAGATAAACGAATGCGATTCTAAAGGGTAAGAGCTGAGAGCTCTGTTCCTGGACCACAGGGGCCTTGAGCAACACAGGCTGCCCCGAGGGAACAGCACCCCCCTCTCCCTGGGTCCCCCCGCAGGTTGCAACAGTCTGGACGTGTGGCTTCTGCCCACTTCATGTAAGGGCCTTGGGCAGCTGTGGATTCGGGTATCCATCTGGTTCCTGGAACTAGTCCCCCTCACCCCCATACTGAGGGACGGCTGAGTTTTGGGGGCGTCAGAAGCTATAAACATTTTACTGTGCAGGGTGGGCGCCCCAACCCCCACACTGTTCTGGGGGCCGCTGTAGATTTATGTGAGAGAGAGGTGGGAGCTCAGGTTTTTAGAAATAGCTGAAACCCCCGTAGCACCAAGTGTCTGTCTTCATTCTTCCTAGGCTCTGGCTTCCCTTCGCCTCGCCTCCACCCGTTGTCGTGTCCTCCCAGCTCTGAGTACACCCCGGCCCCGGGACCCGATTCTGTGCATGCCCACCGCTTCCTGCTTTCTCTCCTCTCTCTGGAGGCTGTGCTTTCTTCTTGCTTCCCCGGGTCAGTCACGTCCTGGAGAGCAGGGGTCTGCTGAGGGCCCCTCCGGTGGTGTCGGCTCTGCTGGGGAGGGGTCTGGAGAGCCGGAGGCCCCTCCGAGCCTCGTGGCAGCAGCAGAGCCTTCGCCGGGTCCCTGCAGGCCACCTGTGCAGCCTGCCGTTCCGGATCCTCAGTTAGCTTTGGGGTCCGTTTTATTTCCGTCCCACCGCTCAGCCGTACCTGGTGGTCGGACTGCATTGGTGAGGCCCGCCCTGCAGCGCAGAGGCGCCGTCCCCACAGGCTGCAAGCACCTGGCCTGGAATGTGCTCACTGAGCCTGGACTCCGCACAGGCCGGCATGTGCATCGGATCGCCTGAGAAACCACTTTGTTTTGAGGGGATCATTAACTTAGGGCATAATTCATGTCAGATTTATAGTTTTACGTTTTAAATAAGGATACTGTATTTTATTGACCCTCACCTTGTCCTAGCTGTGGGGCGTGTCAACTTCCTTTGCCCCCTCTTTTCTGCTCAGCCACCACTCACCGGGGACAACCACATGAAATGGCGGTGCTAACGCTGGGGAGAGGTGGTGCTGTGACAGGGAGCAGTGTGTGCATTGTGCTGTCTACACGTATCAGCTCTTATTTCTGCATTTGGCTTTTTTGCAGGTCCCTAGCTGTTGGTAGTAAGTCCGGTTATAAATTTTTCTCCCTTTCTTCTGTGGATAAGCTGGAACAGATCTATGAATGCAGTAAGTGTTTGCTTTATTTTCCCCCTCTTAAACAATATAGACACGTTTAACGGGAATTGATATGCATTCTTAAATCAGACACTGATTCAAGTCCAGGTGCCCTGACCAGTTCTCTTCTTCCACCTTAGTCCACCACGCGGTGGCTGCTGGGAACAGTTGCGTGTGTCCTCCCAGATCTTTTCTGTGTATTTGCATACTTATAAATGTACACATCTGATTTTTTCCCAATACATGGCGTCATACTGTGTGTATTACTCTGTAATTCCCCCGTTTTCATGCCATTTACAGCGTTCAGGTTTCTGTCAGGCAGGGCTTCCGGGGGTTGAAGGTTTCACAGCCCGTAGGAATGATTTCTTCAGCTGCCGTTTTCTGGGATTTGCGTAGCCGGCCCGTGTGAGGCCAACTGGAATTGCAGAAGGGGCATGAGCTGACTTCTCGCTCGTCACTGTGTGACTTTGGAGGGATTACTTCACCTCGGGCCTCCGGGCTAGACATCTCGTATTTGTTCCTGGTTCCATCCACTCTGCAAACATTTATTGAGGACCTGCTGTCTGCCAGCCGTTTCGTTGGTGGAGATCGGGGTAGTGACAAAGTTCCTGCTCTCGTGACACTTGCATCTAAACGGAGGAAGGCAAAACCAAGTGCACATTTCTGTGCATGGCAGGCGGGGACACGAAGACAAGCAGACACACCCAAATACCACCTGGCCCATTAGCATAAGATGAAGACCTGGGAGAAGGTTGAGTCTGGCCCACCAGGAAGTCGGTCGCAGCCTTGCGGTCAGTCAGCTCCTGACTCCAGTTCCACCTGGCAGCGCAGTTGATTTGTTCGCCCTCGGCCTGCCCCTGGCGCTCACCAGCTCCTCTAAAAAGCCCCGCCCCGCTGGGAAGCGGGAGGTGTGCTCTGCGGGTCGATCGGGTAGCTGCGAGCTGGTGCGCTCGCTCATCTCAAGTGGGTGTCCGAGTTTCCGAAAACCCCCCGCTGGCTGCCTCCACGAGACCCACGCAGGATTGCTGGTCTCTGGACAAAGGGTTCCCTTGGGCTCTTACGGTGACTGAAGCACTTACTAAAACTAATCCACACCATGGCCTGGGTTGTGCTGCTAATTGTTGCTGTGGTGACTAGTCATCTGCTTTGAGCTCCGCAGAATTTCCCCGTTTGGAGACCCAGTGCTTGTAAGAGTACCTGATCTTCCCTCTTCCTCAGCGGAGTCAGTTTAATGACTGATTTGTCCTCGTGAAGTTTGTTCACTGGTTTTAGCACCTCGTTTCTCAGTGGTTTTTGGTGGAACAAAAGGTGTTGTCTTGATAGCATTGTTAAGAGAGGGGGTGGTTGCTGACCGACAGGGTGATTTCTTTGTTCTTCTTAGTGACCTTTGGCCTTTAAAAAATAGGTGGTGAAATGGATGTAGAACTTTTGGGGGGTAAATACTTTATTTTTTGACATTTTTTAAATTGATTTTAGAGAAAGAGGAAAGAGAGAGAGAAACATCGATCAGTTGTCTCCCGTACACACCCCACTTGAGAATCAAACCCAAAACCCAGATGTGTGCCCTGGCTGGGAATCGAACCAGCGACCTTCCAGTGCGTGGGATGAAGCTCAACCAACTGAGCTACACCGCCAGGGCTGGAGGGTTCATATTTGAAACCGCGGCTGTTAAGTTCTCTCCTCCGAGAACTGCATCCACCTCTCCTCTTTCACATACTTGCATTGAGTTAGAGAGAAGAGTGTCTCTTAGAAACAGATTAGCTGCTGAGTCAAGATTGTTTTCTGGCATTTTTCTACACACAGACTCGGAGCAAAGAAGAGTACGTGATGCCTCAAAACTCAGCCTTGGCTCAGTACTGGCGCACCCTCCTAACTCCTAACCATCACAGGCAGTCAGGTCTGCTCTCAGCCACTGTGGTCTTTTGTTTAATTAAGCAAGGAGGCCTTTGCCCCGCAGCAGGGGGAGATCTTGTTGTTTTATACTATCTGTATTGTTGTGATTTCAAACTTAAAGGAAAGTTGGGAAGACTCCCATGTATGCTTTGCTGTGCTTGGTTGTGGGTGCCCGTTTATATTCCTCTTTATGTCATTTGTTAGTTAGAAGGTAAATAATATGCAAATCTGTGGTATCCCTTCCATGGAATACTGCAATGAAATCCTACCCTGTTAGGTAAAATATCTTTGCCTTTTATAAGGTTCAGAGCTGGGAAACATCCCTCATGAAGCATCAGCTCTGGGAGTCAACATGAGCAGACTGGTCCTTGCCTCCGCCAAAGTGACCAGAGCCTGCTTCCCTGATCAAAACACCTCCGGCCCGGCCAGCGTGGCTCAGTGGTTGAGTGTCGACCTATGAGGCAGGTCATGGGGTCGATTCCCAGTCAGGGAATCACATGCTCGGGTTGTGGGCTCGATCCTCAGTGTGGGGTGTGTATGAGGCAACCGATCAATGATTCTCTCTCCTCATTAATGTTTCTATCTCTCCCTCTCCCTTCCTCTCTGAAATCAATAAAAACATATTAAAAAGAGAAAGAAATGCCTCGGGAGACACATGCGCCTTTTATCACGCAGTGAGCCGTCACTGCCTTCACAGGCCTCGTCCTCATCAGGATGTGAGAGGTGCTTTCTGACGTCGCTCTGAGTGACAGGCTGTGCGCTGGTTGGCACGTTTCAGTGAGACTTACAGTAACGGGCCGTGCAGGGGAGAAACCAGCAGCCTCTGCTTAAATCGGCTGCAATGGAAGCTTGGGGTCTCTCCAGGCCCCCGGCACCGGCAGCCTGAGTGGTGTCTTGGTAACGGGCCATCTTCCGTGATTACAATGTGCAGCCCTGCTTCTCTGGCTTCCCATGTGGTTGCAGCACCCTTCAGTCACCGGCCTGAGGCCTCACGCACCTGCATTTCCTGGGAGGGCTGAGCCGTGTGCCTGCCCCTTGGCAGGGAGGGACTGCTGGGTACATGGGTCTGTGTGTGTTCGTGTGTTAAATATTCCTTGAGGCCCAGATGGCGTGGCTCAGTGGTTGAGTATCAACCTGTGAACCAGGAGGTCACAGTTTAATTCCCAGGCAGGGCACATGCTCGGAGCTCGGTCCCCAGGCTTGATCCCCAGGTGGGGCTGCAGGAGGCAGCCAATCAGTGATTCTCATCATCGATGTTTCTCTCCACCCCCCCGCCCCAATCCCTTCCTTTCTGAAATCAATAAAAATGTGTAAAAAAAAAAAAGAAAGTTCCCTGGGCCCTGGCCAGTGTAACTCAGTGGTTAGAGCATCATTCTTTGCACTGAAGGGTTGTGGGTTTGATCCCTGGTCAGGGTGTGTGTGAGGCAGCCAATCGATGTTTCTCTTTCTCTTCCTTCCTCTCTTTCTAGAATCAGTGAAAACATATCTTCGGGTGAGGATTTAAAAATTCCCTGGGCCCTGGCTGGCATTGCTCAGTGGTTAGAGCATACCAGAGAGTCTCGGGTTTGATTTTCAGTCAAGGGCATGTACTTGGGTTGTGGGTTCGTTCCCCTGACCTGGTCAGGGCATATGTGGGAGGCAACGGATCAGTGTGTTTCTCTCTTTTTCTCTTTCTCTCCCTCCTTCTCTTTGTCCCTCCCATTCCCCTCCCTTCTACTCTCTATTAAAAAAAAAATCAATGGAAAAACTATCCTCACTCCTTGGGTGAGGATTGAAGACGGGTTCCCGGGAGTTGGGTGTAGTGGACATGGGGAAGAGCTTGAAATGACCAGAGAGGCAGTGAGCCTGTCCCTCCCCGCGTGGGAAGGGTGGCTGCTCGTGAAGGGCGCCCCTGAGCAGACCCAGCACCGTCCCTGGGCTGGGGACTCGCAGGGGACCCTTTTGTGCTGTTTGTTCCTAAGTGACAGGATGGGGTGGCTCCAGGTGTTGGTGGCCTTGGCCTTTTCTGGCTCCTGGAGTTTGGTGACACTCTCAGGTGTTTCCCCAGGAAAACCCAGTGTTGGGTATATGATTTGGCCCCGTAAGAGCCCTCTTGAATGCGGGTGTTCTAGGACCCAGGGCCTCTGGTCTCTGAGGAGACCCCGGTGAGGTCCCGCCCTGACGCCTCGCTTCTCCCTCTGTCCCTGTCGCCCATCCTCTCACCAGTCCGTCTCCCTGTGCTTACATCCGATCTCAGTATATTGGCCAAAATTCAAATTTCTGCAGGAGACTGCCTGTGTGTGTTTTTTTAACAGATGAGTCTAAGATAAATATGTTTGTTGCCTTTTTATAAAATATGTTTTTGTTGATTTTAGAGAGGAAGGGAGAGGGATGGGGAGAGAGAAATGTCATTTATATGCTATCAGAAGCACCTGTTTTAAGTGTACAATTGGATGGGTTTTAGTGTATTTACTAAGTTGTACTGCCTATCATAATCAAATTTAAAACATTTTTATCATTCCCCAAATGAAACCCTGAGTCCATCAGCGGTCACTCCCCATTGCCCTCCGCCGCCTCACCCCTGGCAAGCACTGATCTGCCTTCTGCCTCTAGAGATTGGCGGCTCTGGGCACTTCAGATAAACGGAGTCTGCCCGCCTGGCTCCTGGTACTTAGGGTGTTTGCAGGGCTCCCATGTTGGAGCATGTGTCAGTACTCTTTCTTTTTCTGCTCAGGAACTTCACGTTGTGTGGCTAGACTATGTTTTGCTGTTGGACATTTGGGTTTTGTGACTCCTAAAGAATCTGCTGTGAACATTTGGGCACAAGTTGTTGGGTGGATGTGTGTTTTCATTTCTCTCTATTTAAAAACATATCATGTTTTTGTTGATTTTAAAGAGAGGAAGGGAGAGGGGAGGAAGAAATATTGATTTCCTGCCGCAACCTGGGCATGTGCCCTGACGGGGAATTGAACTGGTGACCTTCTGGTACACAGGACGACACTCAACCAACTGAGCCACACCGGCCAGGGCTTCATTTCTCCTAAGTAGATAGATGCCTGGGGGAGTGGAATTGCTGGGCGAGCATCTTTGTTTTGCCCACTTGTGAGAACAGCTGTTAGGAAAATCAACAGATAATCAGTTTACAGTTGGTAGATATTGCAAAGTTGTCCTTAAAAAGGGGCAGGACCATGTTTTTATTAATGGTGCGAGCACCTTTCTCTTTGCTTCCTGCCGCACAGGCATTATCAAACATTTTAATACTTGGGAGATGAGTCTAAGATAAGACATATGCTTGTTGCCTTTTTAAAAAATATGTTTTTATTGATTTTAGAGGAAGGGAGAGGGGTAGAGAGAGAGAAATGTCAATGAGAGAAACATGGATGGGCTGCCTCCTGCACGTTCTCTACTGGGGATTGAGCCCGAAAGCCGGGCATGTGCCCTGTCTGAATCGAACCGTGACCTCCTGGTTCCGGGGCAGACACTCAGCCACTGAGCCACATCAGCTGGGCTGTTCCTTGCCTTTAACTGCGTATTTCTTTCCTTTGCCTGCTTTTCTGTTGGATTATTTGTCTCTTACTGATTTAAAACAATTTAACCATTTGCCGTGGGTTGCCAATATTTCTTCTGGATTGGTGTTTGCTTTTGACCTTGTTTATGGTCTCTTTGCCATTTTGAGGTCTGGAATTTCTGCCGTTCGAATGCATTTGTCTTCTCTCGTAAGGCTTCCCTCTGGAACGGCTTGTCCTGTTCCGGGCGGCCCGGGATGGTCTCCTGTGTCGTCTTCTGGTCGTTAGGGCTCTCCATGCAGTTCTTCACCACCTGGAATTCACGTGATGGAAGATGTCTTCCATTTTCAGTCACAGACTGGAGGATATATTTTTCCTACGTCCTTATCTGTTTAGAGGGGCTTACCAGACTTACTTACGGGTAAAGGTCAGGGTAATGACCTTTGAAACTTCAGAAAAGAAAAAATAGGCAGAAAGTGAATGTTGTTTAAATCAGGTGATGGGCCTATGGAAGGGTTCAATATACTGGTCTCTTTAAAGACTATTCGCAGTTAAAAGTAGCTTTGCTGACTAGCCAGCTTGGCTCAGTGGTTGAGCATTGACCTATGAACCAAGAGGTCATGGTTCAATTCCCAGTCAGGGCACATGCCCAGGTTGCGGGCTTGAGCCCCAGGGTGGGGCGTGCAGGAGGCAGCCGATCAGTGATGCTCTCTCATCATTGATGCTTCTCTCTCTCTCTCTCTCTCTCTCTCTCTCTCCCTCCCCCTCTCTGAAATCAATAAAAATATAGGAAAAAAATAGCTTTGCTGCCTCCACACACACACACACTCTGTTTTTAAAATTCTAGGAGTTCTCACCTGCTTTTTTTTTTCCATTAAAATTTCAAACTTCCCATTGGGTGGGAAAGGTGGACAAACACCCTAGCCAGCAGTTCTTCTATCAGTAGAGACTCCCTTACGACTTCCGCAGGAGCTTGGCTAACTGGAGGCCAGTGTGGCCGACTTCTTTGGGGGTAGAGGTCACACACAGGGAGTGCAGGGCTGGAGTAGCCGCGTACGGCAGTTTGTGGGTCTCTGCGTCCTGGCCTCTGGCTTTCCGGTTCTCCGCTGTTAAGAACGAAGCTGCTGGAGCACTCTTGTACAGCTGTTTCTGTGGGCCTGCGTCTTATTATCTCAGGTGGACACCTGGAAAAGAGCGTGGGACGCCTTTTGTAAGAAACTACCAGTTTCCTACGTGTGTGTCCTGTTCCTCATCCCCCGCGGTGCTGAGAGCCAGGCTGGCGGCTCTGTGCCCTCGCCAGCACGTGGTGGCATCAGCCTTTCCCACGTTGGCCGTTCTGATGCATGTGTGACGGGTCTCACTGTGGTTCTCATTTGAATTTCCCTGATGGTGTCGGCACGTTCGTGGCCTTGTTAGCCGTTTGTGTAGCTTTTGTGAAAAGTCTGTTCAGATCTTTCGTTCCTTTCTAAATTTGTCTTTCATTGCTGAGTTGCCAGAGTTCTTTAGCCGTTCTGGGTACCAGTCCTTTGTCAGATAATGTCTTGTGAAAATTTTTTCCCTGTTCTGTGGCTTGTCTTATCTGTTGAGCAAACATGTTGACTTTTGATGAAGTCTGATTTTTTTCATTAATGATCTTTGCTTGCTGTGTCCTCTCTGAGAAACCTTTGCGTACCATCGAGTCGTGAAGACAGTTCTCAGTGCTCTCTTTGAAAGCTCTGGGATGCGGTTTGTGACTATTGGCAGGTAAAGGCAGCTTTGCTGCCTGGCCAGCATGCTCAGTGGGTGAACATTGAACTTTGTAGCTTCAGCTTTTCTATCAGTGTAGTGCTCCCCTCAGTTTATTTTGCTGGATGGTGTGAGGTGGGCGTAAAGGCTGATTTTTCCTGTTCGGCCATTTGTTGAAAAGGTGTGTCTTCCTTCATGGATTGCTTTGGTGCTTAAAGGAATCCTGTAAGTGCGGTCTCGTTCTGCGGCTTACTCTTTCCCAGTGATGTCTGTCAGTCTGTGCCACATCATGCTGTCTGGTGGATGTAGATTCCTCTGCATACTAAGTGTTGAAGTCCTATGGCGTCAGCCCTTCCATCCAGTTCTTCAAGATAGCCTTGGATCTTCTAGATGCTCTGCCTTTCTGATTTTGAAAGCAGTTTTTGTCAACAAAACTGTCTGCTCAGATTGCGTTGATGAAAAGGTTAATTTGAGGAGCGTTGTTGAGTGACTGGATGGGCACGTGCTCACACCTGGCACCGCAGGCCTCCCCTCGCTGTGAGTGGCAGTCACCCCGCTCACATACGGAAAGCAAGACTCGGAGTGAGTTGTTCAGAGCCTCGGTGGGGCCTGGTGTCTGTCAGTACCGTTACCGAGGCCAGGGGACAGCTGTGAGCAGGAGGTGCGGCCTCTGTCCTCACGGGGCGCACAGTCCAGACCGTGTACAAGGGGCGGCCGGTGGGCAGATGCACATGAGGACAGGTGACCGCCGGGGAGGAGGGACCAGGAAGAGCAACCAGGAAGCCTCCCTTTGACGGGGGTGGGGGGGAGGCTGCTGCAGGGCAGCGTCTGAGCAGAGGGGGGCCCTCCGTGCAGAGTGCAGGGCCTTCCTGGCAGGGGGACCCGAGAGCGGTGTGTATGTGGCTCCTAAGCGGTGACTTAGACTCCGGTGCTGCCCTGGGATCGTCCCCCCAGCCCGGCCTGTCGCCGGCGCCCACCGTGTAGCCCCCAAGTGCTCTGCTGTACGCAATCTGCACTTAGACACGTGTTCGCGTGTGCGAGCAGCCTGCGCCTGCTGATGTGGGTGCGTGTGTTTCCTCCTTACAGCTGACACCGAAGACGTGTGCATCGTGGAAAGATTGTTCTCGAGCAGCTTGGTGGCCATCGTCAGCCTCAAAGCCCCTCGGAAGCTGAAAGTTTGCCACTTTAAGAAAGGAACTGAGATCTGCAACTACAGCTACTCCAACACCATCCTGGCCGTGAAACTCAACAGGCAGGTGAGCGCCAGCGCAGGGAGTCAGGCTCGCTCTGCCCGCGTCCCCGTGTGCGGGCGGCTGCGGCTGCGCGGTCACTGCCCTCCCGGAGGCCTCCGGCGCCTCCAGGACAGACGGGGTCCTGAGCCAGCGTTTCTGGCCCGAGCCCCTGCTCGCCTCACCCAGCACCCTGCCTCGACACGGCGCGCGCTGTGTTGCTCGGATCACCCCCTGGTGAACGCCCTTGCCCTCTGCCGCCGGTGTCCTCATCCTTCCGGCATGTGTGCCTGTAGCGGCCTCACGGAACGTCCTGTCATGGTGCCTCGATGAGGAGCTGTAGGAGCTCGGCGCTGGTTTCTGTCCATCCGCCCGGGTAAACGGGCGTTCTCCCACGCCCTGCAGGTCCCGGGGCTGCGGGCAGTGTTAAGTGAGGGCTGACCGATGTCCACACAGTCATCCTTAGAGTTGAGTCATAGTTTATTTAGCTCCTGCTTTTATACGTGTTACTTTAAAAAATCTGTTAGCATCTTCTTCCTCCTTTTTTAAACTTAGTTAACTTTTTATTTAAGATGATGTGCGCTTATGCCTTGGCCAGTTGTTCAGTGGTTAGAGCGTTGGCCATGCACCAAAGGGTGGCGGTGTGATTCCAGGTCAAGGGCACATACCTGGGTTGCAGCCAACCCATCGAGGTGTCTCCCTCACATCGATGTTTCTCTCTCTCCCCCTCCCTCCCTCCTTCCCACTCTCTGAAAAAGCAGTGGGAAAAACATCCAGGTAAAGATTAACCCCCTCCCCCAAAAAGTGATACAAGTTCATTGCTTTTGTATCTTCCCCAAACAAGAGCGTCGGCCCCGAGTGTGGACCTGGCGGCTAGCACTCGCGTTCCTTCCGGGGCTCCCGGGGCTGTGCTCACAAATGCAGCACCGGCTTCCGGGTCACGGCGAGGGCCCTGGGCAGGGCGGGCTGAGGGGCTGGGGACCATGCGGGGTGCTGCTGGCGGCTACTGCCACGTGACCGCTGACCTGGCTGAAACAGGATTGGTCTATTGACTGAAAACGTTGGTTAAAATGGGAGATTATAAGGCATAACATGTTGAACCTTTTTAAAGCTTAAAACACACGTGGGTGTTCCAGGGCAGCAGGTACTGAGTGTGTGCGAGCCAAGTTGTCTTTCCCTCGACGCACCACTCCAGGGACATCTGTCTTGGAGTGCAGGACGGCTCACCATGCCATTGGACACGGACCCTGCAAACCAGCCGGGTGCCGGGAGAACTTTCACACTTCCAGGAACTCCCTCGGCTTTCACCTTCATCTTGCCGCGCCCAATTCAACATCAGGTGTTTAGTCACCAAACCCACCCAAGGCACTCGATGTGGTTTTCATGAGGGGCAGAGGGGGGAGGGGGGAGAGACAACCAAACCAAAACACACATCACACTTCTGACCGCATTGCCCGTTTCTGTGACCTGGAACCCAATGGCATGGCGAGCTGTCCTGGTGCAGCGGCAGTAGAGACGGACGGCACGTGGGCTCTGCACGCCCTAACCGGAGCTGGGGCGGTGCTGGCAGAGCTGCCGTAACGCCGGCGCCCTCGGGCGTGTCATGATCCAGGAGCCCGCTGAGCGGCTCTCTTCACACTCGCCTCCCTCTTCTCCTCTAGCGGCTCATCGTGTGCCTGGAGGAGTCTCTGTACATCCACAACATTCGGGACATGAAAGTGCTGCACACCATCCGGGAGACGCCCCCGAACCCGGCGGGTGAGTGCACCGAGGAGGGCGGGGCTTCTCGGGGTGTCCTGTTGAAGACAGCGGGGGGAGGGGGAGCTCTCTCCTTCAGAGCCCACAGATGGAGGCAGATTGAAGTGTATCGACCTTAAACCCGCCTCCCTTCCCCCTGGCGCTGGTCTTGTGACCACATCGGTCAGTGGTTTGGTCAGCTTCCAATTTCGAGGTCACTAATCACTTCCCACCAGCGGCCTTCAATCTGCTCACAGCCCTGCTGTCACCGCGGGGGACCTAGCCCAGCAGTGCGCTGCTGCGGCTGCTCAGACCCTCCCTCCCGCTCGTGGTTGAGTGAGTGCGCGGTCTGTCTAAGGACCACAGAGGAGCCCACAGGCCCTGACTGCTCTGCTCCCTGCGTCCCCAGGCCTGTGCGCGCTGTCCATCAACAATGACAACTGCTACCTGGCCTACCCCGGCAGCGCCACCATCGGAGAGGTGCAGGTCTTCGACACCATCAACCTGGTGAGGCTCCCGGAGGCGCTCGGAAACGCTCGTCCCTGAGTGACCCTGCAGGCCCTGGCGCCCGTGGCTCGGCGACGCAGTGCCCGCCGCTGGCCGCTGGCTGCAGGGCGGGTGTGGCCGTGCTGCCCCCGGCACAGCTGCGCTCGTCCCGGCGCTGCCTGGGGGGGGGGGGGGGCGCTGGAGCAGCCTGAGCCACCCAGGCGCTCTGCTGAGGGTGCGAGCGCCTCTCCTTGGCCCCCACCCCGGTAAGCCGGGGGCTTGGTAGTCACGTTTGCTTCTCCCTCCCACCAGAGAGCCGCCAACATGATTCCCGCTCACGACAGTCCTCTGGCCGCGCTGGCTTTCGACGCCAGTGGAACCAAGCTCGCCACTGCTTCCGAGAAGGTAGGGCTGCCGGGCCGTGGGAAACCAGCCCGCGCACAGCCAGGTGGCAGCCGAGCGTCTGCGTCCCCAGCCCCCAGAGGAGCACCGCGACAGCCAGCTGGCCGACCCGCCTGCAGGCCCGGGGTGCTGCCTGGGAGCGGGCTCCGGCAGGGGGCTGGGCACGGGGACAGGAGACCGAAGTGCCCTGCATAGCCCGCACTCAGCACTGCGCATGCCGGGACCCACGGCAGGCTGTGGTAGAGGACTTGGGGGGGCGAGAGTGAAAGGGGAGACGGTCTGCGGGGCGGGTCTGGGCACATTTCATGTTCGCCTTTCACTCTTTCCCTCACAAAGCGGTGGTCACACTGTGTGTCTCATTTAGCCTCCTTTTCCCACTCTGCATCCTGCTGCGCTTCTGAGTTACAGCGCCTTTAACAGCTGCACCACGTTCACTTACTCAAAGCCTATAGATAGAGTGTATGTAAGTCCTACCCAGAAATCGTGTGTGTGCAGCTCTGATTATTAAGGGAGTCGGTGAGAAGGATTTCTGGGTAAAAGGACCTGGCCTTGTCTGCACGCGGAGAAAAGGCCTCGTCAGTCCCGTCCATGCGACCCCTTCTCAGCGTCCGTGACACTGGAGGGTCCTGTCCTCTCCTCCTCACTGAGCGGCTCTGTGGTTTCCTGCTGTTCCTCTCCTTAAAAGTCCCGCCCCCTCTCTTGTTCTCCTGGCTGCTCCCTCTGAGCGCTGGGACCTGCCCCTCAGCTGCCTGCTGTCTGGGTTCAGCCCTGGGTGTCCCGGCAGCAGGTGGCGGGTCCCCGAGATGCTTCGCACTGAGAACCCAAGTCCCCTCCCCTCCGAAGTCACTGGTGCTCCCCTGAACCAGCCAACCGAATGAGACCCAGGCTGCCGCTCCCGCTCCAGCTCCCTGCGGCTCTGCATTGACTCTCGGCCCCGTTTCTGCAGCAACGCTGCCACTGTTCCTGGTCCCTGTCCTGGGTCTGCCAGACCCTTCGTGTCATGACCTCGTTTGACCCCTCATCCAGGGGCACGCTTTCCCTTTCATGTGGAGAGCTCAGCGGGCCAGCAGTCTTCCCAGGGCAGCGCCGGGCGGAAGCAAGGATTCGACTCCCAGCCGCCTGTGCTTTGGGCTCTGCAGGCCTCCCAGTGCCCCCGGGTCCTGTCCTTCTCCCTTGGGAGCACGGCCTGGCCATGAGGTCCTGTCACCCTCGGTTAATCAGGCTCTGCTTTTGTAGTTCTCACTGGGTCTTGGGGGCCAGTAAAGAGAACAGTTTCTTCTGGGCGACAAAGAGCAGACCCTGATTAGCTTTTACACAGAACCCTCCTGGGTTGAGTGGTCAGACCACCAATGGCCTTCTCGGCCCTGCTGGGTCCTGGCTGCTGGGGCCGCCCCAGGTGCGGGCTTAATCCTGCCTCGGCACGCCGTCCAGCTGAGCAGCAGCTTGTCGTCAGTCAGGGCTGCACAGCGGCCTGGCATGAAATGGAAACACGTCTGAGAACCCTGAGCGCTTAGGCTGCGGAGACAAAGCCTCTGCACGGTGTTCGCACGCGTGCCGACACCCCTGCTTCCCGAGAACCGCAGCCTCGGTGGGTCCTCCCACCCCAGAGACTCTCCGTCTCACAGGGCGGCCACTCCCCGCACCTGCTCTCCGAAGGCCGGGCAGCGCGGCCTGTCGTCTGCTCTGTGGCGCAGGCTCGCTGAGTCCTCACCCCCGGGCGGGGACCACCCCTCGGGGTCCCTTCCTAGGCAGGTCTCAGTCGCCGGTGCTCAGTCCTGTCCGCCCGAGACGCTGTGAATGCTTTAGGAGGAGGAGGGAGGGTCGCAGGAGCGGACATCCTCTCAGAATCTCAGGTCTCAGCGCCAGTCATGTTTCCTTTCGTCGTGTCGGGGTTTTCTTTTTTTTTTTCTTTTCTTTTTTTTGTCGGGGTTTTCTTGATGCAGGTCTTGCCACTGTAGGTGGACAGATCCCTTTAGGCCATCGTCACTTCCCTTGTCAGTAGCTCCAAGTGGCAAGAAGGGCTGCAGTGGGGGTGAGACGGCTAGACCAAGCATGTCAAACTCGCGGCCCATCACGTTAGGAGGTGCTTCCCAGTGCGGGGTACACGCCTAAAGCGTTTAGTTTTAATGGTTTCAGCTTCAAGTGACGTAGGAAAAAGTAAAACTGGTATATTCCATGTTTGACTTCAAGGCTATTAATGATTAGAAGAAGTGGTGAGTGAAGTGGTGAACAACGGGGCATTCTGGTGAGCTTGTGGCAGGAAGTAGGAGGTGGTTGTGTAGAGGGCCTGCTGCGGGCTGGCAGGAGGGGCTCGGGCATCGGGGCGGGGGCGCTGGGGCATCTGGGGGGGTGCTGGCCAGGAGGGGGCCCACAGCGCGCTGTCATGGAGGACCGCTCTGTGCTTCATTTATCGTCTGACAAGGAAGAAATGAAGCCAGTCCATCTTTACTCGCTAACCGCCTTGTTCTTTCCTGTCGCAGGGGACCGTGATTAGGGTGTTTTCCATTCCAGAGGGACAGAAGCTCTTTGAGTTCCGGAGAGGAGTTAAGAGGTAAGTGTAGAAGCCTCCAGAATGGAATCTGGGTTCTCTTTGGGTTCAGTTTCATGTTCTCTGTGACCAACAAGTGGAAACGTGGCCACAGGGCACCAGGTGAAGGACAGGCGTGTTCAGCTCGACTGGACGGCTGGGGGTGAAGGGACATGACTTCAGGCCAGCGGAACGCAGAGCGATGGCCAGATAGGGGAGCAGAGGGACCGGCAGAGCCGGGCGGGCGGCTGCGGACTCTGACCTGGTTCACAGGCTCCGTCCTGACTCGCTGCCTAAAAACGAGCCGGCCCTTCACCTCCCCTCCCACCCCAGCCAATGGTGCGGCTCTGCCTTAAAACAAGCAGACCGTGACCCAGCGTGGCCTCCCTCCTGTTCGCGGCCACCTGCAGAGCTTGCTGGCCGTGCCTGGCACGCCTCCCTGCCCTCGGAAAAGGGCTGTCCCGGTCACCCCGGGTCCTCTGCCTCAGGACTCGCAGGAGGTGGGGATCCAGGCTCCAAAGCCAGACCCCTGGGCCCCGCTTGTGGCCGTGTGGCCTGGCTCAGCAGCACTTGACCTTTGGGCTCGGCACCACCCAGTCAGGCTCTGGTAGACCCGCCTCCCGGTCCGGAGAAAGTCCTGTGGGGCCTCTCACCGCGTCCTTTCCACCCTCTCCCTGCCCCGTGAGCCCCACCTCGTGCCGGCATCCCTCCCTCCCGTGGGGCAGTTCCCACAGGTGCGCAGTCAGCCTACGTCCTTGTCCGCAGCCAGGCGTCCAGCCCGCGCCCCTCCTCGCTTTCCCCTTCCCCTGCTTCCCTGCCCCGCTCTGCACCCTCCCTCCGCTCCTGCTCCGTCCCCCTGCGTCTGACCGCTGCCAGGGAAGCTCTCCTCGCCCGCAGCCACAGCCTCCTAAACGCGTCCCTGCCTGCGTGCCCGTGTGCGTGTGGCCCAGGCTGCTTTCCTGGGGTCCCCCTGTGTCTCCCCCAGCCCCGTCCCCCGCCCGCTCCCGCGCCCTCTCGGTAAATACTGCCACTGTCCGTCCACCCAGTGCCCAGCCAGAGAGACTCCTTCCTCTCGTTCAGGCACCTGCTGGGCCCAGGCACGTCGGCTTTCCCGGGGCTGACCCCCTCCGCGTCTCCTCTCTGGTCCCGCCCGTCCTCCCGCCCCACTCACACCCTCTGACCTCGCGCTCCCTGTGGTGTCTGCTGTCGGCCCGCAGCCTTCCCTCAGACGTAGCCTTGGCTCTTGGGGGCGAGAGTACAGGCAGAGCCCACCCACTTGGACCCTGTCCCAGCCGCCCTTTGCCTGTAGGACTCGCCCCAAACTCCTCATCCTCAGCTGCCACCCCAGCCTCTGGCCCTTCGTCCAGCTCTTGTATTTCCCTTCCTGTTGCTCCCAGTCCCAGCCACACCACGTTCGGTTCCTCAGAAGAGCAACCCCCGTCTCCACGGGGACGTGGCCTGTGCTGTCCCCGGTGCCTGGCTGTCATGTTGGTGCCTCTGAGTCCGCATCCGGTGTCCCTCGGGCCAAGCTTCCGGCCGAAGCGCCCCCGCCCCCCACCACCACTTCTGTAGTGACTCCCACGTCTGTCCCAGCGCCCCTTCACTGGCAGCCGGCAGGGCTGCACACACCTTGCTGGGACAGGCGGGCAGGGCCGCCCCGCTGGGCCCCAGCGCGGGTTGCAGGGTGGCTGGGCACGGGGCGCTCCTCGAGTCTGCACTGAGTGACGGGACCTTCCTGTGGACGGGCCGCGTGCTCCCGGGACTGGGAGGAAATGCAGGCTATTTGCTGGCTTTAGGGCTTTTACAGTGACTTTACGACTTACTGTAGGGATTTAGTGTGTTGAATGTTGAAGTTTTACTCTATTAAACATCACCAAAGTGGCCAATTTATCCTCAGCATGTTAAGAATTGCTGTAATTTAAATGAAAGAAAATGGGCTGTTTAAGAACATATTAAAGAATTGCTGTCACGTTCCCAACATTTTCCTCTCAAAATGTTTGAGAAGGACTGGAGGAAGGAGGAGGCGCCAGCAGAGGCGGTGGCTGTCGGGGGACTTGCCTCCCCTGCGGCGTTGGGTACAGGCCCTCGGGAGGCTGCTGGTGGCCCCGGGGCCCGGCTGACAGCTGACCCTCCCGCCCGCAGGTGTGTGAGCATCTGCTCGCTGGCCTTCAGCATGGACGGCATGTTCCTCTCCGCCTCCAGCAACACGGAGACTGTGCACATCTTCAAACTCGAGACCGTGAAGGAAAAGTGAGTTGCAAACATTCGATGGTTTGGAAAACAGCAGAGCACTTTGTCCAGCGCGCGCCGACGGTGCGCACGGAGCCCAGACTCCGCTGCCTCCTGCCGGGGCAGGCCCTCGCGGGCTCTGGATAGTGTCCCCGAGTCTGCACGCGGCAGGGAGGGATCTGTCCCGTGAGGCGCTCTAATGCGGGAGGTGCTGTGCGTGAGGCTGGCGGCAGGGCGCGGGGGCCGCCGTGGTCAGTGCAGACATCCGCCTCAGCACGTCCCTGCGCACAGAAGCCCGTCTGGGTGCACTGCCCGGTGCCGGGCGCCTGTCGCCAGGCTGCCCGCGGAGGGTGCGTTCCTAAAGCAAGTGATGTGAGTCGTGTGTCCCTGCAATGGGCATGTGCGGCACGGAGCGCTGCTGCTGTTCCTAAAACGTCAGCCTTCCCCGGCCAGGCTTGCTCAGGGCGCTCCTCCTCCAGGGAGCACTTCAGTAACTCGCAGGTGCACAGGGTGAGCAGTGACGAAACGGGCTGTGGGAAAGGAGCAACTGGAAAGAGGCGCTCAGAGGCGTCTGAGACTTTCTGTTAAAAAGACCCAGGGCGGTCGTGCGTGGGGCTTGTACGTCTCCTGTTTGCTGCTAATTGTTTCTGTAATCTACGCAGCCACGCGGGAGGGCAGGCTGTTCGGAGGCTGTGGTTCCTGCCCCCTTTTCCTTGAAGGAGGGTGGTTTCTCCTTTAGATCTCGGGCTGGTCCTTGTCTCTGTGGGTGGGACGTGGTCCTCTCCGGAGGAGTCACGCTTCTGCTGACTCCCTGCAGGCCGCAGGAGGAGCCCTCCACCTGGACCGGCTACTTCGGGAAGATGCTCCTGAACTCCACCAGCTACCTGCCCTCCCAGGTCACAGAGATGTTCAACCAGGGCAGGGCCTTCGCCACAGTCCGCCTGCCCTTCTGCGGCCACAAGAACATCTGCTCCCTGACCACGTGAGTACCCGCAGCCTCCCTCCCCTGTGCCTGAGCACGTCCAGAGGCGGCGCTGGGTGGTCCCCTCACCATCCTTCCAGCCTGAGAACCATCGCAGACTTCGGCCTGTGACGGAGCCGAGGTTTGCGTGCAGCGGGGACCCGCACGGGCACCGTGGGCGTCAGATGTGAGTGCTCCTGCAGCTCCTCCTGCAGAGGCTCCCTCTGTGTCTGGAGCCCTTGTGGCGATGAGTCAGGGCATCAAGCCCGCTGGGAACCTCGCTGCGTGGCTGGGAGCGCTCCGCCATGGCCTCGCTGTGACTCTGGATGTTACAGACATTATGTTCATCCTCTCTGCCCGCCTGCCTAGTGGAAGAAGCCTTATGAAACCGCCCGCCCTCAGTAGTGGGGGAGCCGGGAGACCGATTGCCGCCACCTGCTCTCCCTGGGGCGCCGGCGCACTTTCCCGGCCAGGACGCCCTCGGCTTCCATGCTGGGGCCGCGGGCAGCACAGTGGGCGCAGCCTTGGTCCCGCACACAGTGTGTCACTCACTCAGCTGCATCTGTGCTCGCTTTGGGGGCAGGGGCTCCCCTGGCCTGGCCAAAGGCGAGGCTGCTAGTCAGTAACTCGGTCAAAGTGTGGTCCTAGGATGTGGCTGCTCTTCCTCCCACAGAATCCAGAAGATCCCCCGCCTGCTGGTGGGCGCGTCCGACGGGTACCTGTACATGTACAACCTGGACCCCCAGGAGGGCGGCGAGTGCACCCTCATGAAGCAGCACAAGTAAGTCGGCCTCTCCCGCCCCCTCGGCTTTCTCTCGGCCAGGCTGCCGTCGGGCCCCTGAGAGACTGGCCCAGGCCGCTCAGGAGCTCCGCCTTCCCAGACAGTCCCGGTGCGGGCGCAGACGCCCGCTCTCCCGCCCGTCTGCCAGGGACCATGCGCTGCTGGCGGGGACGGCGGGAAGTGGTCAGCCCTGCGCCTGCCCTTCCTGGGGGCGGGGCTTCCCGCCTCCCCGGGGGACCGGCTGCAGATAGACGCAGGATTTCACATTCACGAGAAAGGGTGTCACAGCCCGGCCGCCCGCACAGTCAGGGCACATTCTGAGGGCCTGCGGTCTCAGTGAGAGGGTTTCTCTTTGAAAAGAGGAGTTGGTGTTGGCTCGTGGGGAAGCAGTGCATTGTGGGATTTTGCTTTTGCTGCTGCTTGTCGCCTAGAAGCTGTCCCGCCGTGCTGATGGTTGGGTGCATGGGGGAGTATTCATAGCGACTCCTGTGTATGGCCACCAGCCTCCACATGAAATAAGCTGGCCTCGTAGGCATAAGTCTTTTTGTCACACTTTCCATGTAAAGTTCGAGTGAACACACCCCGGTCCCCGCAGTGTTCAAGTGCACATGCGTGTCCTGGAGAGTGGCCTTCGCCTCTGTCGCTGCAGGTCTGGCCCTCCGGCCGAGGCCCTGCCATTGCACCCGACGGTCCTCACTGTGTGTTCTTGTCCACTTTCCCCAGGTTGGATGGCAGCATGGAGACAACCAATGAGATCTTAGACTCTGCCTCTCATGACTGCCCCTTGGTGACTCAGACCTACAGCACAGCCGCAGCCAAAGGCCCGCACGCGCCTGCATCTCCCACGAGACTGGGTAAGGCTGACGGAGACACGGGCCTGGGAGGTCAGTGAGGTCGGGACTCCCCGCGTGCTCGCTCTGCTTCCCTCCTCAGAGGGCCGCCCTCTTGGTGTTGGGCAGGGGAGTGGCGTCCTCAGGCAGAGCCGGCTGTGAGGCGGAATCGGTTTTCTTCCTCTTTGAAGAAAACAGTCCTGGCTCAGGCCGCTCTGGGTGGACAGGACTTGTGCCCGGCTCGCTGCCTTTCCAGCGTCTGTGCTGGGGCCTTGCCCTCCGCCTGTCTGACCTTCCTCAAGCGGAGGGCCCCCTGGCCCCGGGCCCTGGGAGGAGGCGTGCTGTGGCAGAAGCTGTCAGCATGCAGACAGACAGGTGGCCAGTCTGGCCGTGGCTGTTCAGCTGCTGTGAGTTACCTTCCCCCAGACATCAGCGTGCCTCCGTGCTGCTCGCGCTCCTCTTTGCAGGAGCGCCGAGTGTCGGTGGCGCTAGTGTGGAGCACCCACGTCAGTTCGAGGCGCACTTCCGGCTCCCGCTCCCGGGGCAAGCACAGCCTGTCCCCGGGAAGCCCGTGCTCTCTGCAGACAAAGGACGCGTCCTGAGCTGCCGCGGCTGCAGAGAGCTCTTCAGTCACGAGAGGGAGCAGGAGGCAGTCTGCGCGGTCGCCCCCGAGGGCCCCTCCAGCTCGGTGACCTGCTCTCTTTGCAGCCTACACGGACGAGCTGGGGGCCGTGGGCGGCACGTGCCTGGAGGAGGAAGCCAGCGCCCTGCGGCTGGAGGAGGACAGTGAGCACCCGCCCATGATTCTCCGGACGGACTGAACTTGAGCTGTGAACTCTGACCCCACAGCAGAGAACACTGGCTGACAGAGGACTTTGTGTTATGCTGCTATGAACTTTGACCTGAGTTGGGGGAGAGGATGGCAGAGACTTAAAAGGAGAAAAAGGTTGTAGTTGTAGTCTCTTTCCCTACTGAGAAATACATGGTTTTCACTTCAGTGGCTTCTAATCTGCTATGAATTTTAGCTTTTTGTTTGTTTTCTCTTTTTGCCAAAATTAACTGGTGAAGCCCTTGAACCTCCTTGCTTTGTTTGCATGCATTCACGTGCCAAGCAGCACAGGCAGCCGGAGCCGCTGGCTTCCAGCGGCGTGTGGTTCTCCGCTGTGCGCACGGGGCGCGCAGTGCAGAGCAGGCCTGCTAGTCCAGCTGGTTCTGCTCGATCAGGTCCCAGGCCCCGGGCGGGGTGGCAGGGGTCCTCCCAGAGCCCCTCCTGGACCATGTTCTCCTCTTTATTTTGTTAATTAAATGTTTTCCAAATTGGACTCTTCTGGGATTTCTTCATGGCGGAGCTCTGCTTCCCATCTGTTTGCCACGTGGTGTGGAAGCGGGCCTTTCTGTGCTCACCCTCTCCTCCCCGGGGAGCGGAGCACCGGGCCAGGGCGCGTCTCCTCGGTCACTGAGCGGTCCGTCCGGTCTGCGCTTCGACCTCCTGCTGACGCCTGTGTGTGTAGTTTTCTGTCTCTGACAGGAAAGCGGTAGCGGTTCCCACGTCCATGTGTAGCACAGGCTAGCGTCACGGTCCCGAGTTGTCCCCACCGTCCCTCCGGGCCCCTCGTGTGGGGAGTGGAGACGGAGGAGCACCGAGGAGTTGGCTGGGAGCACCTGCGCGGGGTGTGTGCCTTTTGCTTCAAGCTTCCGGAGTTGTGCAGACTGAGGGGTGGGCAGAGGCCCAGACTCCGCCGGGCTCCCCTTTGTTTTACAGAATTTAACCTCAGGGACCTTGAACTCTTCCAAACCAAGACGCGCAGGGCAGGCTTCTAGGGAGTGTGAGTGGCGTTGATGGCGTGGAAACGTCCTGGGCTCTTGGGACGTGGCAGCTGAAGGCACAGGCAGGAGAGCGGGAGTCCCGGGTGTGCCTCGCTTTCCCCTGCGCCGGTTTCTGGCCGAGGAGGGCCAGCGTGTTTCCGGTCGTGTTCGTATCTTGGTCGTAAGAGGGAAGAGAGGGGACTTGGTTGAACCGACGGTTGACATAGTGCCCGGCTTCAACTCCAGGTCGGTCCATGGGCCGTGGGCCTCAGGCTGTAATTAAGAGGAGCCTCCAGTGAGCTGAGACCTCTGCCCACGGGGATGGCAGCAACACGCCGTGCCACTCGGGCAGAGGTGACAGGACGTGCACTCGCCTTTCCTCCGAAGTCGGGGGCACGTGGCGTCTTGGTCTTTGTTTGGGATTGGTAGTCAGCAGATGTGGGGCTTCTCCCCGTGTCAGCCTCAGTTTCTCGGCTTCCAGGCGGGCAGTGAGAAGAGAAGGCTCGCCCTGCCGCCCTGCTGGGCCCGGTGCTCCGCGGTCGGGGAAGCCGTGTGGGCCGCTTGTGCTGTGCCCGGCGCCCGGGGGGGGAGAACCGAGGCTGCATGGTCGGCCGACTCGCCCTGGGGTGGGCCTCGCTGCTTTTCCTTTCCCGCTCATGGCCACCAGCTCTTCCTGGTGCTCGCGCCCCGCAGGCCCGAGGCCGTGAGGCGTGGCAGCTGCCTGAGGACCCGCAGCCAGGTGCCCACTGCTGAGCTCCAGACCACACGAGTTTTGTCATTTCATTACGTCTTGTTGTCCAGATCGCAAAACAGGTGACCTGGCGGGGGGGGGGGGGGGGGGGGGGACCAAACCAGAAACTACTCAGAGGAACCTGTGGGTTGGGAGCAGACGGCACCTCTTGGCAGGAGGACCAATCAGCTGCACCTGCGTCACTCCCGGCCGATGCTGCGCGTGCTGGCGGCATGGCCAGTGCAGTCACCTGGCGCCTCGGACCCTGGACGGGACACGGGAGTGGCCCTCGCAGGGTCCGTGACGGGGAATGCGCCAGTGAACACGGAAGCAGAGACTGGTCTCAGGGATCGAAAGCAGTTGTTTTTATTCAGGTGGGCTCCTGAGTGCAGGCCGTGGGAAAGATACTGACAAGCATGATTCCCGGCCAAGGTGTGTGCGGCCCTTCGTCCCGCCTTTCCTGCGCCCGGTTCCCAGACAGCGGCAGCTCTGGTGGGCGTGGGGAGACTTGCCAAGCTGTCACCCGGACCCGCACCTCATTCCAGAGCACATCTTCCGGCCGGACGGCACCTGCGCTCCCTCCTCCGCTCACCAGCGCGGCCCAGAGGCCCGGGGGCTTCGGGACTCCACGCTCCGCCTGCTCACAGGTGCGTCTGAGGAGGAGAGAAGAGAAAGGACCTTGCCTTCCCCACGGCCAGCAGTGGGCACACGGAAAAGACGAGAAGCGCTCAGGTCACAGCAAGGAACACGGGACGTCGGTGATGGGAAGCGTGCTCCGGGCTCGCTCCCGCTCTCACGCGGCGGGATGGCGGCGGACGGGAGCATATCTGTTGTCTGTTCCCGCCCCGACTCGAGAGCCTGCCTTTGCCCGTGGGGAATGGCGGGTCCTGTGTAAAACGTGTGTGACACCAGCTAGCCCAGCTGCCAGTCCAAATGCGTTCTCTGCGAGTGAGCTTAACCTCAGGCGCAGGGGCAGGTGCAGGCTGCGCGCCAGCTGCGAGGACCCGGGCCCTCGGACGGTGTGGTCTGGAGGAGGATGGATGGGGATCCTCCTCGGGAGCGTCTTCTCGCTGAGAGGATGTGACGGCGGTCGGTTGCCACACAGAGCTCACGGGTGTAGATTTAGCTCGTACCCAGGTCGTGGTTCTCGTGCTTCTTGGCCTGTGTTGTACCTTTTCATCCTGTGGATTCTGCAGAGCACAAAGAGAAAGTGGAATTTGAGGCGTGGCCAGCCCTTCCGATCCTTCCCTGGCACCTGACCAGGAAAGTCTTAAATTTGGAAAAGTTAATCTTCTTAAAGCTCAGAATTGAAGGGGCTGTTCAGATCCTTTCCCCTCTGCTCGCTCTTCACCGAGCTGTCACTTCACTGCATTTCCTTCGTGTGTGAGGTGGGCGTGAGCGTCTGAGCCGAGGGTGAGTGCGCCCTGCTTACATTCCAAACCAGCTTGGACTGCAGACCGTGCCGCTGCATCTCATAACCACGTTGAGAGATTAAACTGTCCTGGCCGGGTGGCTCAGTGGTTTGGCATCACCCCATGCACTGGAGTTGCTGGTTCTGTTCCCGGTCAGGGCACATGCCCTGGGTGTGGGCTCAATCCCCAGGAGGAGGCGTGCAGAGGCAGCTGATCCATGTTTCTCTCTCTAAAAAAAAATCCATAAAAACATTTTAAAAAATAAAAGATGAAACCTGTGCTGTGTTTTGTTTTGTTTTGTTTTGTTTTGTTTTCATTTGGTTCGCTGCATACTCATGATGGTCATTTGCACCATCATTTAAACACCCGAAATTCTACTAGAAAATTGCGGCAGAGAAATCCAAATCCTGCAGCTGGCGGAACTCGAAGGTTTTCATCCAGAACCGAGGTTATTCCTTCGTGAAGTCGATTGTGCACTCCTTTCTCCTGGAATTTTGGCCTCGTCTGCAGGAGTGGAAGAGATCTGCCTTCAGGGGACAGGGCGGGCGCAGGGGATCGGCCCTGGAGGTGGTGGGCGGGGCCGGCCTGCGGGCCACTGTCACCCTGGGGCCGCTTGGCGACTTCTGGAAGCACACCCTGCCCTCCGAGCACTGCTTCGTCCGTTTCCCTCGCGGGGGGGAGGGTGTGTCCCCCATGTCCCAGGCTGGGAAACGTGTGTGATGGTCCACCCCCGGGCAGGCAGGCGAGCAGCTGCCGCCGCTGACGGGAGGGCGGGGTCGGAGCTGCTGGAGCCGCGTCCCTTCCTGAGACTCAGACCCACCGTCTCGTGGCTCCCGTGCGCCTGGGGGCCGCCGTCCCCGTCCCGTGTGAGACCGTGATGCGCGCCGAATTCTCCGGGAAGAACCGGAGACCACACATCTCTCCATGCGCCGGGCGTGGGTCCTGCTTTGTGACGAGCGCGTGGGGGCTCCCCCGTGTCCTTAGTGGGTTAGCACGCAGGTGTCCCGAGTTCCCAGGACACAGTGTGGTGGGGGCCGCCCGGGTCCACGCACACCAAGCTCGCCTGTGCGGGGCCAGGCCACTGTGCGGGCCGATCGGGAGGGATCAGGAACTTGACCAGGACGAAGTGCACGTTACCCACTCCGACCGGAGAGCCCGCCAGTAAGACGAAGCGGCTGGAGAGAAGCCCTGGGCAGCTCTGGCGCCGTTTGCACGAAGGCTGGGCTGTCCTTGCTCGTCGCGTGGCCTCCGGGAGGAAATGCCAGGGGTGCTGGCGTGCCGGGTCCTGAAAGAGGAGGAGTGTGGAGGTGGTGACCTCCGGAAGGAAGGGCCGCAGCGCTGAGAGGGAGGAGGCCGGGCAGGGCACAGCAGGAGGCCTGTCGCCGCGCTGGGCTCCCCAGGGGACCCTCCTCACGCCCCTCCCGTCGGGAGATGGCCAGGGCCGTGGGGGATGCGGACACGTCACACGAACCCGCTGGTTTTGAACTCTGCCTGTGGTGCTCCGAGTGGGCGCGTCCCGTCACCCGCTTGGTGTCCCTGCGTCTGCTGTGCCCGTCCCCTCCTCGTGGGGTCCTCCGCGGGGCGGCCAGCCTGTCCCCTCGGCGAGGCCTCCGCAGGCCGCGGTCTCCAGCACAGACGGCACCGGTGAGCCCCCCGTGCGGCCGAGTCTGACCGGAGGGGTGGGGTTGGGTGCTGAGTGCAGGCACAGCCCCCGGCAGCTGTGTTTACTACGACAGCTAAAGGCTTTCTCCTGGGCTCTCAGACATGCCTCCTGCCGTCTGGAGCTCGGCTGCCTGCGAGCCTCCGCTCCCCCTCAGCGCCACTCCGCTCCTTCCTTACCGGGTGGCGGCTTGGCTGTGGACACAGCCATTTCCCAGGGACCCCGGCCATGTCCTGCCTCTCGCACCCGGGCCGGGCCGGCACCTTCCTGCTACAGACGTGGGCGACCCCGTGTCCCCACCGGCCCCTCCCACGCCCCGTGGTCTCTCTCCTTAAATGGCCAAAACGTCAGGCACCACGCCTGGTGCGAGTTCCTCCATGTTAGTCCCGTGTTCTTGCCGCACATGACAGTCCCAGAGCCACACCTTCCAGACGCTCGTGTTTTCATTTCTAATATTTTTAAATTGATTTTAGAGGAAGGGAGAGGGAGAAACATTGATGAGAGATTCATCACTGATCGGCTGCCTCCTGTACCTCCCCTATTGAGGATTGTGCCCCCAACCCGGGCATGTGTCCTGACGGAGAATTGAACCTGGTCAGGGCACACGCCCAGGTTGTAGGTTCGATCCCCAGTGTGGGGCGTGCAGGAGGCAGCCGATCCATGATCATTGATGTTTCTATCTCTCTCTCCCTCTCCCTTCCTCTCTCTGAAATCAACAAAAACATATTTAAAAAAGAAAAGAAAGATAACCATCTAGGTGAAAGGTTTATGGGGTGTTGTTTGTTCTGTTCTTGTGAAATCGACATTTGTCGAAACAAAAGGTTGGGGGCGGAAATAAAAATAAAAAGGTGGGAAACGTGTGAACGGGTTGGGGATGTGTGCGCGTCTAGTGGGCGTGCGGAAGCTGTTCGTCCGGGGCCAGGTCGCTCGCTCCTCCCGGGACCCCTCGCCCGCTGCCCTTTGGCAGAAAACACGGCAACTTGGGCAACGTGTCCGAGGCCTTCTCGTGGAGCACGGCGCTGCCAGAGCTCAGCGTGGTCCTGCCGGGGGCGCTGGAGACACGCGCTGCAGGGACATCCGGGACCACCCGCCAGTGCAGGGTTCCCCGAGACTCGGGTGCAGCCAGCAGGGCCTGGTCACGAGCCAGGACCGGGGGCCCGTGACTCCTCTGTGACCTCCTGTTCGGCTCCAGCATGGAGACTGGATAAGACCAGCCACTGTCACCCTGCCCACCACTGTCCAGTGTGTGTGTGGGCATGTCTCCGTGTGTTGGTGTGTGGGTGTCTGCATGTGTGTGCCTGTGTGTGTGCCTGCGCCTGAGTGTCTCACGCACGCACACGGATTCTGTGTGTCCCTGTGCGTGTCACTGCGTGGCCTCGCACGCTGGCGATGGCTGCTCAGTGGAACCAGGCTGAGCGGCGGGCGCTGTGGCTGCAGGGCTGGCAGATGTCCTTGAAGAGGCAAAGGACACGGCTGCAGCCGAGGAGCCGCGGAGGTGGCACCAGCGGCAGAAATGGAGTCACAGGACAGGATCCAGGCGGCCCTGGGTCAGTGCCAGTGCCGGGCGGAGTGCCCCCACCCTCGAGGCGCCACGGCCCCAGCGGGCACCCTTCCGCACCCACCACAGCCTGGACCCCGTGCTGCACATGGAAACCTGCTGCTTCCCAAACCACTCCGCTTGAAGCTCATCTCGTCGTCATGGAACCCACCGTCC
Organism: Cnephaeus nilssonii; assembly: GCF_951640355.1. NCBI lineage: Eukaryota > Metazoa > Chordata > Mammalia > Chiroptera > Vespertilionidae > Cnephaeus > Cnephaeus nilssonii. The sequence continues at coordinate 107,051,163 of NC_137076.1, read as the reverse complement.
CCGTAAGGACCACAGGGACCAGAGCAGGCTCCACGGCCTGCTTCCCACTGAACTTTTAGAACCTTCCCCCCAAGCTCCAGTCCCTCTCCTCCCTCTGAAGAATATTCTAGATGCTCTAGTGCGGCCCCACCACTGTGAATGCCAGCCCTTCCTTCTGGGGAAGACTCTACCCCCACCCCTGGCAACCATGTGACCCAAGCTGGGCCAATCAGAATTCTTCCCTGGGAGTTTTCACCTTGGGACAGAGGACCAGGTTCTCTGGGAGATGAAGGTGGAAGCTGTGAGCCAGGAACTGGGGGTGGGGCCTGGTGTGTGGGGCGAAGACAGGTCTGCACCCAGAGGGGTTTCCAACACCTTGCAGCCTGGGCTGGTAAGCAGGTCCCCCTAGTTGGTGATCCTCTGGGAGAATCCTAGCGGCCACCACTCTGGCCCCTCCACACCCCATCTCATGGCCCAGGGGGAGGCGCCAGGTGCCCACGGTGCCAGGAAAGCCTCCGGGCACGGCTCCCCATCCTTCCTCGGGTCACAAAGCGCCCCCCCCCCGCCCGGCTCCCAGGGCATGGGAGACAACCACACCATCGATTATTAAACTTCCCCTAAAAGCCCAAGGAAACTGGGATGGCGCTGGATTGGAAGCCGTCAGACCCCTCACAGCCTTTGGCTAAGGGGGAACTCCATCTGGGGCAGAACCCACACATCTCGGGAGCTGAGATTCCCGGGGGACATCGAACCTGCTGAGAGCAAGATTTTGAAAACCAGGTAAGCTGTGTCCCTGTGACATGGGGGAGCGGGGGAAGGGGTGACACTTGACACGGACAGAGGTTCCAAGCCCTTCTCCTGGGCAGAGTTCTCTCCCCGGAACCTCACTGAGTCCCACCCACTGGGCTGCACGCATCCCGCAATCACACGCATCCCGCAATCACACGCATCCCGCAGGGCAGCGCCGTTGTGTTCTCTGAGCCCTGCATTCTGCCATTTCGGTTCTTTACATCTTCCTTTTTAACAACCTCCCTTCTCCCGCTTTTCTATCTCACCACCAACCTTTCCTCCCAACCCATCCACCCCTCCTTGGGGTCAAAGGGCATCTGCAAATTCCCGGGCCTTCTGCCCATCGAGGGGGAGTCCCCGTCCCTCCCCGAGCCTGGCGGGCCTGGTGACCGCCGCCGCGGACAGAGAGCAGAGCGAGCCCTGTGTTGTCATGTGTGAGCTTCCTGTCACGGGTGCCACTGCTGACCACACAGCGGGGCTGAGCCGTGTCCCCCAAACTCACATGCTGAGGTCCTGGCCCCAGGACTGGCCTCCCCCACCCCCAGGGAGGATGGGGAGAGGGACTTTCCAGACCAGCAGGGCTGCGGGCTCAGCCCCCACAGCCACCTGAGCACACGGCATCTCCGGGACCACAGACCCCCGACCTGCCCTTCGCCGGTGGGGGTCGGAGCGCAGATCAAGGTCACGGGCCGGACGGCAACGTCGTGGGCTTTCTGCTGCAGAACCGGAAGCCCATTGAACCCTTAACCGCCCTCAGGGGCGTGCCCTGCGCGTCTGCATCCTCCGCAGGGAGAGTTCCGCCAGGATGAGCTCCTCGCGGGGAAGGAGGGCGGGCCGGCCCGGAGGACGGAGCGGCCCCCAGCGGCCTCGGGCCGAACCCCACTCCACGACCACACCCGGCATCTGCGGCGTCTGCGCAGCCCAGGAAGGCTTCGGGGCCGACGGAACCTCAGGAACCAAGGTACGCAGTGCAGGACCTGGGGTCAGGCTGGGCCCGGAATGTGAGGGCCTGGGCAAGGGTCACAGGGCCAAAGCCAAGGCCACGGGTCTAAATCTGAAGGTTATGACTCCAGCGAACAGACTGCTACGCAGACAGGTTCTGTCTCAGAGCAGAAGGCGGGGGTGGGGGGCGGGGGGTCCTCTCTGACTGTTTCCCTCCCTCCCTCCATCCCCATCATCTCCCTCTCTCCCTCCTCGATCTCTGTCTCCATCTCCGTCTCCATCTCGCTCTCCCCCACCCTGATCTCTACCTCTGTCTCATCGTCCCCCTCCATCTCTGAAGCACCCCAGTCAATGATCCCGCCCGTCCCTGGACCCCGGCCCAGGCGAGCTGCTTGGAGAGGGGTCTCGGGAGCGGTGGGTCGCTCGGCTCACGTGCTTGCTCATACGTTTCTGGGCGGGTGAATTATCATCCTACAGCGCTGTGTACAGCGTGGAAACAAATAAACCCCCAAAACCCACAGGCCAGTGCTGTCTTGTCCCCACCCCCTGTGGACGTGCCCGGAGGGGCTGGGGCTGGGAGCCCGGGTGGGGGAGGGAGGGGGGTAGGAGCAGGAGAAGGAGGCAGGCAGGGCGGTCCGGAGTCTCTGCCACTGGCCGGCTCCGGCTTCACAGATGCAGAGACTGAGGCCAGAGAGGGCCAGCACCCTGCCCGGGGACACACAGCCGGGGTGCCAGGCAGCGGGTGGGGCGGCGCCAGCGCCTGCGCCACTGTTTGCTCAGCACTGGGGAACAGATGGCTGCGCTCCCACCCACGGAGCCAAACATTTTCCCTGGTTACCCCGCTAATTGCTCACAACCGCCTCCTGTAAACAGAGCGCAGAGGCTCCTTCCAGCGACCGAGGGCGCCTCCGATCCGCTGGGGAGGCCGCGAGCGGCCGGGAGAGGCGGAGAGCCCAGGTGAGCCCAGGTGTGGCCCGGCCTCAGCGCCCACCCGTCCGACGAGGGGCGCTGGCTTGGGTCCGAGGGCGTCTCCGGTCAGGCTCTGCCCCGCCCCAGCCCAGCTGGAAGCCCCGCCCCTTACGCTCTCGGGCGCCGCTTTTCTCGCCCTGAAATGGGTGTATTTTCAGGGCAGCCGAGCGGCCGCTGCTGGGTGGGTGCCCTGGGAACTGGGGTGCGTGTAAAATCGGATCCCCCTTCCCGCCTCCGTCTGGGGTCAGTACAGAGGGGAGCAGGCCTTGAGACGATGTCATTCTGCCCCCCACACCCCCTACAGCACCCCGTTCCCCCAGCCCTCCCTCCGCTGGGCAAGTGCCTCCACCTTCCTGGGCCTGGTCCCCGTCTGTAAAGTGGGGTGTCATGAGCCTCCCTCAGGTGATGCCTGATCCCCAGTGGGGGCCCGGGGCCCTCCCCACCCCCTCAGTCAGGGAGGCTCCTGGAGGAGGGGCTGTGGCTTCACAGACTATGGAGGGTGGGGGGAGGGGTGTGTTGACAGGCAGGTGGAGGGAACTAACCATGTGGGTAAAGGCTGGGGGAGAGTCGCCTCGTGGGGGGGCGGGGTGAAGCCGGTGGAAATGGGGTGCGGCTGGTGCACGGGGAGGCTGGGTGGGTGGGCAGGGAGGTGCTGGAAGGCGGTTTGGGGTCGGGGGTGGGCAGGAGCACGGAAGGGTTGGGAGCAGAGCGAGGAAGGAGGGCAGGGCTCCGGGGACAGCGCGGCCCTGGGGCTCCCCTCCCCCGCCGCACCCCCAGCTGAGCGGCCTAAGGCCTGAGGCAGAGCCTCCTGCTCGGCTCCTGGGCCCCAGGTGCTCCCGCCCCGCCGCGCGTGGGCCAGCCTCCACCCCCCCCCACACCCTTCCCGCCGCACCTCTGGCCAGGGCGTCCTAAGCGGTGGAGGCCGAGGCCACACGGGGCTGGGGGACCCTGATCCCAGAAGCTGGCCCCCCCGAATCCCAGTGCGGGGGGGGGGGAGTGGAGGCGGCACCCCGCAGGCTGGGCCCCACCAACCCCACCCCGTCCCGCTCAGCACGTGGGTCCCTGCCCCTCTTGGTGGGGGGGGGGGGGTCTTGGTGTGTTTCCTCCGGAGTCTGACTGCGATGGGTCCTGGGGGCACAGCAGAGGGGGCAGGCCCTCTGCCCTGGGAAGGGACATTCTATTTTTTTAAAATACATCTTTATTGATGTCAGAGAGGAAGGGAGAGGGAGAGAGAGAGAGAAGCATCAATGATGAGAGAGCATCATGGATCAGCTGCCTCCTGCACCCCCCCCCCCCCCCACACACACACACACTGGGGATGGAGCCCACAACCTGGGCTTGTGCCCTGACCGGAATCGAACCCTGACCTCCCGGTTCATAGGTCGACGCTCAACCCCTGAGCCGGCCGGCCGGGCAGGGAAGGGACTTCTCGCCTTGGGCAGCTCCGGGGTCGTCCGTTGCGGTCAGGAACCGGGCTTTGCACCAGGGAGACGGAGGCAGGAGACCCTCGCCCTGTGCCGTCGGCGGGCGGCCCTGCCCGTGTCCCTCTGCCGCCCAGACAGCGCCCACCAGCCTCTCCCGCCCGCTCCGTCCGGCTCCGGCTGCGGTGCGGGCTGACGGGAGGCTCTCGGGCTGTGAGCTAATAAGCTGGGAATAATTAGGTTTGCGCGGCAGCTAGATGGCCGGCCGCTGGGGCTTGTCCCCGCCGCTGGGGGGGGGGGGGGGGGGGAGCCCGCTGGCCTGCCCTCTCCTTCTCTCCCCGGCATTTATTAGGACAAGTGTCAGCACCGGGGAGGGGGGGAACCGTGTGGGACGGTGCTCGCTGCCTGCCGTCGGCGCGTTTTGTCTGATGGCGTCCGGCTCCTTCCCGCCCGCCGCCGTCCTCTCTCTCCCCGTGGAGGCCAAAGCCTGTCACAGACACGGGGCGCTTGGCCAGGCAGGCCGGTCGCCAGGCAGCGGTCGCCTTTGCTTTTTGTTTTGTTTTGTTTTGTTTTATTTTAGGCAAAATGTACCAGCAGTGAGATGCTCACCCCTAAGCTGAGCGTTTGCTGAGTTAGGACAGGTGGACACTCTCCAGATGCCGAGCGTGACCATCACCCCGTGGGGTCCCCTGGCCCCCACCCTCCCAGGCCATCACCCCCTCGGCCGCCTCGGGTTCAGGCTGCTGGTCTCCAGTCCCTATGAACAGAGCCGCGAGGCCTGTTCTTCGTGTCTGTCTGTCTGTCTGTCTGAGCGCCGTGCCCTTGAGGGCCGTCCGGTGGGCGGGGCCTCCGTGGCACGGTCCTTTTCAGGGCGAGGAGCACTCCACGGCGTGGAGAGGCCGGTCTCGTCACCCATCTCCCACCCGCTCCCCCTCCCCGCACACGGGGCTGCACACTCTGCCTGGGGAGGCGGGGGTCCAGAGAAACGGACCCCCCAGCCAAGGTGACACATACATTAGCCATCACGCATGTTCCTGCACCTCACACTTCTATTTGCGTTTTTTAAAACATGTTTCTAGCCGTAACCGGTTTGGCTCAGTGGATAGAGCGTCGGCCTGCGGACTGAGGGGTCCCGGGTTCAATTCTGGTCAAGGGCATGTACCTTGGTTGCGGGCACATCCCCAGTAGGAGGTGTGCAGGAGGCAGCTGATCGGTGTTTCTCTCTCATCGATGTTTCTGACTCTCTCTCCCTCTCCCTTCCTCTCTGTAAAAAATCAATAAAATGTATTTTTAAAAAATATGTTTCTATTGATTTTAGAGAGAAAGAGAGGAAGGGAGGAGGAGGAGAGAGAGAAACATCGATCGGCTGTCTCCTGCACACCCCCTGCCGAGACCGAACCTGAAACCTGGGCTTGAGCCCTGCCCGGGAATCGAAACGGTGACCTGTGGTGCACGGGACGGTGCTCAGCCCCTGAGGCTGCACCTCACACTGAACAACAACAACAACGTCTCTTGTCAGTCGCTCCAGTCGGTACGGGCAGCGCGGCCTTCTCCTGGTGACGGCGTGGTGTGAGGTCGGGCTCTGGCATTTCAGGGGCTCCGGCCTTGTGCTGCCATCAAAGGAGGCCCCCCACGGCCGTCCGGCCTGAGCGAGCACGCACGCCTGACGCTGTGTCCGCTCTCACAAGTGGAATCGGTGAGCAAAGCGTTGGCGCGTTTACACTTTCGACGGATGTGCCAAACCTGCTTCCAGAGAAACCGGTGTAACTCACACTCCCGCCGCCCGGAGGCCTCCCCGCTCCGCTCCTGCCGGCGCCGACGTCAAACCTCCGGGGCTGCTCGCCAGCTCAGAGGAGAACGGCCTCGGCGTGGCTTCAATCTGCACTTTTAAAACCAGGCGTCGAGTGGGCAGTCTGCAGACGGTGAAGCGTCGTGTTTCCTCGTTTGTAAGTCATCGTCTTCTCCTTTTCCCTTCGTGGGAGCGCCGTGCATTAAGGAAGGAAGCACGCCGCCTGTTGTATTGCTGCACCTGTTTCCCCGCTTTGCCCTCTTCCCTTTCGTTTTATTTCATTTTAATAAAATAGCCCAGTGCAGTGTGCTCACTTACGGCGTCGGAGTTTTGTGTCTCGCTGGGGAAGAGCTTCCTGCAAGGTCACGGGAAACTAAAACCTGGGTGTCGTTTGGTTGTTATTTTCGTTTTGGTTTCGGTTTCGGCTTTGGTGTCAGGAATGAGGCGGAGACCTAATTTTATTTTATTTTCCGTCTTGTCACCTAATGGCACACAGAATCATCATCGTCCTCCCACGCGTATGAAAAGCTGCCTTTAAAACAAGAGAGAGCCCTGGCTGGTTTGGCTCAATGAATGGAGCGTCAGCCTGCGGACTGAAAGGTCCCAGGTTCGATTCCAGTCAAGGGCTCATGCCCGGGGTTGTGGGCTCGACCCCCGGGGGCGGGGTGCAGGAGGCAGCCGATCAATGACTCTCTCTCATCATTGATGTTTCTGTCTCTCTCCCCCTCTCCCTTCATCTATGAAATCAATAAAAATATATTTTTAAAAAACGAGAGAGAAAGGGAAGCGCCGCTCAGAGGCCGCGGCGGGCGCCCCCTGGAGGCGCGGCCCGGTGTCGCCGCGGGCCCAGCGGGAGCTGCCGGCAGCCAGAGCGGGGCTCCTGGTGCGTCCAGGCCTCTCCCTCCTCGTGGGCTGCCTCTGGCTCGATCTCGCAGATCCACTTTCCGGTGGGAATTCCGGAATCGGTGCTTCTACTTGCAAAGGCAGGTGTTCTCGGGGCGGCTGTTAGATCCGTGAATCGACGGTAAGAAACGGCACCTTGGTAAGAAGTGACACCACATCTCTCTGTTTGTCTTCCTCTGGGTCCCTCACGAGCTTTTTAAAAATCTCCCTTGGTCCTGGCTGGTGTGTTCAGTGGTTAGAGCGTCGGCCGTGGCCCGAAGGGTCTCAGGTTCAATTCCTGGTCGAGGACATGTACCTGGGTTTTGGGTTCCCTCCCCACCCCTGGTTGGGGTTCATGCAGAAGGCAACCAATTTATATATCTCTCTTACATCGATGTTTCTCTCTCCCCGCCTCCTTCCCTCCACTCTACTCTCTCTAAAAAGCAATAGAAACAATGTCCTCAGGTGCGGATCTTTGGTAAAGTCCCTTTAACCCTTTGCACTCGCTTGCTTTTTTCTCGATTCCTTTATTCTACTCGGGATTTAATTTTTTAAATACCCCAGATTTTACAAAGCGCAGCAGTAGAATAAAAAACTGGAGTTTCTTTTCATACAAACTTATTTATTTGGGCCGAATATCTTTGTGTAAAAACCATGTTGTGTTTAGAATCATGTCCTTGGGCTACACTTTCTGGATCAAAGGCGAGTATTTTTTAGGCCAATTTGCTTTCCAGAGGGTTGTTCCAGTTTGCACCCCAACCAGCAATTAGCTTTCAAATCCCAGGTCCCGGCACGCCCCCTCCTCCCAGTAGAACGCCCATGCTGGGCACCCCCCACCCCCGCCTGCCCAGCGTCACTCCCGGGAGGGCCTCCTCTGTCCCCCGCACCCGCCTTCCCCCTGGTCTCGAGTTCGAGGCGTGTTTCTGGCCTCAGGAGTTCACACTGGCTCCTTCCCCTGCCCGGAACGCCCCGACCACAGACCTGCCCACACGGTGCCTCTCCGTCCCCCAGGCCCTGAGCTCATGTGTCACCGTCTGAGCGAGCCTTCTCGGCCACGAGGGAGGGGCAGCAGGCAGAAGCCGGCACGCACCCATCCCCAGTCGCACACGCCGGCCCAGTCCATCCCCGTGCAGCCCATCTGCCCGCCTGTCCCCCAGGCCCGACGCTTCCAAATCGGACCGCTGTTTGACGGCCAGGACCCCGCCTCGGACTGACACCCCGATGCGTCCCCTGCGTCTGAAACAGCGCGTCACGTGCCCGGGCCGGGGGTCTCAGGTGGCTGGCAGCGTCCTCGGCACCAGACGAAAGGTTGCTGGCTTGATTCCGGGTCAGGGCACGTGCCTGGGTTCCGGGTTCCATCCCCGGTAGGGGGTGTGCAGGAGGCAGCTGATCCATGATTTCTCTCTCCTCAAAAGATCTTTAAGATAATAAATATAAATATAAATCTATATATATAAAACCCTAAGCGACCGGTTGACCATGTGACCAGTTGCTATGACGCACACTGACCACCAGGGAGCAGATGCTCAACGCAGGAGCTGCCCCCTGGTGGTCAGTGCGCTCCGACAGGACAGCAGGAGCGCCGCTCAGCGAGCTTACCGGGTGGCAGCAGGCGCAGTGGGGCCGGGATGAGCGGGAGCGGTGCGGCGCCGGCCCGGGCTTGGGCTCCTCCCCGGCCACCTGCCGCTTCGCGCACGACCACATCCCTCAGGGGATGTCAGACTGCCGGTTTTGGCCCAATCCCTGGCCAGCCTGCGAGGCAGTCCGACATCCCCTGAGCGGTCCCGGATTGTGAGAGGGTGCAGGCAGGCTGAGGGACCCCACCAGTGCACGAATCCGTGCACCGGGCCTCTAGTAAATAATAAATAAGTAAATAGATAAATAAGTAACGCCGCCGTCACACACAGCGAGTAATGGTTACCCACACCCAGGACAGCTCGGCATGGCTCCGGCACAGCCTCCAGGCCCAAAGCAGCATCAGACGCGGCCCTTTAAGGGTAACGACGTGGCCCTGGCCCGTTTGGCTCGGTGGATAGAGCGTCAGTCTATAGCCGGAAGGGTCGGATCCAGGGCACACACCTCGGTTACAGGCTCCTCCCTGGCCCGGGCCCTGGTCTGGGCACGTGCAGGTAGGTGGCAACCAATCCAACGTCGATATTTCTGTCTTTCCCTCTGAAAATCAATGGGAAATACCCTCAGGTGGGATTAAAGACCAGTAACGCCCTGGCCCAGAGTGCGGGGGACACGCCCCGCCCGCGCACACAGGCGGGGTCCCCGGCCGCCACGTCACTCGCAAACATGGGCCTCCTGCTGTCTGCCAGGCCGCCGTGGGCCGGGCCTTTGCTCTGGGCACAGCCCCGTGAGCAGGTGCTGACCGGGGCTCAGGCAGAGGCGCTGGGGCTGGGAGTGGGGGGCTGGGGGGCTCCCGGGAGATGCCGGGCGTCTAAGGCAGGAGGAGGAGCTGGTCTGGAGGAGCGTGAGGGGAGGGCGCCTGGCACGCACCTGCGGGAACCCCCAGGTGACGCTCTGGGTGGAGAGGGGGCTCAGCTGATGCCCATGCACAGCCTCAGCCCGGGCAGACGGGGCGCACCGGGGCCGCCGCAGCCCCTGAACCTGACGGGGTCCCGGGGTCCCCAGCGCAGGGGCTTCCAAACTGAGCCCGTCCGGGGCCTGTCCCTCACCCACCCGCGCGGTCTCTCCTCCCCGCGGACCTGGGGCGGGAGGCGGGGGTGCCCCAGGCCTGGGGTTAGGGGTGGGGGGCGGGCTGGGTCAGCCAGGTCACCGGGTCGCCGCCGCTACACCCGCTCAGCCTCCGCCCCGCCCGCCCTGCGGAGCCGCGGGATGGGGAGGCGGGGCGGGGATGGGGCGGCGGGCGGGCGGGGCTCCGCGGGGGGCGGAGCGCGGGGCCCCCGGCTGTGCTCGCCGCTGCCTCTGCGCCCCCGACACGCACGCCGACCTGGGGGCCGGCCGACCGGGACCCACGCAGGACGCCGGCGGCGCCCGGCCCGAGGCGGGTGCGGGGTGCGGGGTGCGGGGTGCGGGGCGGGGGGCGCGAGCGCCCAGGGGTCCCGGCGCGGGGGCGACGGGCGCAGACGGGTCGGGCGCGCCGGGGACCCCAGGCCGGGCCGGGCCGAGGTGAGCGGTGACCGCGGAGGCGGCGGGCGGGCGGGGCGGCCGGGATGCGGGGACCTGTCGGAGCCTTTGTCTGCGGCGCGCGCGGCCCCACTCCGCCGCCAAGTCCGGGACGCGGGCACGTGACCCCGGGGACCCTGAGTCCCCCCACCCCACGTCCTGTCCCGGGAAGGGGGCCTCCCACCCCGCCGCGTCCGGGATCCGGGCCGGGCCAGCCCCCCGCCCTCCCCCCATCGGCCCGGCCGCGAGCGCCGACCCGACCTGGGAGCGGGGCCCGGGCCGGCCCTGCGGGGGGCTGGGCGCCGCCTCCTCCGCGGCACGGGCGCGGGCGCGGGGTCCCTCCACCTGGTCTCCCCGGCCCCGCTCCATCTCGCCCTTCCCACCAGCACCCCCTCCCCGGTCCCGGAAAGGCCGCTGGCAGAGGCGGGGCCTGGGCGCCGGGGGGCGGGGGCACCTCGCAGTGGGGGGTCTGCCCTTGGCGGGTGGGGGCCTGGGAGCCAACTTTGTTGCTGGTGGGCCGGGCAGACGGGGGGCGGGGGCGCGGTGCTGGGAGCCCGCAGCTGCCGGGACCAGGGGGTGGGCGGCTCCGGCTCCAGCTCCAGCCAGCGCCGGGCAGGCGTGCGCGCAGCTGCCCTGGGAGGCTCCAGAAAGGGGTGAGCAGAGCGTCTGAGCCCACTTTCCTTGGGCAGGTTTGGGGGGGCGGTGGGAAGAGCAGCAGAGAGCTCCTCGCCGGCCTGGGCACGGGGCGGGCGTCCAGCTGCCCAGGCTGCGGCCACGGGTGCGAGGCCAGGAGGCCCTGCCGGCTGCCTCTCCACAGTCCAGGCCCCTGGCCCCTCCGTGGGGACGGCTCTGGGGGTGGAGCCGCCCCTGAGGGGTCAGCCTGGCCGGGGGTCCGGGCATCCTGCACTCCCAGTGCCCAGGGCACACTCAGAGCCAACGTCCGCTCAGTCACAGCGAAACGGGACCAGGGGGTCAGCGGCACAGCCCCTGGGCGTGGCCCTGCCCCAGCTGCCCTCCCACCGAGTGCGCAGGAGCCGGGTGTGGGGGCCGGCTGGTGCCTTGGGCCCCACTGTGCCTGGCCGTGGTGGCCGCCGGGCCTCCCTGAGCCCGCCTTCCCTGGAGCCACCCTGCTCGGGAGACACGCCTCCTTCCTCGTCCACAGCTGGGAGGTGGGGAAACTGAGGCCCAGGCGTGGCCTGTGGCCTCTCAGGGCTCCCTGGCGGGCATGGAGGGGTCCCAGGGGGAGTGGGGGGCAGAGGAGAGCCCCGTCCAGGCTTGCCTCTTTCAGCCCCTGGGCATGCTCTCCATTTTAATTAAAGGGGGGCTGGGGGGGGGGCTGGGGAACCCTGAGGCTCTGAGCGTGAGGACCTGGGAGGGGGACTGGAGGCCTGTGGCGGGAGAGGTGGGGGCGCCTCCTCAGTGCACCCCCTGCCACCACCTGTGCAGCCGGGCCCTGCCCAGGCCATGATGTCATGTTAGGGCCATGGGTTAACGGCAGGGGAGTCGGGGCCCCCGTGTGCGTGGCGGCTGCCTGCTTCCCCCTGAGCCAGGCAGGACGGCCCCTCCTGGCTGGATGCTGAGCCATCGCCTTCCCCGTGGCACAGCCTGTCAGCCGGGCAGAGGCCTCACGCGGAGGCCGGGCGTGTCCGCTGGGTGTCGCCAGACTCTGCTGAGCAGCCCTGGGTCGGGGTGCAGGCGGCCTGCAGGGCTGGGCCTCCATCCTGGAGCACGCATGCTGGCAGCTGCCGCTCTGCCGCTGGCCCCGTCCCAGCCCCTCACGTCTGCGGGGGAGCTGGTGGACACCGAGGCCTCCAGGGGGAGACCCTGCCCAAGGCCCGTCCTCCGAACCCAGGCCCTGCCGGGCGGGGCTCAGGGAGAAGGGGTCCCGTGGGGGGCGTCTGGCTTCCTAGCCGCCAGAGGGGGAAGCCCCCTCCCCTTGCTCACAGCTTGTGGTGCCCACCAGCTGGCCAGCGCCAGCCGGGGGGCAGAATTGCCCCACCCCTAGGACCAACCTCGAGGCTAGGGAGTGGGTAAACTGAGGCAGGAGAGCTGCAGGAAGCGCGCAGGCAGAAAGGGAAGTGAGTGGTGCCCTGGCCGGTGGCTCAGTGGTTAGAGTGTCAGCCAGAGCACCAGAAGGTCGCGGGTTCAAATCCCGGTCAAGGACACGTACCTGGATTGCAGGTTCCATCCCTGGCCCCAGTCAGGGCGCGTGCAGGAGGCAGCCGGTCATGTGTCTCTCACATAGATCTCTCTCTCTCTCTCTCCAGTGAGCATAATCCGTTTTGCGGTCGATAAGCGAATAAGGTCGTTAGAGAAACAAGTGGGTAAATAAACACTTTAACAAACTACCCCCACACAGGTGGGCAGGGCCAGGCTGCGGGGGTGGCAGGGGTGCCCGGGGTCTCTCCCTCGCGGATCATCAGCTCCTTTCTGAGGGCGAGGCCAGAGGAAGGACTTGCTGCCGGTGACGGGGTCGGCCCCTGGGCGGCCGTGAGGGCTCCGTGCCCACGGGCCTGGGTTTGCCTCGGGGCTCCCGGCTACCGCCTGTGAGACCGGCTGGCGGGGTGGGGCGTCACCCCAATGCTCACGCTCCTCGCTGCGAGATGAGTGATGGCGGCCCCTCCTCCCCGAGGGCCCTGGCGGCCCCTGCGCTCAGTGGTGTCGTCTGTTCTGGCTGCTCGCCCAGCCCGGGCATCAAACCTCCAAATGCTTCCCCCTCCATCTATTTCCCTCGTGCCACCGTGCCACCCCCTGCAGGCCTCCGCCGTGCCCACCTCACCACCCCGTGCAGGCCTCACCGTGCCCACCTCACCACCCCCTGCAGGCCTCACCGTGCCCACCTCACCACCCCCTGCAGGCCTCCGCCGTGCCCACCTCACCACCCCGTGCAGGCCTCACCGTGCCCACCTCACCACCCCCTGCAGGCCTCCGCCGTGCCCACCTCACCACCCCGTGCAGGCCTCACCGTGCCCACCTCACCACCCCCTGCAGGCCTCCGCCGTGCCCACCTCACCACCCCGTGCAGGCCTGACCGTGCCCACCTCACCACCCCGTGCAGGCCTCCGCCGTGCCCAGCTCGCCACCCCGTGCAGGCCTCGCCGTGCCCACCTCACCACCCCGTGCAGGCCTCCGCCATGCCCAGCTCGCCACCCCGTGCAGGCCTCGCCGTGCCCGCCTCGCCACCCCGTGCAGGCCTCGCCGTGCCCGCCTCGCCACCCCGTGCAGGCCCCCTGTGCCCGCCTCCCGGCAGTCCCGAGGCAGCACGTGGCGGAGGGCTCAGCGGGTGGTGAGCAGCGAGGACGGCGGGGTGCGGGCGTGGTGACCGGGCAGCAGCAGGGCCGCCCCTCCGGGCCCCTCAGCCCCCCTCTCTCCGCAGCCCGGGCCGCCATGGGCTCCGTGGGCAGCCAGCGCCTTAAGGAGCCGGGCACGGCGGGCAGGAGCGTGGTGACGAGCTTCAGCTTCGACAGCTGCCCGCTGGAGGAGGAGGCGGCCGCAGGGGCAGCTCGGGGCCGGGACGGAGCGGCCGGGGGCGCCCCGATTCTCACGGACTCTGGTGAGTGAGGGTGCGGGCGAGGTCTGTGCTGGCCCAGAGCGGGGTGGCCCAGCGAGCCCTCGGGGGCAGCGTGGGCGCCGCTGAGCGCGGGGCCGCGTGTGTCGGGCAGAGAGGGGTGCGGCCGTAACAACAGGCCAGGGTCCCCTTCACCTCCGGCCGCCTCTCCGGGCTGAGGGGGCCCCTCTGGAGGGGCTTTCGTGACCCCGGTCCAGGTGGGAGGCGCATGGCCACGCATGCGCGGACCCAACGTACACTGCCATCGGGTGACACGGGCCGCCTGGTCACATCTGCTCAGGTCACAGCCCCTCACTCCGGGCCAAGGCAAGTGCCTCCCTCCGCGGAGAGGGCGGCCGCGGGGAAGCCCGGCGGGGCACAGCCTGGTTCTGGCCCGGCCGCGGACCTGGGCCGCCCGCCTCGGCCTCTCTGAGCCCCGGGGACGCAGGCCGGAGCCAGCCGTGCAGAGCGGGCGGCGGGCGGGCTCGTGGGGCCTGTGGCGCTCACCTGCCGTCTCCGTCCCGCCAGAGGGGCCGGCGCCCGAGGACCGCTACCACGCCATCTACTTCGCCATGCTGCTGGCGGGCGTGGGCTTCCTGCTGCCCTACAACAGCTTCATCACTGACGTGGACTACCTGCACCACAAGTTCCCAGGTGGGCCCCCCCCCCCGCCACGCACCGTCCCCCCGACCCCGCAGAGGGCGCCGCGTGGGAATCCTGGCTCAGCCGTGAGCTGCTGAGTGACCGAGGTCGCCACGCGCCCTCGGGGCCGTCCTCGTGAGGAGGCGGCGCCTGGTGGGTGGGGATTGGGGGGACGGTCCCCTGAGCACTGCTGCTGCCCCCCCCACCCCCCGCAGGGACCTCGATCGTGTTCGACATGAGCCTCACCTACATCCTGGTGGCCCTCGTGGCCGTGCTGCTCAACAACGCGCTGGTGGAGCGGCTGAGCCTGCACACGAGGATCACGGCCGGTGCGCCTCCGCTCGTCCCGCCCCCAGGCCCCGCCCCGCGCCCGGCCCCTCACTCACCCCTCTGCCCGGCCCCTCACTCACCCCGCTTCCTGGCCCCTCACTCCCGGCCCCTCACTCCCGGGCCTGCACCACGGGCCCTCACACCCAGCCCCTCACTCGGCCCCTCACTCCGGCCTGACCACGGGCCCTCCTAGGGAGGGTGCAGGACTCACTGGGAAAGGAGGTCAGGCCCGTGGTGGGTGGGCCGCACGCCAGCGTGTTGTCTGCCCCCGGGAGGTTTGTGGGCCCCATGTCGTCCCAGGGCCCAGCTCTCCCCGCGGCCTATCCGCTCCCTTCCCCACTCCTCTACGCGGACACCAGCTTCCTGGGCCAGCACCTCCTCCAGGAAGCTTCCGGCGCCCCTCTCAGACCCCAGGGCGTCCCAGCAACCGGGTGTGAAGGGCGATGGCAGAGCGAGGGCACCTGGACCTGGCAGACAGGAGCTGGGCGAGTGGAGCCCGCGCCCACTGCCCTGACCGCTCCCGCCTCCCCGCAGGCTACCTTCTGGCCTTGGGCCCCCTCCTCTTCATCAGCGTCTGCGACGTGTGGCTGCAGCTCTTCTCCCGGGACCAGGCCTATGCCGTCAACCTGGCCGCGGTGGGCACCGTGGCCTTTGGCTGCACAGGTAGGGGCCGGGGGAGGGAGAAGGGACGGGGGGGGGCCCTGAGCCCCTCAGTGTCCACCGGCCCATCCCACCCCAGCCCCCTTGGTGTGGAGGTGGGAGGCTCGGTCCCTCCCTTTCCCTCCTCTCGTGGCAACGCCCAGCTTCGAGGCCCAGGGCTAAGGGCGCCTCCGCCCGGGAGCCATTGGTGTGAATGAAACCAAGGCTGCTTTTTAAAAAATATGTTTATTATTATTATTGATTTCAGAGAGCAAGGGAGAGGGAGAGGGAGAGGGAGATAGAAACATCAGTGATGACAGAGAATCACTGATTGGCTGCCTCCTGCACACACCACATTGGGGATCAAGCCCGCACCCTGGGCCTGTGCCCTGATCGGGAATCGAACCGTGACCTCCTGGTTCATACGTCGATGCTCAACCGCATCGGCTGGGCAGACCAAGGCTGCTTGAGCTAATGTCCTTACCCAGGCCGGGCACTCAGGTCTGTGTTAAAAAACAAGTGCTGAGCCCGCAAGCAACCCTCAGATGGTTTTGAGAAACTCCAGAATTAATTATGTTTAGAGACACTGCAAGCTACATTGGGTCAATCTGTTTCTTCTCATTTCAATTAAACTGAATTTACAAAAAAAAAAAACACACACACAAACCCAGTGCGGGTAGGGAGGGGCAGCCCCGCCTGCTCAGGGCTGAGTGGGCGGGGACTTGCTGACGGCGGCCCTCAGCCCGCCCCGCTCCCCTCCTGTGCCTGTTGGTGAGGATGAGAGAGGTTACGCTGCCGTGACAAGTGAGCCAGGAAGCTCAGCAGCTTAAAAATCAGACTTATCTCTGGCTCTTGCTCCACCTTCCACACGTGGAAGGAGCTGTGTCCCAGCCACGCAGGCCCCAGCTGTAACGTGGGCCCGTCACCGCGGCGGGGCCGAGAGACCGGGCGTCCGGGCTTTTCTCTGCCTCTTGCAGAGTGACGCGTGTCATTTCACCGGGCAGACGGGTCAGGGCGCCCGCTGCCCCGCGGCAGGTGCGAGGGAGGCAGGACGCTGGGCCCCGCCTCTCCGCCCCCGTGGTGCCGACGGTGTCCTGTGCCCGCGCCCGCGCCCACCGTGTTCCCACACATGGCGTGTGTCCGCGCTGGCAGTGCCGGTGGGTCACGGCCGCTCCTCTCTCTCTCAAGTGCAGCAATCCAGCTTCTACGGGTACACGGGGATGCTGCCCAAGAGGTACACCCAGGGCGTGATGACCGGAGAGAGTGAGTATGGGCAGCCCCGGGGGAGGGGGGGGGAGGGGGGCAGGCCCCGGGGGAGGGGGGAGGGGGGAGGGGGGAGGGGAAGGGGGCGGGCCCCGGGGGGAGGGCGGGCGGGCCCCAGGCTTCCTGGCCTCTGAGGCTCCTCCCAGGGACACACTGGCTCTGGGCCTGCCCTGCTAGGGAAGCCGTGTCCCTGGGCAGCTGTGCCTCCGAGCGTGGGCCTGGGTCTGGGAGCGCCTACGCCTGTGTGTGGTGTGCGCTTTGTGTCGGCATGCGCGCGTGTGTGTGCATGTGTGTGTGTGTGTGCATGTGTGTGTGTGCATGTGTGTGTGTGTCTGTGTGCGTGTGTGTCTACGTGCATGTGTGTCTGCATGTGTGTATGTCTGCGTGCGTGTCTGTGCTTGTGTCTGTGCGTGTGTGTCTTTGTGCGTCTGTGTGTGCATCTGTGTGCGTTTCTGTGTGTGTCTCTGTGTATTTGTGTGCTTGTGTCTGTGTGTGCGTGTGTCTGTGTGCGTGTGTCTGCATGTGTGCGTGTGTCTGCATGTGTGCGTGTCTGTGCTTGTGTCTGTGTGTGCGTGTGTGTCCTTGTGCGTCTGTGTGCGTTTCTGTGTGTGTCTCTGTGTATTTGTGTGCTTGTGTCTGTGTGTGTGTCTTTGTGTGTCTGTGTGCGTTTCTGTGTGTCTCTGTGTATTTGTGTGCATGTGTCTGTGTGTGCATGTGTCTGTGTGTGTCTGCATGTGTGCGTGTCTGTGTGTGCGTGTGTGTCTTTGTGCGTCTATGTGTGCGTCTGTGTGCGTTTCTGTGTGTGTGTCTCTGTGTATTTGTGTGCTTGTGTCTGTGTGTGCGTGTGTGCGTGTGTCTGCATGTGTGCGTGTCTGTGCTTGTGTCTGTGTGTGCGTGTGTCTTTGTGCGTCTGTGTGTGCATCTGTGTGCGTTTCTGTGTGTCTCTGTGTATTTGTGTGCTTGTGTCTCTGTGTGCGTGTGTCTGTGTGCGTGTGTCTGCATGTGTGCGTGTCTGTGCTTGTGTCTGTGTGTGCGTGTGTCTTTGTGCGTCTGTGTGTGCATCTGTGTGCGTTTCTGTGTGTCTCTGTGTATTTGTGTGCTTGTGTCTGTGTGTGCGTGTGTCTGCATGTGTGCGTGTCTGTGCTTGTGTCTGTGTGTGCGTGTGTCTTTGTGCGTCTGTGTGTGCATCTGTGTGCGTTTCTGTGTGTGTCTCTGTGTATTTGTGTGCTTGTGTCTGTGTGTGCGTGTGTCTTTGTGTGTGCGTCTGTGTGCGTTTCTGTGTGTGTGTCTGTGTATTTGTGTGCATGTGTCTGTGTGTGTGTGTTTCTGTGTGTGCGCATGTGCGTGCATGTGTCTGTGTGCATGCGTCTGTGTGCGTGTCTGCGTGCATGTGTGTGCGTGTCTCTGTGTGTGCATGTGTGTCAGTGCACGTGTGTGTGTGAGGGTAGCTCTCCTGTACCACAAGGGCGCCGCTCCTCAGCACGGCTCTCCGCGGAGCAGCGGCCCACGAGCCACCGCGCCCGGCACCCCCTTGCTTCTCAGACGTTTCCCAGGCCGCCCGCCGTCTCCCAGCCTCAGGGCGGCTCCAGAGCGCCTCCCTCCTCCCTGCGGGCCAGGCCGGGCCACACAGGCAGCTGCTCCCTCTCGCTCCGCACACAGGAGCCTGCCCGCCCCGCCCTGGTCCCTGCTGCCCCGCCACCTGCCCCGCCACCACCCCCGCGGCTGTTTGCATCCTCTCTCCACTGCGTCCCAGCAAGGCAGGGCCCCTGCGTCCCCGCTGTGTGCCCAGCAGGCACGTGGGAAGTGCCCCGGGGCGTGAGCCGCGGTGTCGGGAGGGGCTGGGTGTGCAGGGGCTGAGGGAGCCGCCCTCCGCAGGCACCGCGGGCGTCATGGTGTCCCTGAGCCGCATCGTCACCAGGCTGCTGCTGCGGGGCGAGCGGGCCAGCACGCTCACCTTCTTCCTGGTCTCCGCCGGCCTCGAGCTGCTCTGCTTCCTGCTGCACCTGCTGGTCCGGCGCAGCCGCTTCGTGCGCCACCACACGGTGCGGCCCCGCGACGGCCCCGCGGGCCCCGGGGGCTACCGCGTGCACCACGACGTGGCCGCCGGGGACGTCTGCTTCGTGAGTCCCCGCCCGCGCCACGCACGGCCCCCCCCCCCCCGGCGGCCGAGGCCCAGGCTCCCCCCGGGGCCTCCTGTCTCGTGTGGACCAAGGGCTCGTCCTCGCAGCTCTGCGTGTCTGTGGCCGAGGCCCGGCGTCCGGGGCGGCGCCTGCGGGATGCGGGATGCGGGATGCGGCTCAGGAGGCCGCCACCTGGCGGGCGGGTGGGGGGGAGCAGGACGTTGGCACAACGCTGACCCAGCGGGTCCCCCCCTCGGCCAGGACACGGCAGTGAGCCCGGGACACTGAACCCCTTGGATCCCAGAGACCCCAAGACGGGCAGGGGGTGGCGTGCTGAGACCAGACCCGCGCCGGGGGCCGCTTCCTGGTCTGGGGGTTCCTGAGGAGGCCCAGGGCCGAGACCCCGCCTGTGTGCAGGGGAGCGAGGTGTGAAGGGCCAGGGGCCAGGCTCAGGCGGGAGGAGCTCCGTGCTGGGGAAGGAAGAGCAGCAGGCCCCCCCAAACCCTGTCACACCCCGTCCTCCAGGAGAACCAAGGCCCGGCGCTGGCCAACAGCGGGTCCCCGAAGGACAGCCCGGCCCACGAGGCGACGGCCGGCGAGCGGGGAGCCTACACGCGCTTCGACGTGCCGCGGGCGCGCGTGGAGCGGGGCTGGCCCTCCTTCCGCGGTGGGTGGCCGGGCAGCAGCTCCTGCGGGTGGCGCCCGGGGGGGGGTGGGGGGGAGGGTGCTGACCGAGCCCGCCCCCACAGCCCTGCTGCTGCACCGGTACGTGGTGGCCCGCGCCATCTGGGCCGACATGCTGTCCATCGCCGTGACCTACTTCATCACGCTGTGCCTGTTCCCCGGACTCGAGTCCGAGATCCGCCACTGCGTGCTGGGCGAGTGGCTGCCCATCCTCGTCATGGCCGTGTTCAACCTCTCGGACTTCGTGGGCAAGGTGCGCCACCCGGGGGGTCATGGGTCAAAGGCCGTGGGGATGGGGGGGCCTGTGCAGGTGGGAGCCCAGAGCCCTGTGGGCCCCAGACCTGCCCTGGGTCCCCTGTGCTCTCCTGGCTGCCGCTCCCTGACCAGGGGGCCCGGAGGGCACGGCCCGGGGAGCCGGAGCGGGTGTGCTGCGAGGGTGGGCGGGTCAGGGCCGGGCCGGCCTCCGTGGCCTCATGAATGGGGGATGCGGGCTCAGAGGGGGGCCATTTGCCTGAGGCCTCAGCTGGGAGGTCTGAGGAGCCCTAGTGTGTGCTCTGAGAGGATCCTGACGTTCCTGCCATTTGGGGGGCCTGACCCTCTGGGCTCCGTGACCTCGTTTCTCAGGTCGGTTCCAGAGCTGCGCCCGAGGGCCCCGGGGGACTGACTGGGACCCGTGCCGTGTGCCGATGGGTGCGGGCACCCAGCAGGGACTGTGCCGTAACGGGGCTCGGGGCTTCCGGGGACCGGGCGGGCCTGAGCCGGGACTGCCCGGGCGGGAGGGCGTCTGGAGGCTGCGTGGGCTGGGGGTGCGGGCCCACACGCCGCTCCCTCCCGCAGATCCTGGCGGCACTGCCCGTGGACTGGCGGGGCACGCACCTGCTGGGCTGCGCCTGCCTGCGCGTGGTCTTCATCCCGCTCTTCATCCTGTGCGTCTACCCGAGCGGCACGCCCGCCCTGCGCCACCCCGCCTGGCCCTGCGTCTTCTCCCTGCTCATGGGCATCAGCAACGGCTACTTCGGCAGCGTGCCCATGATCCTGGCCGCCGGCAAGGTGGGCCCCCGGCAGCGGGAGCTGGCAGGTAGGCCCCCCGGCCGCCCGACGGCAGGCCTGCCAGGCAGGGACCCGGGGCCGTCACCCTCAGGAGCTGGCTGGTGCGGGACCGGCTGCCGTCACTCACTCCCGCGTTCGGCCTCCGGCTGCGTCGTGAGGCCTCTGAGCGCCAGGTGCTGTCCTGCATGCTGGGGACACGGTGCTGACAAAACTCGATCGTGCGCTTCCGGCGCCGACGGGCAGGGGGGACAGACAGACCACAGAGAAGGACAACGAGGCAGAGAAAGGGGATGGCGCAGCGGGTGGCGGGGGGGGGAGGGGGGGCTCACGTCACTGAGGAGGCGGCCTCTGAGCAAAGGCCTGGAGGAGGAGGGGCAGCCCCGTGACGGTGCGAGGGGGGAGCGTGGAGGCCCCGGGCAGAGGCGCTGGGCCTGGGGCGGGGGGAGCAGGGGGCCTGGGGCGGGGGGAGCAGGGGGCCTGGGGCGGGAGGAGCAGGGGGCCTGGGGCGGGGGGAGCAGGGGGCCTGGGGCGGGGGGAGCAGGGGGCCTGGGGCGGGGGGAGCAGGGGGCCTGGGGCGGGGGGGGGGGGCGGGGGGCCTGGAAGGAGCGCTGGGTTCTGAATGGACAGTGGTCCCGCCCGGCTGATGGTTGGGGGCGGGGGAGGGGGAGAAAGGGACGGGGAGCAGAAGGACTCGAGTTTGGGGCCGATGCTCCAGGCAGGAGGCTCCCTGGCCGTCGGCTGCGGTGGAGGGAGCTTTGGTGGGAGCGGGGCCAGGGCTGGGCTCGGCTGCACCTTCCAGACGCCCATCCACATCCCCAGCTGCCCTGACCCAGGATCAGCTGGACAGACGCCTCCACGCCTCGGCCCGTGTGACGGCCCTCCCGGGAGCGGCCCTGGTCACCGCGGCCCCGGGCGCCAGGCCTCGGCCCAGCCCTGGGTGGAGGGCGGCGGCGGGATCGGGTCTGGGGGGGTGCGCCCGGCGGCCGCTCCCGGCGCTCAGGTCCGCTCTGGTCCGCAGGGAACACCATGACCGTGTCCTACATGACGGGGCTGACGCTGGGCTCGGCCGTGGCCTACTGCACCTACAGCCTCACCCGGGGCGCCCACAGCAGCTGCCTCGAGGCCCCCGCCGCCAACGCCTCCCTCCCCGCCGGCCTCTGAGCCGGGGCCGCCCTGCCCGCCTGCGTGCCTGCGGGCCCGGCCTCCTCCGTGCCGATGCCGCCACCTCCCGGGCCCACCCGCCCGTCACTGCGGCCCCGGGTCCCGCCACGGTCTTGGAGCCTCGACGTGACCGACCGGACTCGCCCACACTGTGCCCTGCGCCCCGCGCCCCGCCCTCGGCTGCGTCCGTGCTGAGTCTCAGCCGTCCCGCTGGGAGAGCCGTCACCAGCCAGTGTCCCTCCCGCGACCCCACCCCCAGGTCAGCTCTGAGGGCCCCCTTCCGTCGCCCCAATCACAGCGTCACCGCCCCCGAGCCAGCCCCTCACCGGGCCCTCCGCCCCAGCCTTAGCCCTGGCTTCCCCGGGCCCCGGGTTTGCCGGGAGGAACGGGAGCCCCGGGTCTGAGTGTCAGACCACGGTCTGTGCCGGCCTGGACACCCGGACCCCTCCCTCACCCGGGCCCCACCTGATGCCACAGGACCTGCGCCTCCGTCTGAGTGGGGGCCCACCCCTGGCTGAAGTCGCCTCCAGCCCTAAGCCTGGACCCCCCTCCAGCAAAGCCCAGGAGGGGCCGAGTCCCTGGCAGGTAGAGTCTCCCCCAGGAGGGTCTCTCCTCTGGGGCTGCAGGTGGCTCAGTACGAGTTAAGGGGACTCCGGGGGTCCGCCCGCCCTCCACACCCCCCACACTGTGTCCCACCCCGTCTGTCACTCGCTGTACCGCACTGGCCATTAAACGATGAAGCAGAGAGCCTGCCCTGTGTCTGAGAGGCGTCTGTGCCCATGGGGCTGCGGGCGGGTCCGGGCGGGACGAGGCCACTGCAGAGCTGGGACCCAGTCTTCCCACCTGGGGCCTGCACCCAAGCCTGCACCCAAGCCGGAAGTTCCGGGCGGTGGCGGGGTCGAGTGGGGTCTCCACACCTGGCGGCCTGGACAGGTGTGAGGGAGGGGATGGAGGCCCCCAGGTCAGGGAAAGGCCACATCCCACCCCCACCCCCACCCCGTGCAGGAGCAGGGAGACAAGGAGGCAGCTGCCCCCGCCCCGCCCCGTAGACTTCGAGCCGGGACCAGTGATCTGTGTGACGGAACCACCTCCCGCTCTGCCCGGTGCTGTTTCTCCCAGGAGCGGGGCTGGGCACTCCTGCGTGTGGGTCCCCCCGAAGGAGAAGTGGGGAGGAGGCTGGGGGGCAACCACGTGGGCTGAGACCGGGCGGGGCGGGGCGGGCAGGGGCCGCCAGGGGGCGCCGGCGCACCGCTGCTCCCGCGTCTTTGGGTGCCGGAGGGCCGGACCACCGTGACTGATGGAGCAGCTTCCCAGCCCTGGGGCAGGGGCTCCCCCCCATCTGCGGGCTCAGGGCCATTCCGACCCTCCCAACCCCACCCCCCCACCCCCACCCCCGGTCTGCCGGGGGAGCGGGCTGGGAGCGCACGGTCTCCAATGGGAAGAGAGAAAGGAGCTGCTGGCCACACACACACACACACACACACACACACACTCACACACACTCACACACACACACATACCACACACCACACATACACCACACACACACATACCACACACACACACATATATACACACATCACACACACACAGACATCACACACACACATATACACACACACACATCACACACACACCACACAAACACACATACCCACACACACACACATACACACACACAGACATCACACACACACATCACACACACACTCACACACACATATACACACATACACACAGACATCACACACATACCACACACACACATACACACACCACACACCACAATCACACACATACACACACCACACACACATACCACACACACATCACACACCCACACACACACCACACCGCCCCCACACACATATACCACACCCACACACACACCACACCCACACACACACCATACCACACACAGCACACACACAGCACACACACACACACGCCCGCCCGCCTGCACTGGCCCAGAACCTCGGCGCTGATGGGCGTCCGGGGCGCTAGCCACGCCGGCTGGTCACCTGTTCACCTGCGGGGACGTGGCTGTGCAGCCACGAGCTCCCCTCTCATTTAAATTAACTCCCATGTCGAGGGCCACGCGCAGGGGACCCCCAGCTCCTGCCCCGAACCTCGCGGAGCCGCAGGCCCCTGAAGGGCCGTCCGGGCGGCGCTGCCCAACCTCAGCTTTTCTTCCCCATGAAACGTTCCCGCAGAATTCGCCAGCGAACAGCATTCCCCCAGAAACGACAGAGAACGTCGGACAGTGGTTCCCCAGAGACAGCACGGAGGCTGGCTCTTCCTTCCCGAAAGGTTGTCTGGACCAGGGTCAGGGTCAGGGTCAAGGTTACGGTCACCAGGGATAGGGTTAGGATCAGGGATAGGGTGAGGGAATAGGGATAGGGATAGGGTTAGGGTTAGGGTTAGGGTTAGGGATAGCGATAGGGTTAGGGTTAGGGTTAGGGTTAGGGATAGGGTTAGGGTTAGGGTTAGGGATAGGGATAGGGTTAGGGTTAGGGTTAGGGTTAGGGTTAGGGATAGGGTTAGGGATAGGGTTAGGGTTAGGGATAGGGATAGGGATAGGGTTAGGGTTAGGGTTAGGGTTAGGGTTAGGGATAGGGATAGGGTTAGGGATAGCGATAGGGTTAGGGTTAGGGTTAGGGTTAGGGATAGGGATAGGGTTAGGGTTAGGGATAGGGTTAGGGATAGCGATAGGGTTAGGGTTAGGGTTAGGGTTAGGGATAGGGATAGGGTTAGGGATAGCGATAGGGTTAGGGTTAGGGTTAGGGATAGGGTTAGGGATAGGGTTAAGGTTAGGGTTAGGGTTAGGGATAGGGATAGGTTTAGGGTTAGGGATAGGGTTAGGGATAAAGATAGGGTTAGGGTGAGGGTCAGGGATAGGGTTAGGGATAGGGTTAGGGATAAAGATAGGGTTAGCTTTAGGGTGAGGGTCAGGGATAGGGATAGGGTTAGGAATAGGGTTATGGTTAGGGATTAGGATAGTGTTGGGTTTAGGGATAAGTTTAGAGTTAGGTTTAGGATTTGGTTTATGGATAGGGTTAGGGGTTATGGTCATGGTCATGGCTATGCACTAGGGTTAGGTTTAGGGATAGGGTTAGGGTTAAGGATAGGGTTATGGATAGGGTTAGGGTTAGGGAGAGGGTTAGGGTTAGGGATAGGGTTAGGGTTAGGGTTAGGGTTAGGGATAGGGTTAGGGTTAGGGTTAGGGTGAGGGTCAGGTATAGGGTTAGGGTTAGGGTGAGAGTCAGGGACAGGGTTATGGTTAGTGACAGGGTTAGGGACAGGGTTAGGGATAGGGTTAGGGTTAGGGTTAGGGTTAGGGTTTGGGATAGGGTTAGGGATAGGTTTATGCTTTTCCTATTGGGGCCTTGTTTAGGGCCGGTCCCTGTCTCCATCATTTAACCTCTAATCGCCTCCTGTTCCCTGTGCTCGTGGCTGTGGGGCAGCGAGGGTTAGGGTTAGGGTTAGGGTTAGGGTTTGGGATAGGGTTAGGGATAGGTTTATGCTTTTCCTATTGGGGCCTTGTTTAGGGCCGGTCCCTGTCTCCATCATTTAACCTCTAATCGCCTCCTGTTCCCTGTGCTCGTGGCTGTGGGGCAGCGAGGTTCAGCGCCATCGTTCTGTGTGCTGGTTGTCAGGCAGGAACTCTTCGGGTCCGGCTGGGCCCTGACCTCAGGGAGAGGAGGGTGGCAGTGCCAGGACCAGGGCCAAGCCTGCCCTGACCCTGCAGGGGACCCCCTCCCCCGCCCCCGCAGAGCTCAGGGCCAATCAGACCCGAGCATCGTGTTCCGTTGTGATCCCGGCTGGGAGCTCTGTTTCAAATATCAGTAAAGAGAAATGAGCCCTGGCCCGTGTTGCTCAGTGGATAGAGATTGCCCTCGGGCTGCAGGCTCCTGGTCCCATTCCAGTCAGGGCACATGCTCGGGTTTTGGGCTGGATCCCCAGTTTCGGGTGTGCAGGAGGCAGCTGATCAATGATTCTCTCATCACTGATGTTTGTCTCTCTCTCTCTCTCTCTCCCTCGTCCTCTCTGAAATCATTAAAAATATATTTTAAAAAAAATAAAGAAAAGGAAAATGCAGGCCCCGCCCCGCACTGGCGGTGAGAGCTTCCTGCCCCGATGGACGGAACAGGAGATGCTGAACGCCTGTGGGAAATGGCTGTGCAGCTGACACTTTCCTTTCCATCAGCTCCGATGGAGATGGGGCCAGCGGACACCCCCTCCTGTGCCCCGAAGGCCAGCGCCGCCCGCCCCCCCAGCGCCCCACCCCCGCGGAGCCCGCCAGCCCCCGAAAGGAACCATCCAGACAACGTGCTTTCCAATTACAGCTTTTTCTTTTCTTTTTTGCTTTTTATGAAAAAGATCACACAGAATTCGCCAACAAACAAAATTCCAAAAGAAACTAAACAAATTAAACAACAATTCCCCCAAAAGATAAACCGACGTCTGGCTTTTCTTTCCCTTCGATTGTCTGGACAGCCGCCGCCTCCCAGGGGACGGGGCTGCTAAGTGCTTTCCAGGCCGACCTGGGGGCGCCGGCCCCCCGCGGCCTCTGCTCTCTCCACCTCCTCCCTGTGGGGGCGCGTACAGTACACCTGGGCCGGGGCGGGGTGGGCAGGGGTGGGGTGTGCTTGGGACAAGGGGGGCCCGTGAAGCTGGGTGCTAGACACTCACAATCTAACAGGAAATAAAAAATAATATTCTGCACGTCAGAATGTGTTCGCTTTTTTTTTTATAATTTCATAGCTATTTTTCACAGTTTTAAAAAGTTTATATTTATATATATTTATATATATTTATCTTTATATATAATTAAAAAGTGGACTCCATTTAAAGGTGTATCATACAGGGGAGCGTCTCGGTACAATAAAACTGTACAGGTAAGAACTGCCGCCTCCCTCGGGCTGGCCGCCAGGGTTTCAGCACCATGGGGTTGTCTGTAGTGTGAGGGTCTGTACCAGGCGGGTGGGCCCTGGCCGGGGTCTCAGGGCACGCAGCCCCCTCCGCCTGGCGCTTGGCCAATGCTCGGGCGCCCTCACCTGGCTCTGTCCCCAAGTCCAGGGCATCCTGAGAGGGTCGGGGCCGGGTCCCTGGCAGGTGCCCGGCGCAGGCCTGGCCTGGTCGGTGAGGCTGGTGGGCGTCGGGCTACCCGGCCCACGGAGGGAGGCTGAGGGGGGCTCCATGTTGCGGGGCCGGGACTGGGAGCCTCGGGAGGGCCCACAGCGGCAGGAACCGCAGGGCGCGTGTCCGGTGGCTCCGCAGAGCGCCCTCCGCCAGTCCGCGGGCACGCGGGGTCCCAGGCCCGGCCGGCCAAGTGCTGCCCAGTGACGGCGGCGAGGCCTGGGGCTGGGCAGAGCCCATCCTGATCGCGGAGAGGGGCCCCCTCTTGGGAGGCACCGAGGGGTTTGGAGAGGGGGCTGGAGACGTGTGCACAGGAGTGCGCACACATGCATGCATACGTGTCCATGGCACACTCGCACGTACACCACGCACGGCCCGCCTGGCAGCGGCGCGGCCGCGGCGCTCAGCAGAGCACGGGCACGCCGTCCGTGGAGAAGATCATGCCGGTGGTGGGCTCGTAGGTGCCCGCCAGGTAGTACAGGCCCTCGCTGTCCTGGTGCTTCTTGGTCTTGAGCATCTGCTCGTACTGCTCCAGGCCCACGACCAGGCACTTGTGCGACACGGTCTGCACGTCGTTCTCGTCCACGTGGGAGGACTGGTACAGGGCGCGCTGCGGGGCGGGGGGCGTCAGGGCGACCCCGTCCGCGACCCGGGCGCGCGGGGCAGAGACCCCGAGACGGAGACCCCGAGAGGGACCGCGGACAAGGGAGGGCAGGACTAAGAGGGACCCAGAGCCTGACAGAGACTGAGGGAGACACAGACACGAGACTGGGAGACAGAGACAAACAAGGAACACAGAGAACACAAGCGATCCAAAGGCAGACAGACTGAGAGACGGAGAGACAGACCGACAGAGACTGAGAGACGGAGACAGACCGACAGAGACTGAGAGACGGAAAGACGGACCGACAGACAGGATGGGGAGACACCATGAGACACAGACCTGACACCAAGTGGCAGACAGACCAGGACACAGCCGCTGGGGCTGATGGCACTGGGGCCGCCCTGGCCGGGGCGAGGGTCTGAGGAGATGCTCCCCCCCCCCCGCCGCCCCGCGCCCTCCTACCTCCATGAAGTCCTTCCTCTGGCTGGAGGCCCGCAGCGCGGCCGGGAGGCTGCGGCCGGACTTCGGGTCCCAGTGCTGCATGGCAGAAGCGGGCAGTGTGAGCCGGACCCCACCGACCCCCCCCCCCGGGCTGCCCCCCCTGTCACCGACCCCCCCCGGCTGCCCCCCCGCCCCCCGTCACCGACCCCCCCGGGCTGCCCCCCTGCCCCCCCCCCGTCACCGACCCCCCCCGGCTGCCCCCCCGCCCCCCGTCACCGACCCCACCCCCGGGCTGCGCCCCCCCCCGTCACCGACCCCCCCGGCTGCCCCCCGTCACCGACCCCCCCGGGCTGCCCCCCCGCCCCCCCCCCGTCACCGACCCCCACCCCCGGGCTGCCGCCCCGCTGCGCCCACCTGGCCCTCGTGCAGGCGCCTGCCGGGGCTGGTCTCCTCGGGGTGGTAGAACCACTTGACGCGGACCACCATGTTGCTGCCCCAGGACTCCCACATGCTCTGGATGCGGCCGA
The DNA here is from genome assembly GCF_951640355.1 of Cnephaeus nilssonii. Classification (NCBI taxonomy): domain Eukaryota; kingdom Metazoa; phylum Chordata; class Mammalia; order Chiroptera; family Vespertilionidae; genus Cnephaeus; species Cnephaeus nilssonii. The sequence goes on along the minus strand of NC_137076.1, from coordinate 107,023,113 downwards.
TGTAGGGCAGGTTGGGGCGGCCGGCCGACAGGAACACGGCGCAGTCCCCGATGCGGATGGTCTCCTTGCCGCGCACGATCGCCTTGTAGAAGAGCTTGCGGGCCTTGCCCTTCATGCCGCGGCGCTGCGGGCACGGGCGGTGGTCAGCGTGGCCCGGCCGCGCCCGCCCTGCCGCCTCAGCCCCTCCCCAAACTCGGGGCCTGGGAGGGGGAAGGGAAGCCAGCCCCCGATGGCCCTGATGGGGGACGCCCCTCACCCCTCCAACCGGGACCTATTTAAACTCAGCGTCCTGCGCCGAGGGGCTGGCGGCCCCCGTTCCAGAGCCGCGTTGGCAAAGGTGCCTCGAGGCCCGCAGACTCCACGCCCGCTGTGGGCCCAGCCTGCACTGACCCCCCATTTCCAGACAGAACAGCGAGGTGTAGGGAGATGCGGGGGCTCGTGGCTGGGCACCTGACAGCACATCACTCAGCCCCTGTGGCTGCCTCAGGCGGGGCCCACAGAGCACCCCAGGGCTGAGTCTCAGGGGCCCACAGAGCACCCCAGGGCTGAGTCTCAGGGGCCCACAGAGCACCCCAGGGCTGAGTCTCAGGGGCCCACAGAGCACCACAGGGCTGTCTCAGGGGCCCACAGAGCACCCCAGGGCTGAGTCTCAGGGGGCCCGAGCACCCCCAGGGCAGCAGAGGGCAGGACTGACATCAGCCCCGAGGCAGGCCCGCTCCTCCCAGGGGGCTCACCGCGCAGTGTTTTGCTTAAATCAGAGACACCTACACCTAACTTCCTCCGCACCCAGCGGTCGCCTTTCTACCCGGGATCCCCGGGATCCTGCTGGGGGCGGGCTCTCTCACGTCCCGGACACTAACTGCATGTGTCCCACAAACGGCTCCCACTCTCTCCATTCCAGGCCCAGCGAGAGCCGGTTCGGGGTGAGAGGCCGCGAAGGCTGCTGAGCCGGCTCATCTCTGACACCAGTTAGGTTTCTGGCATCGAAAGGCTGTGCCCTTCCCACAGACCCCACCCCCGGGCCACGAGGCTCCCCTGTGGGAGCCACCCCCCTGCACCGGGCACAGGACGTGGTCTGGCCAATCCTAGCACCCCATCCTCCTCCCGGCACCGTGATGAGCTCAGAGGCGGGCTCAGAACCCACGTCAGCATGAGCCCCGGGAGGAAGGCCTGCTGCCCTGTCCACGCTGCACAACGTGGGCTGGAGGGGCTGCTGCCCGGAAGACCAGGTCGGAGGACGGACGGAGAAACTGAGGCCGGGAGCATGGGTGGATCCGAGAGGGGGCTGAGGACGACCTTCAAGTCCCTGGATCCAGCCGCACCTGAACCCCCCCCCCTCCCCCCAGCAGCAGAGCCCTCAGCCACACCAACACGGGGACCTGAAGCGGCAGATGCTCAAACAGGACGAGCCCAGCCCAGGGGAAGCAGGACAGCGAAGATGCCTGTCCTTGGCGCCGAGGCCTCCGCTCCCGGAGCCCAGGGAGCCGGGTCTGCGTGGCGGGCTACCTGGGTGGGCTTGCCGAACCACTTCCAGAGCTGCCGGGCCGGCAGGAAGGCGGCAATCTTGGGCCGGTTCTCCACGGAGGGCAGGCGCTGCCGCTTGGCCAGCTCCTTGGTGGTCGGGAGGTGGACGCCCTCCCTCTTCTTGGGGCGGCTCTTGGCCCCAGGCCCGGCCTGAGCCTTGGGCTGCGGGGGCTGCGGGGGCTGCGGTGGGGGGGCCTGGGGCTGGGGCGCCGGCGCCTTCTTGCTGGGAGAGTGGGCTGAGGAGCGCGCCTTGCCGGCCTGCTTGGGCGCCTTGCCGGGGAGGGCAGGCGGGGCCGAGGGGCCGGCCGCAGGGGCGGGGGCCGCCTCGTCGTCGGAGCTGCAGGAAGACTCGTCCGTGGTGGATGAGGACGAAGAGGACGATGAGGAGGAGGAGGAGGATGATGATGAAGAGGAGGAGGAGGAGGAGGAGGAGGAAGAGGAGGAGGAGGAGGAGGAAGAAGAGGAAGATGAGGAGGAAGAGGAGGAGGAGGAGGAAGAGGAGGAGGAAGAGGAGGAGGAGGAGGAGGCCCTGGAGCTGGAGGCAGTGCAGCCGCGGCCGCCGCCCTGGCCATCCTCCTCGCCCTCAGTCTCTGAGCTGCTCCCGCTGCCGCTGTCGCTGCTGCTGCTGCTGCTGCTGCTGCTCTCCGACTCCTCGGCCCCGTCCTGCTCGGCCTGGCCCTTGTCCGGGCTCTTGGGGACCCCCGAGTCCTCAAACGTGAGCCCGGCCCCCGGCTCCTGGGCCAGGTCGCCATCCCCAGCCTGGGGCCGGGCCGCCTTGGGCTCACTGCCGCCCGCGGCCGGGGCGTAGCTGCCCAGCCCCAGGAGGCCCTGGGGCTCCGGGCGCCCGGCCGCCGGCTCCTCCCGCAGCAGCAGCGCCTCCTTGGCCTTCTTGCTCTTGGGAGACATGACGCCCTCGCGGTCCAGCTTGACGAGCAGCTCGGCCTCCTCCCCGGGCCTGCGGGCGCCCTTGCCGGCCGCCTCCTCAGCAGCCCGGGCCTTCTTGGGCTTGGGGCGGGTGGCGGGCATGGTGACGGGCACGGCGACGAGGGGGGCGGGGGCCAGGGCCGGGGCGGGGGCCGGCAGCTCCCCGAAGGGCTCAGGAGCTGGGCAGTTAGTGAAAGTGGACGGCACGGGGCTGGGCTGGGGGGGTGCTGGGCGAGCCTTGGGGGCTTTGGTCCGCTTGTCCATGGGCTCTGGGGGGCTCTTCTTGGAACTTGGGGTGCTGATTGGCTCCAGGGCCAGCGGGGCACTGGGAACCTCCTCTGCTGGGCCCCCTGCCTCCAGGGCGGTAGCTCTGTCTGGAAGAGGAGGCGGCACAGGTGAGGCCGCCCGGCCTCCCAGCCCGAGAGCCCTGCCGCCCGCTCTGCCGGCTCCCGAGCTCGGCCTGCGCATGGCACCCCCTCTGGCCTGACCCACAGCGTGGCCCCAAGGTGTCCGGGAGCCTCAGCTTGGCCTGAAGCCCTTTCCTGCAGGCTCTGGAGCACTCACACCTGGAGCACTCACACCTGGAGCACACACACACCTGGAGCACACACACACACACACACACATACACACACACACCTGGAGCACTCACACACACCTGGAGCACACGCACACCTGGAGCACACACACACACCTGGAGCACACACACACACCTGGAGCACACACACACACCTGGAGCACACACACACACACCTGGAGCACTCACACCTGGAGCACACGCACACCTGGAGCACTCACACCTGGAGCACACACACACACACCTGGAGCACACACACACACCTGGAGCACACACACACACACACCTGGAGCACTCACACCTGGAGCACACGCACACCTGGAGCACTCACACCTGGAGCACACACACACACCTGGAGCACACACGCACACCTGGAGCACACACACACACACCTGGAGCACTCACACCTGGAGCACACGCACACCTGGAGCACACACACACACCTGGAGCACTCACACCTGGAGCACACACACACACCTGGAGCACTCACACCTGGAGCACACACTCACACACCTGGAGCACTCACACACACCTGGAGCACACACACACCTGGAGCACACGCACACCTGGAGCACACGCACACCTGGAGCACACACACACACCTGGAGCACACACACACACACACCTGGAGCACTCACACCTGGAGCACACACACACACCTGGAGCACACACGCACACCTGGAGCACACACACACACCTGGAGCACACACACACACCTGGAGCACACACACACACACCTGGAGCACTCACACCTGGAGCACACGCACACCTGGAGCACACGCACACCTGGAGCACACACACACACCTGGAGCACTCACACCTGGAGCACACACACACACCTGGAGCACTCACACCTGGAGCACACACTCACACACCTGGAGCACTCACACACACCTGGAGCACACACACACCTGGAGCACACGCACACCTGGAGCACACGCACACCTGGAACACACACACACCTGGAGCACTCACACCTGGAGCACACACACACCTGGAACACACGCACACACACCTGGAGCACACACTCACACACCTGGAGCACACACACACACACCTGGAGCACACACACACTCACACCTGGAGCACTCACACCTGGAGCACTCACACCTGGAGCACTCACACCTAGCTCTACCTCTGACATGAACATGCCTCCTGAGCTGCTCCCTAGCTGTGGTGGGGGGGTCTCTGTGAAGAGCCCCATGCGCAGCACCCACACGCCATTGCCAACGTACCACCCTTGGCTTTGGTGCTGGGTTTCCGCCCGCGTCCTCGCGCCTTGGTACCCGGCTCCTCGGACCCTGGCGCACCCCCGTCTTTGCCATCCCCGGTATCTTTGCTGGTCTTCCGGCTGCGGCGCTTGGCGCTGGGCACTAGCAAGGCCGGGGATGGCTCGGCGCCTGCAGGCAGGACAAACCAGGGTCAGGCCTGGCCTCCAGAGCGACGTCCGTCATGAGAGCAGGGACAGGGAGGAGGCGACGACACCATGGAGCAGACCCCACGCGGCCTGGACGGCTGCGCGGTCAGGAGGGAGGCCCATCGGCAGGGACAGCTCAGGTGTCCGCACACCAGCTCAGGGGCCCATGACGCACGGACTGGGCTAAGCAAGAGGCCGACTTCTGTGCTTCTGATGACCCACTTGGAGGCGCTCCAGGCCCGAGGTTCAGGGCCCGGCCAGTTGGGCGGACTCATCCGGGCCCTGGCTCGGCCCGACCAATGAAAAAAATGAACTCGCTATGGCCAAGCTGCTAAGCTACTAATGGTAAGCAGGTTGAGGTATGAAGAAAGGATTCTATTCTTGTTTTAACTTAAACTTTGGAACTTTCTAGCCCTGCATCAATGCCTGCATATACCTCAGACCTCCAGACAACTGAGAAACTCCTCTGATATCCAGACCACCTGACACCCAGTGTGAAGACCACTGGCCATCTAGAGGATTACCCATCCAGAGGCTAAGAATGAACTGGTTCTTCTGAAAAATGTACCCTATAAGCGTTTCCTTCTTCTCAGGAACACTCCAAGTATTGCCTAATTGTGTTATCAGGTTGCCAACCCTAAGATCCTTGGATAAATCTTTGCCGTTTATTTCTATCAAAGCCGACCGGCTGCGGGGCCCTGAGAAGGCATCCCGCCTCCCTGAGCCCGAGCTCCCCACGGCGGGCACAGGGGACGGTCTCCCCATCACACGGGACGGAGGCAGGAACAGTCACCGCCCGGCCTCCCATGGCCTGGCCTCCTGGCTGGTGCTGCCCTCATGGGCCTCAGGACAGAAGCTGGGGGACCCTGGGATCCTCTCTCTTGAGCCTATCCTGGGAACCCCACCCACAGTTTCTGCCATTTCCACCCCAGGGTGCAAATGGACCACATGGCCGGGCCCGAGCCAGGCTTGAGGGCCTGGGGGCATCGGGAGAGGGCCTGGGGGCATCGGGAGAGGGCAGGGGGGGCAGCGGGAGAGGGCCTGGGGGCAGAGGGAGAGGGCCTGGGGGCATCGGGAGAGGGCAGGGGGGCAGCGGGAGAGGGCCTGGGGGCAGAGGGAGAGGGCCTGGGGGCAGAGGGAGAGGGCCTGGGGGCAGAGGGAGAGGGCCTGGGGGCAGAGGGAGAGGGTCTGGGGGGCAGAGGGAGAGGGTCTGGGGGCAGAGGGAGAGGGCCGGGGGGCAGAGGAAGAGGGCCTGGGGGCAGCGGGAGAGGGCCTGGGGGCAGCGGGAGAGGGCCTGGGGGCAGAGGGAGAGGGTCTGGGGGCAGAGGGAGAGGGCCTGGGGGCAGCGGGAGAGGGCCTGGGGGCAGCGGGAGAGGGCCTGGGGGCCGGCCGCGCACAGGACCACTCACACTGGATCTTGTAGTCGGGAGGCAGGAGGCGGATGTGTGAGAGGGGGATCCTCCCCGTGTCTCCGTCGTCGAACTCCACAGTGATGAGGTCCCCGTCGTCCTCGAGGCCCAGCAAGCCTGTGGGAGAGGGGCAGGGTCAGGGCGCCCGCAGACGAGGCGGACGAGGACGAGGGGCAGGAGCGGCGGCAGCCGGCCCAGGAGGCCCGCGGGCAGCAGGCAGCGGCACAGAACGCGGCTCAGAGCCACGTGTCCCGGCCCAACACTGGCTCCTCGCTCCAGCCGACCTGTCCCGACTTCCAGGGACATGGGCCGGTCCACCCACCCCCAAGCCGCCCCCTAAAGCAGCACAAAGAAACAGCACGGACAGAGGAGCGGCCAGTGCACGGGGGAGGCGCCGTGTCAGGAGACTTCGCGCACGAGCGAACGGCCTTGGCCTCGGCTCTCTGCCCTGTCGGCCTGGAGGAGGTGATGCCACCAAGGACGGCAGCTTTTTGCTTTTTTTTTTTTTTTTAATTAATCCTCAACTGAGGGTTTTTCCATTGATTTTTAGAGAGAGCGGAAGAGAGAGGCAGAGACCAAGAAACATCGATGTGAGAGAAACACGTGGATTGGTTGCCTCCTGCGCACACCTCGACCAGGGCCCAGGCCGCGGAGGAGCCTGCAACCAAGGTACATGCCCTTGACTGGAGTCAAACCCGGGACACTTTGGTCCACAGGCCGACGCTCTATCCACTGGGCCACACCAGCCAGAGCAGGACACCAGCTTTCACTAGGGAACCTGGGAAGGCTCGGCCCAGAGGTGCCAGGACCTCTGCAGGCGGGGTGGAGGGTGCAGGGGGTCCCGCTGGACAGGCTGAGGGCCCGCGGCAGCAGGAGCTGAGGGTTTACACCCGGGGAGACTCGGGCTGGGCACAGCGGAGGGCAGGCGGGCGCCACACCAGCGGGGTGACAGGAAGTGTGCACACTGGACAGTGGCCTCCAGCCCCAGCCCCGAGTGCCAGGCGCTCAGCCCAGACCCCAACCCCAAGGCTGATGGGAGCCGAGGCGCAGGCGCTGTACCTGGGTCCCGGGCAAGGCCTGCCTGCCGCTGTCCCGAGGCCGTCACCGCGCTTCCAACCCCCTTGGGAGATCGAAGGGGCGGCCGCAGTCAGACAGACCGGGGCGGGGGGGGGGGGGGGGGGGGGCGGGGGGGGTGGCCGGGCCGCGGGCAAGGACTGGGCACCCACAGCGGGGAGGCGGACTCGGAGGAGCGACGCTGAAGGAAACAGACAGGGCCCGGCCGGCGGGCTCACTGGCTGAGCGTCAACCTATGAACCTGGAGGTCACGGTTCGATTCCCGGTCCGGGCACAAGCCCCGCGTGCAGGCTCGATCCCCAGCAGGGGGCGTGCAGGAGGCACCGATCCGTGATTCTCTCTCACCACTGACATTTCTATCCCTCTCCCTCTCCCATGTCCTTCCTCTCTGACATCAATAAAAATACCCTTTAAAAATAAAAATGGCAGCAGACATTCCACAATTTCAACAGAACCGAAGGGCCAGAAGATACAGCTGAGGAAATTTCCCCAAAATGTGAAGAAGAGTTTTAACAGACAGTAATCGAAAAAAGATACAAGCATCGAGGGCCAGCAGACGAGTGAGTTCCAGCAAAAGGAGAGGAAACGAGGGAAGGAACTCAGAGAAGCAACAGTTTCCAGGAGCAGACAATGTGCCCCAGACCAACGCCCTCTCCCAGCAACACCCAGCACGCAAAGCACACACAGCACACAGAACACACACAGACCACACAGCACACATACCACACATACACGCCACACACCACACATAGCACACACACCACACACATATAACACACACAGCACACAGAACACACACAGCACACACAGCACACACAGAACACAGAACACACATACACACCACACACATACATGCCACACATAACACACACCACACATAGCACACACAGCACACAGACCACACACAGACCACACACAACACACACAACACACACACCACACACACATCACACACACCACACACACAGCACACAGAACGCACACAGCACACAGCACACACAACACATACATGCCACATATAACACACACCACACATAACACATATACCACACACACACCACAGACACACATACACACATCACACATAACACACACACCACACATAACACAGAACACAAACCATCCACACACACCACACACAACACACACTATACACACACACCACACATATCACGCACACAACACACACACACCATAAACCATACATACACCACACATAACACACACCACACACCACACACACCACACACCGCACATACACAACACAAACCATACACACACAACACACACAAACCACACAACACAAATCACACACACAACCACCACACAGAGCACACACATACAAACACACACACACACACACACACGTACACACAGCCCACAAGAAATTCTACATCCAGGAATAATGAAAAGATCCTAGAAGTTTCCAGACAGAAAAACAGGCCTCCACAGCTTTGAGGGCGGTCGCGGCGTTGAACTTCTCCGACCACACCGGAAGCGCTGCCAGGGGACCCGTGACTTTGAAAACCACTTCCAACCGGGACTGCCTCTCCCGCTCAGCTGTCTCCACGGACCAGGGCAGGGAGGTCAGAGTCATGGGCAGAGAAACGTGCCCCGTGGCCCCTCCAGAGAGCGATGGAAGAGCCCCCCGGAAGCGAGGGAATGGACGGGGAGAGCCACCTGGGGGGTTCCCGTGGCGTCACCCTCTCCTGCAGGGAAGGCAGGGTCGGGGGGCCCGCAGACCAAGAAGTCCCAAGAGTGACACTCCGAGGCCAGCGGGGAGCAGCTGACCCCTCGGCTCGGGGAGAGGAACTCGGAGAGCCGGGTCAAGGTGCCGCTGACCACAGTGCGAGGACCCCGCCTGCCCCCGCCCCCTCCTTCGGGCACATGTGTCAGCTGGCCGCGGGGTGGACTGCATTTGGCATGTTTTTGGGTTTGTTTTTGACGCCACAAACATCCGTATCCCACCTCCTGACCCGTGGGTTCTGCTAGCTGAGGGGTGCACCCTGTGAGTGCCAGCCTCCCCTATGCCTTTGGGGGAACCTGTTAATTCTGTCTGCCTGTCTCCCATCTCTCTTATCCTGCTCACAACATCCCGCTTTCTTGGCAAAGCCACCTTCCCACCCCCCTCTGGCCCCGTATAAAACTAGGAAGCCGTCCTAGCCAGGCTGGCTCAGTGATTGGAGCATCAGCCCTCGGACTGAAGGTCCCGGGTTCCAACCCGGCCCAGGGCACGTACTTCGGTTGCAGGCTCGATCCCCGGCCCTGGTCAGGGCATATGCAGGAGGCAACCAATCAATGTGTCTCTCCCCCTCCCTTCCACTCTTTCTAAAAATCAATGGGAAAAACATTCGAGGGTGAGGATTACCTAATCATAATAAATAAAATAAAATTAGGAAGCCAACCTCACTCATTAGCTTCAGGGACGAGCACAGGACCCAGGACCACCAATCAGACTTACACGTGCCCCAAGCCAGTTTGGTGGCACTTCCACAGAAACCTATAGAGCAGAGCCATGCGCTCTCTGACGACAGGCGTTACGATGGCGCGACACGGCCGAGAGCACGGCAGACCCCGAGAGCCCGCGTCCTGGCGGCCGTGTGGACAGGCCCTGTGAGCTCTGTTACACACGAGCCAGGAAAGGACCTGACGCTTGAGCCACTTAGAGCGGGGTCTCAGGGACCAAAGGGATCCCTGCGGACACATGAAGAAGTGGGGAGCGGTGCCGGGAGGGGAGCGCCCACCTCGGACCACAGTGCCCGGGTAGAGGCACCGGTACTGCTGGCTCCAGTACGCGGCGATCCTGGTCCCTTGCGGCAAGAAGCGTGTGGAGGCCGGCCGCACGTCGATGATCTGAAAAGGCCAAGGACTGAGCACCAGGCGGTGACCAGGACCAGCCCGCCCCCCACCTCCTCGCCCCCCTCCTCGGCCCATGCCCCTCACCGCCTCCTGCAGCAGCTGTTCCAGGCAGTAGATGTGGGGCCGGTTCCCGCGTTCCCCCTCCACCACCACTCGGTATCTGCAAGGCCAGGGTGAGGGTGGGGTGGGCTGGCAGAGGCGGGATCCCCCAGGGACCCTCCCGTCCTGCCAGCACCAGTGCTGCCTCCCAGGCCACGGAGACAGGACGCAGAGAGGAAAGCATGGCTGACTCTCCCCTCTGGGCCTCAGTTTCCTCGTCTGTACAACTAGGGGCTGCAGGTCCAAGCCGGCCCGCTGGCTCCCCTGCCCCTCCCTGCTGAGCCCCAGAACCCTCTACCCCCTCCGAGAGGACTGTCCTCCCCGCGCGCGGGCCCCATTCCATTCACCCACTTCTCCGGGGGAAGTGCAGAGGGGAAGCCACCCGCCCACAGGGGCCCAGCAAGGCGCCCGGATGCAGGACGGGTGAGGGCCTTCAGGCGCGGCCGCTGCTCCCCGCCCCCGGCCCCGGCCCCGGCCCCCACTCACATGTCTGGCGAGTGCACGGTCTGCACATGCCCAGCGTACAGCAGCTTGTCGTCCATGGGGATGAGCACACGCAGGCCGTCTTTCAGCTCGTCCTTGTCGATGATGCAGGAGCGCGGGGCTGCGGGAGGGGCGGGAGGCAGCTGCAGACCCTCCCTCCATCCCTCCGGGGCCTCCCTCCCCCAGGCCGGCCCAGTGCCCTTGGGAACAGGTGCCTGCGGGACCCTGCGGGCAAGTGCGTCACGAACGTGTGCCCAGACAGGCTCGTGCGGGGACGCACACGCATGCACTTCTGGAAAGGCCCCAGGTGGGTGCGAGCCAGGTGCAGTCTACACACGCCTCCCCTCCCCATTCCAAGACCACCCCCCCGAGGCGGCATGAGGCTCAGGGTCTCAGCGGCCCTGCTGCCCGTCAGCACCCCTCGCACCTGCAGTCCTGGAAGGCCGTCTGTTCTGCTGGAAAACAGCCCAACTGCCCACCAGAGGCCTGAGAGGCTCCCGGCCTCCGCTCTCCCCGAGCCCCCAGCACACGCCGTGAGGACACACCTGGCCCCTGAGCCCCCAGCACATGGCCACGAGGACACACCTGGCCCCTGAGCCCCCAGCACACGCCGTGAGGACACACCTGGCCCCTGAGCCCCCAGCACATGGCCACGAGGACACACCTGGCCCCTGAGCCTCCAGCACACGGCCACGAGGACACACCGGGCCCCTGAGCCTCCAGCACACGGCCACGAGGACACACCTGGCCCCTGAGCCTCCAGCACACGGCCACGAGGACACACCTGGCCCCTGAGCCTCCAGCACACGGCCACGAGGACACACCGGGCCCCTGAGCCTCCAGCACACGGCCACGAGGACACACCGGGCCCCTGAGCCTCCAGCACACGGCCACGAGGACACACCTGGCCCCTGAGCCTCCAGCACATGGCCACGAGGACACACCTGGCCCCTGAGCCTCCAGCACACGGCCACGAGGACACACCGGGCCCCTGAGCCTCCAGCACACGGCCACGAGGACACACCTGGCCCCTGAGCCTCCAGCACACGGCCACGAGGACACACCGGGCCCCTGAGCCTCCAGCACACGGCCACGAGGACACACCGGGCCCCTGAGCCTCCAGCACACGGCTGTGAGCACACACCGGGCCCCTGAGCCTCCAGCACATGGCCACAAGGACACACCTGGCTCCTCCAGCACATGGCCACAAGGACACACCTGGCTCCTCCAGCACACGGCCACAAGGACACACCTGGCTCCTCCAGCACACGGCCACAAGGACACACCTGGCTCCTCCAGCACATGGCCACGAGCACACACCTGGCTAGCTTTCCCCCCATCCCCCCACCCCCGGTGCAGAGGAGTGAAGTGGTCCATGCACCCGCGGACCCCTGGCCATCCCATAAACATGTCAGCAAACCCAGCCCAGGTCAGCTCTGCCCCCCACAGAGAGGGATACACGTTACACAGCGGCTGCTGACTGATGCACCCCCGATGAGGTGCCCAAGTGCTTCGGGGCTGGCCCGGGCCCTCCTCTTGCTCCACACTGCGCCTCAACCCGATCCCTGTCCTTAGTCTCCCCCCAGCTCTGTACCCCTGGGGCCACGTGCCTACCAGTGTCCCTGCCTTGGGCTGTCCTCCAGGCACTCCCACTCCCAGTCAGAAAAGCTGACACGTGGTCTGCCCCCGCCCCCCGGGGACCGTCTTGGGGACAGCTCCCCACACGGTCTGCACCCCTTTGCTTCTCCTCATCTGCTCAACAACCCGCCGCACAAACCACCTCCTTCCCCTCCTAACGTGCTCACCCCCCCCCCCCCGCCCCTCTCCTCCCTGCTGCCCTCAGCAGCCCCACCAGCCCTCACTGGATCCTGGCGACAGCCCCCCAACTGACTTCCTGCCCCAGCACCCCGCAATCCGTTCTCGATGCAGCAGAGAGCTCACTCAGAACCCCTCGGACCACACTGACCCCACGGCGACCTCTGCAGCGTCCCCTTCCTTTGGGAGAAGCCACACCCCTCAGGAGGGTCGGGACGGCTCTGCCTCAGCCCAGCCCAGGCCTCGCTCACTCACGGCCCCCCCAGCCCAGGCCGCAGGCCTTCCTGTTCTCCACAGGCGGTGCCCAGAGCTCAGGGCCTTTGCACGTGCGCTCACAGCCACTCCCCCGTGCTGCTCAGTCCCTGCCCCTCGCAGGCCATGGCCACTTTCCCAGGGGAACCTCCTGCACCCCACACTCTAGGCCTGAGCCCACAGCATTGTGGGTACTCACCCGGAGTCAGCGGCCGCTCCACGGCCCCGCCACGCGGCAGGTGCTCGTCCTCGGAGAAGCTGGAGTCCTGGTTGGGTTCAAAGTCCTCCTCGGCGGCCATGCTCTCCATCAGCTTGCTCACGGCGCCCCCCTTGCCCCGGTTCTGGGGACGGACACGCAGGACAATGGCTTAGGACGGCCCGGCCTGCCCGGCGGGGGACGCTCCCTGGGAACTCGGGGCAGCCAGGCCACAGTGGTGTCGGCCACGTATGCAGTGTGGTCCCAGTGGGCTCACCCCGGGGCCGAGGGAGGACAGAGCGGGCCGCCGCCTGGCGGGACCTGCACGCGCTCAGTGCGGACGCCCAGTGCTGGGCACCGTAGCTAGGCTCATCATCAAGGCAGGCACCTCGGTGCCCTCCTTGGGGAAACTGAGGCGGCCTCTGCCGCCATGTGCCATGGACCGGAGGAGAAACGGCCCGGCCCGGGCTAGCCAGTGTCTGGGGCCGGCACAGCCAGCACGCACCGTCTGTGTGCGGGACAGACATGCAGACACGCCTGGGGGACCCGGGGACCCACGTGGCCGTGCCCTGGGGCCTCACCTCCTTCTTCGCCTCCTTCCCTTTGGCCTTGGCCTTGCTCCTCTTGGCGGAGGCGGCCGGGGAGCCGGCGTGCGGGGCCCGGGGCTCCGGGGGCAGGACGGGCGTGCGGGGGGGAGGCAGGGCAGCTCCGGGTCCCGCCTCCTTTCCCTTCTTCTTCTGTGGAGGGAGCGACAGAGGCGCCATGGAGGCGGGAAGGCAAGGGGAGCCCAGCCTGGCTCCTCGCGGCAGGGCTGTGGGCTCCCACCGATGGGCTTTCTTGCAGCCGCACAGGGTGGGGCCGGACCAGGTGACGGCTGAGGACACGGGGCACGGCTTATTCTCGTGCCATTAGTACTGTATCCCCCACCGAACTGGAGGCCTCCTCTGCTCCCCGTCCGTCATGTTTAAAAAAGACAGCACCGAGGCGGGCTGAAGCGCGTCTGTGCGTGCGTCCCTCCACCGATCCTGTCGAAGCAGGTACCAGTGCCCCGAGGAGCGCGGCGAGCCCTTCCAGAACCTTCCACAAGCACACACCCCCACGTGAGCACGAGGGCTGTGCAGACACAGTACTTAAAACACAGTGGGGTTTTCAGACACAGATGGAAATTTACCGAAAGTCCCATTTGCAACCCCCGGCCAGTCTGCCTGGGGAACCTGAGGGAGCCTCTTTATTTTAACAGCGGCCAACCTGCCACCGCGTGGGCGTCCCAAGCCAACCTCCCCGAATGGCGCCTCCGTGTTCTCGCTCTTTCGAACGGCGCCGGAGCGGAGACAGGGCCGGCGAGCCTGCGGGCCACTCCTGGAAGGAGCACGGGGAGCCGGCAGCTGCTGCCCGGCGCTTCCCGGAGGCGTGTTCCTTCCCACCTGCCCCGGGGAAGACCACACCCCACTCCACGCCCCCGGCTGGTGAAACGGGGGGGGGGGGGGCCCTCGGGGAGACTGGACCTGGCCCAAGGGCACGTGGCTGTGCACAGCTTCACCATCAGAGCCAGCAGCTGGAACAACCAACATCCGCCACAGCCCCAGGCCACAGCCCCAGCCACAGCTCCTGCCACAGCCCCTGCCACAGCTCCTGCCACAGCCCCTGCCACAGCTCCTGTCACAGCCCCAGGCCACAGCCCCTACCACAGCTCCAGGCCACAGCCCCTGCCACAGCACCTGCCACAGCCCCAGGCCACAGCCCCTGCCACAGCCCCAGGCCACAGCCCCTGCCACAGCTCCAGGCCACAGCTCCTGCCACAGCCCCAGGCCACAGCTCCTGCCACAGCCCCTGCCACAGCCCCTGCCACAGCCCCAGGCCACAGCTCCTGCCACAGCCCCTGCCACAGCTCCTATCACAGCCCCAGGCCACAGCTCCTGCCACAGCCCCTGCCACAGCTCCTGTCACAGCCCCTGCCACAGCTCCTGCCACAGCCCCTGTCACAGCCCCAGGCCACAGCTCCTGTCACAGCCCCAGGCCACAGCTCCTGTCACAGCCCCGGCCACAGCCCCAGGCCACAGCCCCTGCCACAGCTCCTGTCACAGCCCCTGCCACAGCCCCAGGCCACAGCTCCTGTCACAGCCCCTGCCACAGCTCCTGCCACAGCCCCTGCCACAGCTCCTGCCACAGCCCCTGCCACAGCTCCTGCCACAGCCCCTGCCACAGCCCCTGCCACAGCTCCTGTCACAGCCCCAGGCCACAGCTCCTGCCACAGCCCCTGCCACAGCTCCTGTCACAGCTCCTGTCACAGCCCCAGGCCACAGCTCCTGCCACAGCCCCTGCCACAGCCCCAGGCCACAGCTCCTGCCACAGCCCCTGCCACAGCTCCTGCCACAGCCCCTGCCACAGCTCCTGCCACAGCCCCTGCCACAGCCCCAGGCCACAGCCCCTGCCACAGCCCCAGGCCACAGCTCCTGTCACAGCCCCTGCCACAGCTCCTGTCACAGCCCCTGCCACAGCTCCTGTCACAGCTCCTGCCACAGCCCCAGGCCACAGCCCCTGCCACAGCCCCAGGCCACAGCCCCTGCCACAGCTCCTGTCACAGCCCCTGCCACAGCCCCTGCCACAGCCCCAGGCCACAGCCCCTGCCACAGCCCCAGGCCACAGCCCCTGCCACAGCTCCTGCCACAGCTCCTGCCACAGCTCCAGCAATGCTGCGCGCCCGGGGCCGTCCAGCTGTCACGGGGGTGGGGGGGGAGGGGATGGGGGGGCCTTCCCCGCAGACACACTGTCCGGGAAAGCGGACACAAGGGCACGTGCGCGGGAGTGACCCAGGGGGCGGCAGGGAGGTGGGGCGGGGGTCACTTTCTGAGACACACACACACCAAATCCAAGCACTGAGCAGGTGGAATATGAAGAAACAGAAAAGGCTAATACTGGGCAAATGTTACTATGACAACAGCAGATGAGCGAAATGCAAAGCAACAGCATTAAAAAGGACAGACAGGAAATGTTATAGGGACGAAAGGTAGTCGGCTCCACCCCCATTTGGGGGAAGTATGTACAGGTATGTGTACACGTATGGGTTTTTTTTTAAGGCATCTTGGGGGTCAAGGAGCGTTTTTAACGTGGGTGTGTCCCCTCCTCCCTCTAATGTTTGTTATTAGCCAGTTCATCTTGGGGAGCATGTCTTTGCGCGCCCGAGGGAAGGGGGGGCGACAGCAAAAAAGTTATGCCTGAGTGAAAACTTTTTTTGGTTAATCCTCACTCAAGGATATTTCTCCATTGATTTTTTTTTAGAGAGAATGGAAAGGAGGGAGGGAAAGAGAGAGAGAAACGCTGACATGAGACAAACATATCAATTGGTTGCCTCTTGCAGGCACCCTGACTGGGGCGGGGATCGAACCCATAACCCTTCGGTGCGTGGGCTGATGCTCATCACTGAGGGGATTTTTACCTCCTCCCTGCTTTCCCTTCTGTTCTATCGGGTAGAACTGCTCCCCGCCCTGGGAGCCTTACTATTTTTTAAAGAGGAAAGCCTCCACATGTGACCAGCTGTGCACAGAGTCCATGCTCGTTGCCGCGGTGATCGCAACAGCAGAGACCACCATCCGCCAAACCCGCAGCGGGCAGGTCGCTGGCAGGAGGCAACGGGGGCCGGGCTGGCCAGAGGGTGGATGCTATCCAGCCGCTTAGAAATACTCCTTTTTAAAAGCACAGCAAAAGCTCAGCATCGGGAACGCACGACCCAGGATGCCACGCCCACCAACAGGGAGGGGGCACATCTCAGAGCAGCAGGCGCAGCGGCCGCTCCCGGTGACGGTGCGCGTCTGACCTCTCCTTCTGATGCCCTTTCCTTCACCTGCCTGCACCCGGGACAGGCTGGGCGAGCCTGGTCCTCCCACAACAGAGGCGCCGCCCGGGAGAGGCCGAGAGGCCGTGTGGCCGGGGGTTGGGACCCAGCTCCGGGCTGGACCTGACCAAGCTCCGCTCTGGCCGCTGTGCCCTCGGCCGGTTAGGGCCCCTGCGAGGCGCAGCTGCTGTGAGCAACTGGCCCGGTGGGTCTGAGCGCCCGGTGCGATGGGAGAAACACACAGCTGGTGTCCGCCTGTCCGACACCCGCTCCTAAATCCTGGGAACTCCCTGGGTCTCCGGGGCGGGGCTCCAGGGAGGCGACTCTTGGTCCCTCCTTTGGGGACAGGAGAGGCCGGAGGCTGAGATCATGGTGGGTCCCGTCCATGTCATGAGCCGCATAAAGCCCGAGGCGGGGTCTGGAGAGGAGAGCTTCCGGTGTGAGCACGGGAGGTGCCGGAGGGCGGCACCTTGGCGGGGGGGTGGGGGGGTGGGGAGGGCCGGGGGGAGCGGCAGCAGTGGCCTCGTCCCCCAACCCTGGCCTGCGCGCCTCTGTGAGGGCTGCTCCTAAGCCGTGTCCTTTATAATAAACGTCCGCACAGTGTTGTCCCGAGTCTGAGTCGTGCTGAGCCAGCACACCTGAGGTCTGGCACCCCCCGTGAACAGCGCCGGTCGCACAGGTGCCCGGGGCCGGCAACTCGTCCCCGAGTGGCGACCTGGGGGCTGAGCCTTCCCCTGTGGGCTCCGCGCCGACCCGGCCGTGAGGACAGGAACCAAGATTTCCTTCGCCAACAAACCACGCACCATGGTGCCCTGGGGAGAAGGCACCGCACCCGCCCCATCTCCCCCCCCCCCCCCGCCGGGTCGCCTGGTGTGACATCGCCGTCATCGTCACGCCTCCTATCCGAGGCCCCGGAAGCACCAGCGGTGGCTCAGCCATGAGGAGCAAGGGGTGCGCACCCCGAGGTGCCTGGGAGTGACCCAGCTGCGGCCCTGCCTCGCCATCCCCGCGGCCGGTGCAGCCTCGCCCCTTTCTGCCCCTCCTCCAGGTCCCTGTCCCGTGAGCGTGTCCTCCGCAGGCCCGGGGGGGGGGGGGGGGCGGCGCAGGTGCAGCCCACTGGCTGGAGCCCTGAACGCGGCCCCTGAAGGGGGCACCTGGCCGCCAGCCTCCCAGCAGCTCGAGCGGAAAGGGCCCTGTGCTCGGCCCGGGCGCCTGCGCACGTGGCGGGAAGAGCACGCCCGTCTGTGTTCGTGGCCTCGGAAGCGAGGTGTTCCTTCAGGTGTGAGGAGAGGCCACAAGCCACAGTGGAAACCCCGCCACGTGGCGCGTGGCAGTTCCCGCGGGACCTTATTTCACCACGTGTGCTGCCAGGAGAGGCACCGCGGGCGCAGCGTCACAGGGAGGTCTGGCGTTGGATAACTGCCGCTTCCTTTGGGGTCCGTGCCCCTCACACACACACACACACACACACGCACACACACACACGCACACTCACACACACGCACACACACGCACGCACACACACACGCACGCACACGCACACACACACGCGCACGCACACACACACACACACGCACGTTTGGAACGTTACTGAGTCAAGGGCAGAGGGCCTGTGCGAGGGAGGGAGGCCGGGGACAGCTCAGGGCTGTGCGGACACCGGGGCCACCTCCCGAGACGGCGATCCGGCCTGGCCCCCCCTGCACCGAGCTCCTACCTTCCTGGGGTCCTTCCTGTCCTTGGCGCGGCCCGTGTCCTTGCGTGGGCTCAGCGGGCCGCCCTTGCCACAGCGGCTGGGCTTGGCGACAGCTGGCGCCGTGCTGGGCGCCGGGGCCGCGGCCGAGGCGTCGTGCAGGAAGATGCGCTCGCTGCGCCGCCGCGTCCACAGGTCGTCGTCGCTGGCCTCGGGCCCCGCCTCGAAGCCCGGCTCCTTGGGGCCCCGCAGCCTGCGGGCCTTGCGCCCCTTTTCCGCCGCCACCTTGGCCTTGTTGGGGCTGGTGGGACCGGGGCCCCGGGCCCCGGGCACGGGTGGGGCCAGGGAGGGGCCTGGCTCCCCCAGACCCTTCTTGGGCCGCAGCAGCCCGGCCGGTGACCGCTTCCGCACCTTGACCTCGCTCTCCGAGTCGGTGTACTCGAACTCCGTGCCTGGATGTGGAATGAGGGGGGCAGCTATGGACGGGGGCTCATGGGGCCCCCACTTCCCACCCAGCCCGCTGCCTGGCCACCAGCACGAGGCCACAGCCCATCCCTCCTCCCAGGGACCTCTCTGCCCGCGGGAGCCTCCTCTCCGCTTCCAGGGAGGAGCCTGAGGTGGAGGAGCGGGAGGACTCACCGGGCCCTGCCAGCCCCCTCTCCCCACCCGCCCTGGCTGCCCCGGCTGCTCGCCACCCTGTCCCCAAGAGCCTCAGATCCGGAGTGTGGACATTCCTGCCTGGGCTGTGGGAGCTGCGCCCCTGCCTCCTGTGCCCCGTGGGAACCCCAGACGCCCGAACAGGTGAGCGGGGAGGGCCCCCGTGAGGACAGCAACTCCCGGGCGGCGGGCGGGAAAGCCCGGGCAAAATCCCCGGCCCAGCAGGGGCCTCTCCTCCGCTTCCTGGAGCCACGTCTCGGAGCGGGGAGGTCCCTGGCACCCACTCCCCTACACAGAGGTGGCTCACATGAACCACGCCACCCCGGGGCCCGGCCCCTCTTCTCAACGCGAGGCCCGCCCCTTCCCTTCCCACACCCCAGGGGCAGCCCTGAGCCAAACCCGCGAGGCCAGCCCGAACGCACAGGCTCTGACCACAAGGCCACTGAGCTCCCGGCAGCCCCTCCGTCCTCCCACCTCCGGGCCTTCGCTTCTGCCGGCCCCTCTGCCCGCGCTGCCGGCCTCCGCCTGGGGGGCCTCCGCCTGGGACTGCGCTGAAGACCTGCGCGTCGCCCTGGGGGCCGTGTGCTCGCCTCCATCACCACGGCCCTCATCACGCACGGCTCCCGTCCATGTCTGCCTGGCCCACGCTGCTCCAGCCCAGGAAACAGCTCCCCGGCCGAGACCTCCTGGAGCCCCGACGCGTGCGGCTCAGAGCTGGCCCAGATTGGTGGCCGGGGACCGTGCCCGGGGACAGGATGGCGGTGACGGCCAGAGCTGACACCCCGAGAGGAACCGCTCCAAACGCACAGCACGTGAGCCGAGAAGCCGGCCAAAGCCCGGCACAGGCAGCCGCCCGTGAGGGCTCCGGGCGGCCAGGCCCACGGCCCGGACCCCTGCAGGCCCCGCAGAGGGACGGGCGGGGCGGGGCACACTCATGGGAAGGAGCCACTTGCAAAGCTTAATGATCCCGTTAATTAATCTTTTGTTAACAGACCTCCCGCGGCACAGGGAGGCAGCTGGGGGCTTTCACGGCTGATTAGAGTGCGGCCCTAAAACGCAGGCCGCAGTTCTGCTGCGGGGATGAGGGAAGGAGCCCCCCCTGCCGGCAGCCCCGCCGCAGCCCCCCTGCCCCCCCCCCGCAGACAGCCCAGATGTGCAGAAAACTCTGCAGTCACTGCGCAGGGGCAGGCGATGGCGAGACTGACACACCTGCAGGAGGAGAGACTGGAGCTGTGGGGGGGGACAGGGGGGCGGAGGGGGAGGGTCAGAGGACAAATACCTCTGAGATGGGGTGGGGGGGCAACATGAACAGCCTGCGACAGAGGAACCGGTCGCTGCCAGAGTGCTGGGGTGAGACAGGGAAAGGGGTGCCAGGGCTGGGAGTAGGGCCCATGTCCTGACTCCCACCCAGCATCATGGGCTCCTGTCTTCTCCCAAAATCGAAGGCTCAGAGGAGGAAGAGGGGAACAGAAGAGGCAAGACACAGAGAGCCCGACTGTCAGAGGGCGAGGAAGAGAAGCCACGCAAACAGTGACCAAGAGCGCCGGGTGGCCACGCTGATGACATCAGACAAAAGCGACGAAGACAAAAGCTGCTCCTTTAAACAAAGAAGGAGCACGGTTAATCCGCCAGGGAGACATGACAATTATAAACAGACATGAATATCACCCAAAAACATACAAAAAAGGTTATACATCCTGACCAAGTAGAAATTGCCCCAAGAATGCCAGGTTGATTCAACATACCAAAAAACAAAACAAAAAACCCAAATCAACATAATGTACCATATTAACGAAGGACAGAGGCCACATGAACACCTCAACGGACTCCGAAAAAGAAGACATTCCATGTTCATGGATACGAAGACGTGATGTTGTCAAGGCGTCAAGTCCTTCCCAACAATCTACGGAGTCAATGCAATCCCAACCCAAAGCCCAGGAGGTTCATTAGTGGATTCTGACGACCTAATTCTAACGTTACATGGAGACGAAAGACGCAGTCGCCAGGTCGACACTGAAGGAGAGGAACGGAGTCAGAGGGCTGCTGCTCCGGACTTCGGGGCTTACCGCAGAGCTACCGCGGTCAGGACCGTGCAGTGTTGGCCAGAGAACAGGCAGGGGGAGCCGTGGGACAGAACACGGAGCCGAGAAACAGACCGGAAATACAGTCCAAGAGCTGTGACCGGGAGCAAAGGCAACACACGGAGAAAGGACGGTCTTTTCAACGAATGGGCTGGACCTCCACGTGCAACAAACACACAGCAAAACGCCCGGCGGCGGGCTCCGCGGGGAGCAGCGACCTAGGAGCCAGGAGGTCACGGATGGATTCCCGGTCAGGGCACATGCCCAGGTCGGGGGCTCCATCCCCAGTGCGGGGTGTGCAGCAGGCAGCCAATCGATGATTCTCTCTCATCATTGATGAGTTTCTCTCTCTCCATCTCTCTCTGAAATCAATAAAAAAATATTTTTAAAAAACAAAACAAAAACACACATAGACTGTACTCCCTTCACAAAAATGAACTCAAAATGCATCACAGGCCGTAAATGCAAAACTATAAAGCTTCTAGAAAATGACCCTGAAGAAAATCTAGGGGACTTTAGGGTTGGTGGGGAATTTTTAGACACAACACCATGAAAGAAAGAACTGATCAACGGGACCTCATTAAATTTAAAAAATTCTGCTTTGCAAAAAAATATCGCCAAGAGAATGAAAAGACAAGACGGGGCGAAATACCTGCAAAAGATACCACTGATCAAGGACTGTTATCCAAAATACATAAGGAACTCTTAAAGTCAACATCAAGAGAGCAAACAGCCTGATCAGAAAACGGCCCAACCCTGACAGCACTTCAAGGACGACGTCCCGACGGCAAGGAGGCGCCTGAGAAGATGCTCCGCGTGGGTCATCAGGAAAACGCAAACGAAGCGACCTACACCGCACACCCTGAGGACACCCGGCACCCCAAGTCCGACACGGACTCCGAGCCGGGAGGCTGGGGAGCACCGAGAGCGGTCCCCCCGGGGGAGTCGACGCGGAGCAGCCACTCGGGGACACGGTGTGACGGCTCCTTCTCTCACCATCCGGCCCAGCAGCCGCGCTTCCAGGTGTTTGCCCAAAGGAGCTGCAAACTTAGCTCCACGCGAAACCTGCACACGGGTGTCTGCGGCGGCGTTCTGTGTGACGGCCACAACCTGGGCGCCACAGGATGTCCTTCAGGGGGTGCGTGATAAAAAACTACGTCCAGGCCGCGGAACACCACGGAGCACCAGGGAGAAAGGCGCTCTCGGGCCACGAGGAGCGGAGCCGACCCCCTCAGCCCGGCCCAGGCGGCGTGCCCTGCGGGGCCTGCTCCTGTCCACCCGCCACTGCTCCTCTGTGTGCTCGGCCGGCTCCCACGTCTCTCCTGGGTCAGGAGTGGGCTCCTGGACTCGCCGAGCTGGGTCGCGGACCCCCGCACAGCCCCTCCCCCGGATGCAGATCAGAGGCCCCTGCTTCCCAGGACTGCCCGACGTGGCAGCTGAGGGGCGGGTCAGGCCTCGTTGGGCTGAAGGTCACTCTGCACCGCTTTGGGGGCCCCTCCTTGGAAACAGCGCGCCGGGGCCCACGTCACCAGCCTCTGCTCCGGGCAGGGCCGCCCCCGCCGAGGGGCCCCGCGGGCGCCCAGCTCTGCCCGACCCCTCCCGGAGCCTCCGTCTCCTCACCTGCAGGCTGGGCGCGGAGCCTCTCGGGCAGCACTGCCCCGACTTACCCATCAGGCTCTGCCGTTCCTCCTTCTTCCGCGCCTTCTGCTTGGCCTCCAGCTGCACCACCGACAGGGACGGCCCCACCGTGGGGCTGGGCAGGGCGCTGGCTGCGAAGCGGGCGAGCAGGCCCAGCCCGCTCTCCTCCAGGCCCGGCGACAGGGCTCGGTCCCGGGCCCCCAGCCTGTAGCCTCCAGCCTCGTCCTCCTCGTCCTCCAGCTTGTCCTCGCCCTCGTCCTCGGAGCTCTCATCTGGCGTACAGAAAACGGGGGGTCAGAGCCTCGCGGGGCCTGCGCCGCCCGCCCCCACTCGCAGGAGCACCGGCCTGGCTCCTCGCTCCTCACCAGCTGGGGGGCGGGTCCCCCCATGATCCAGTGCCCCATTTATGCGAGCCCAAGCCGTGGGCATCCGGACGGCCCAGAGTGGGCAGCGGCTTTGGGGATCAGAGTGGGTTTCTGTCAGGGGGGACGGCAACATGCACGTGTGCTGTGGGGAGGACACGGACAGGACTGCAGACAGCGCTCCACGGTCTCACACGCACACACACACCCCGTGAAGGCTCAGGAAGGAGGCAGGAGAGGAGAGAGGACAGCGGAGGCCGAGGGAGCGAGGAGGAGGGGGCAGGAGCGGGCCTGGGGGCTCAGGCTGGGTTTCCAGGCACAGGCACCTGGCGCTTTTGGCAGCTGGAGGCCTGGGGGCTGGCGGCAGGAGGAGGTGGACTTTGGTCCCTTCTTGGGGTAGGGGACACCCACGGTTGAAGCCCTGAGCGGCTCTGTGGTCCAAAGCTGGCTCCCAGTACCACGCCCTCTGGGACACCTGGGGCAAGCGCCCGGCCTGCTCAGAGCTCTCCTTTCTCATCTGCGGCACAGGGGGGCCCTCCAGCCCGACCAGGAAGGGAGGGTCCAAGCAGGACCGCACATCTGTAGGCGCAAGCACTGTGCAGGCACGGAATTAGACATGCGCAGAGCCACCCGGTCCTGTGGAAACTCCCGCCACGGAGGGGGCCACGGGCCAGCCATGCCTCTGGACCACGGGGGCAGGCCGGGAGGGTGCAGGCGGGCTGCTCTGCACCGGGAGACAGGGGCCCAGGGGCTCAAGTGCTCGGGCAGAGAGGACTCGAACCCGGGGCTGGCAGGCTGTCCTGCCTCCCAGTATAGTGGGAAAACTCTAAAGAAGCGCCCGTGTCTCCAGCTGATGATTGGACCTCATGGACCGCTGACTAATGTGCCTCTCCCAGGACCTGGCCCTGCCTCCCAGGCCATGGGGACAGAGGTGAGCGGGCCGAGGGGCAGGGGTGGGGTGCTCCCACACAGGAACCTCCACCAGGAGTCGGTGTAGAGACACAAGCTCGGATCTTCCCAGGCTAACCGAGGGCAGGTGGGGGACAGAGCCCCCGAGGGACCTGCCCGAGGGCGTGCATCTGCTCAGAGCTCTGGGGGCCTCTGGCCAGGGGGCGGGGGGGGGGAGGGGTGTCTGGGGCGGGGACAGTCTGGGCTGGGCCAATTCCACGTTCTCCTGCCAGCGCCCCAGGCCGCCTGCTGGCTTGAGTGCAACCAGCGGCTGAATGTGGGTGCCCACAGGGCAGAGGCTTTCTGCCCACCCACCGATGGGAGGGAGCCCCGTTTCCGCCGAGTGACCCCTGGGTGCGGGAAGGGGTGATGAGCGTAAGCAATCGGAAAGGGAGTGGAGAGGAAGGAGGCAGAGCGGGGGTGTGTTAGGGAGGAGGAGGCGGGCTCGCGAGCGATGGATGAAGCGGATGGAGCGGCGGGCAGGCGGGCGCAGGCAGGCAGTGCACACTTGCGGTCCATTCAGTGCGGACGTCACGTTCTGTCTCCGCCCAGCGGGCCACAGCGGCAAAGCAGGCTAAGTGTAGGCAGACTTGCGGCAGCGCCTGGGTCCCCCACATCGGTCCCCTGGGGTGGCGGTGGGGGCTGGCTGGGCTGGGGACCCGGGGATGGACAGGGGCCAGCGTTCCCTGCTGCAGCTGCTCAGGTGTGGAGGCTCCGGGACCCGCTCCCCCGGGCGTCTCCACCGCAGGGCCCGGCGGGCAGGGCTGGCTCTGGTTTCTGGATGTCGGAGCGTCCACATCAGATCCCGGAGAGCCAGCGCAGCCCCGTCCCAGCACCCTGAGCTGGAGGGGCGTTCGGAAGGCAAAAGCCCAAAGAGGGGTGTGCCCGTCACAACTGGGGGCCACAGGTCCCGTGGCCTCCCAGGACCCTCCCGCCCCCCCGCGGAGCCTGGCAGGCCCGCCCCGGCTGCCTCCCGGGCTGTGGCGGAGACCGGGCTGCAGGGCCGGGGGGCCGGGGGGGCCTAAGGAACAAGAAAAGAAAGCCTCGCGGGCGCTGTCCACACCTGAGGCCACGGCTCGCCAAGGGCGGGGAGAAAAAGCCCCAACAGAGAAACGCAGGGAAATGCAGAGGAACTTTTATTTAAAAACAAAACAGAACAAAAAACACCCTCCTCGCTCTGTACGTGGGGTTGGCTGCTGTGACTTGGTTTGGTTTTCCAAAACCTGATGGGATAAATGCCAAAGCGACCCGCTGCTGCCAGAGCCGATGGGGCAGCCCCGAGGAGGGAGGTGCAGGGGGGACACGAAGAAGAGGGGGTGCCTACCTACGGACCAACGAGCCAGGCTCGGCCCGGCTCAGTGACCCGCGGCGCCGTCTGCCCTACTCCCAGCCTTCGCTTTGCGTCCGAGTGCAGCGTGAGAGCGAATGCAAAAGACCAAAACAGACATTCAAAGCATCATGGGTAGGGGTCAAGGGTGAAGGTATGGTCAGGCTGCTGGGGGAGAAAGCAGACATACTGAAAAAGCCAAGCCAATTAGGGGTTTAGTATCAGGTGTCAGTAAGGCCCTATTACCCAAATATCCCTGAGGAGACCTCACGGCCCACGCGCAGCGGGCGCCTCCCCTCCCGCCACACCCCCGTCTGTCCTGTCACATACAGTCCTGGGCTGAGGTCCCGGGGCCCAGAGCCCCTTGCGGGACCCAGGGGACTGCCGGCTTCTCTACGGAGTCTGAGCTGAGGCAGGAGAGCCCCAAAACTTGGAAGCTGGTGCCCTGGCTTAAGGGGAAGGCGAATGTGTGCAAGGGAGGCGGCTTGGGGATCCAAGTCCAGGGGCGAGGGGGAGGAGGGTGGTGGCAAACCCGCCGGAGGGTCCACGTGGCCAGGATGGGGGCGGCCTCGGGAAATGAGCCCGGCTGGCAAGCTGCCCAGGAGAATGTGCGCCCCAAGGGCACCTGGCTCCCTGCTGTGCCATCTGCTGGTCACCCAGAGGGATCTGGGCCACCCCGAGGGGAGGCGTGGGAGGAGGGGCAGACCAGGAGTGTGAGAGCGAGGCTGGGATCGGGCGGCACTCAGATCCCAGGGCCGAGCCAGGGCCTGTCCCAGCAGCTCGGACACGCCTGGGCCTCCCTCAGGGGCTGCCCCCTGGGGTCTGGGGTCCCTGTGTGGATCCACCCGGAGGCAAACCCTAACCCAGGGCAAGACACACTGTAGAGTCTGCTGGCTGGGCGCTGATGCTGACCTCTGACCCTTTTGTAAGTGAGGCCCCGGCTGAGCTGGACTCGCAGCCCGTGCTCTCCCCACAGCGCTACACTTTGCCCCTCACTTGCAAGTGAGCTCGACCCTGCACTGCCTACAAGCTCCTCCTGGCAGAAATGTGTTAGGAAACAGGGGTTTGGGAGCATTTTTAAAGCACTGATGCAGAGGAATTGAGCTTTAAGAAAACAAAAGACAAACAAGCAGCTAAAAAAAACAAAAGATGATGCTGGAGGTGAAAGCAGCTGACTTTGAACCTGAACATGAAATGCATGCCCGCAGCTCCCAGGGATATTTGAATAATAGGGAAAGCAGCGACTGTGTTACTCCGTCTACCCCTTCCGGGCGGGGGCGGGGGCGGGGAGGGGAGGAACAAAATGAGGGAAGCGGCACCTAACGGTCTAAGTCAGGACACAGCAAGAGAGACAAGGCACACGGTTTAGTTAAAAAAGAACTCGATATATTTAATAAAGCTTGGTACCCCAAAACCCCGTACAAACATCGAGTCACACGCCCACACGACAGAGTTCCATTTACAAAACGTCCCTGGGAGGCCCCTGCCACGCCCCACCCCGGCCTGCGGTCCAGGGGACAGGGAGGCCAGGATGGGGTGGCGGAGGGGGAGTGGAGAAGGTGAAGACTAAAATCAGTCCGTATGAAAGCTCAAAAAGAGCCAGCCGTGGTATTATCACAACGATACAGGCACAAATAAACCCGCAGAGGCTGTACGGCAGGCTACGCTGCCAAGACCCCCGACGGCCGCCCAGCAGCGCCATCGCTCGCTCGCGCACGCTCGCTCACTCACTCACTCTCACCCACGCCCTCACTCTCGCTATAAAACATGGAAGGGGGTGTGTTTGGAGCTAGTAACCTTGGTCAAACGAGTCCTCCGATGAATCGCTGAAGGAGGAGCGGGCCTCGACCTCCTGGAGCAGCAAGCAGAACGGCTGCTTCCTGCCCGCCAGCTTGGGCTTCAGAGTCCGGGCGGCCGCCAGGCCCCTCTTGGGCAGCTTGGGGCCCCCGGCCGGCTTGCTGCTCTTGGCCACCATGCCACACAGGAGGGAGGATGTCAGCTTGGAGCCGGAAGGGCCCTGGGCGGACCACTCGTCCTTCAGGAACTCCTCCTCCTCCTCGGAGTCGGTATCTGCAGGCAAGGCAGTTGGTAAGAAGGTAAGTCGGGGGCGGGCGGGAGGGGCTGGTGTGTCTGTGGGTGTTCGGCCGGCGCCCCGGTGCTGCAGCAGAGAGGCCCCAGGCCGACTGGCCGTGGAGCGAGCAGCGATCACCTCTCCCCTGGGAGCCGCGGGCACCGCGCACGGCAGTCACCTGGGCACACAGCCCTCCCGGGCCCCGGGCGGGAGGAGCCCGCTCTCTCCCCGGCCACGGAGGTCACCCCGGCCCGCCATCCCACAGGACGGCAGCAGCCCAGGGAGGGGCGGGCCCAGGAGGGGAAGGGCTCCCAGGGGTGCGGGGCCGGCGCGGGCACTCAGCCGCGCACACCTCTTCCCGCTGCCGCTCAGCAGTGTCACCGAGGTGGCTTGAAACAGGCCAGACACAGGAGTCACACCGAAGACATTGGCAAACGATGCTCCTACCTGCTTCCTGTCTTCCTGCCAGAGAGCCTGTCACCCCCACACTGCCGCTGGCACCCCAGTCTCGGCCTCACCACCGGGCGAGACCAAGATCTCCATCTTTATGAGGAGGACCCCAGGCTTTGGGGAGGGAGCTGTCAAGTGGGCATAGCTCTGGCCCCTCCCCCCTCCCCCCCAAACATACACAGTTTTGACCCGTTTTACATACGGGCTGTCGAGCAAGACTTCCCTGAAGGAAGGGCTCTGCACCCGGGCCTGCTCCCCTAACCTGTCAAGTCCACCTGGAGCCCGGCTACCGGGACACCAGTGACCACAGCCACAGCTCGGCTACGCCGGCCATCTGCAAGGCCAAGAGCAGCCGCTGGGGGGGGGGGGGGGGCGGGGGGAGGGGTCCTCCAGCTGCTCCTCCGACATCTACGCCTCCCACTCCCACCGAGACCCAACGCAGGATGGCCGGGAAGGACAGACGAGGATGAGCCCCGCCAGGCCCTGCCAGGCCCCTGGCTGCAGCTCTGCCTCCTGTGAGCTCCATCCCCAACTGGGTAACCAGGGCCAACCTGGCTTCCCACCAGGCATGCCACCCAACCCTGCGCCCTAGAGCACGCCCCCAGTCCGTGCCTCGCTCTCCTCTACCCAGGCCCGCAGAAGGGCCCAGGCCGAAAGCAGAGGCGCTCTGGCCACAGCCAGCTGCACGCCTGCACCACCTAGGCCGCGACGGCGCGATGCCAGCCCATCTCCCTCACCCGACAGTGAAGGCGTGACCGAGTTAGACTGGCAACTTGAACGTGGCTCGTGCACGTGCACACGGCTGCTCCGGGGACTCAGCAGCTCAGACAGGCCCCGGGTCTCAGGGGCCAAGCTCAGCGCGGCCTCTAACTGAACCACATCCACGTGGAAGTGGGGGAGGAGGGCTCTTCCGGCAACCAGCCAGGCCCCATCCATCAGCCCCTCTGCTTGGAAAGACTAAAGGAGCAGCCAGCCTCCCCACACCCTCGTCATTCCACAACCAGCCGGGGCGGGTCCCTCCTTCGGGGCGAGTCTCTGAGCGCCCGGGGCCGGCAGCGCGGCCGGATCTCACCCTCCAACCGAGGGACCCCGCGCGCGCTTGTCCTCAGCACGTGAGGCAGGGACCTGCCTGCCCCCCGAGAACCAGCCCTGAAGACCCACTCGACCGCCGTCACCCCCACACTTCAGCACCCACAGCAGCAGCGCTTCGCCTGCGAGGTGCCAGGTCCGCCTTCACCAGCGCGACCCCCTCCCCGCGCACCACAGCCTGCAGGGTCCACTCCCACTGTCCTTTCTCCGCCCCAGGAAACACACTTGGTGGTAA
This sequence comes from Cnephaeus nilssonii, assembly GCF_951640355.1. Lineage (NCBI taxonomy): Eukaryota > Metazoa > Chordata > Mammalia > Chiroptera > Vespertilionidae > Cnephaeus > Cnephaeus nilssonii. The sequence goes on along the minus strand of NC_137076.1, from coordinate 106,994,104 downwards.
CACTGAAGGCGCCATTTTTGCCCTGGACACTGAAACCCCATCCTGGGCACCAGGCCCCCTGCCCGCAAACACCGACACCTGCTCCACGTCACGCCGCGGGGCGGGCGCCACAGGCCGCGGAGAGGCGCCGGGCTGACCTGTGACCCGAGGCCGCCCGGAGCGCCGGTGAATGAGGCTCAGCCCGGGCCCCCAGCGGTGCTCGCGGGCTCGGCCGCCATCTGCACCAAGCAGCGACCGGCCTGCGCCTCATCCCTCGCGGCTGGAAGTCCTGGGCCTGATCCCGGCCCGACTCCCCCGCAGCGCGGCCACCCTCGCCGCCTCAGCATCTATCCGCAGCGACACGGTGGCCGCGGAGAAGGCCGTCACCAGACAACGTGAAACGCTGCCGCACCGCCCCTCGAGCGCCCCCCGCCTGGCGAGCGCCCATCAGGTGTTCTCACCAGCCCGCGGCGGGCCGGGCGGAGAGCCGCCTGCGGGCCGGGGAGGCGGGAGCATCTCTATGGTCCTGAGCGGCCGCTCTAGGCAGCGCAGCCGGAAACTCTGTGGCACAAGGCCTCCGCCCTCACGGCTTTCCGGAAGGCCAGCACCAGCGGGCAGGCGGACTTCCGCTCCCTCCGCCAATCACTGGTGGCCGCCCAATATGGCCGCAGCCACTGCAGGCACTTCCGCTTCAGGGGGACCCACTTCCGGCAGGGGGACCCACTTCCGGCCTGGCGCCCGTGCAGAGGCAGAAAAAAGACCTTGGAGAACCCCAGACAGACAGACAGAGGAGAGACGAGAAGCAGCGGCCTGGAGGCGCGGCATCCGCTACTTACTGTAGGAGAAGCTGCTCACTTCCGAGGCGAACGGGGAGTGGGCCGGCTTGGGCTGGCCCCGGGCCTTGAAGCCCACCTCCATCTTCCTGGCTTTGGCGGCCCGTTTGTGTTTACCTTCTCGGGAGGCTTTGAGAGACAGGCCGAGGCCTTTGGCCAGCGCCCTCCTGTCCTTGCCCAGCAGGCTGTCATACGGCGTCAAGTACCTGCCGCAGCCCCCGCCCGGCTTTGACTTCCCCCCACAACCGTCCGAGAACTTGAAGGGGGACTTCAGCTTGTCCTGCTTGGTGAGGGACAGGGCCTTGTCCAGCTTGCTTGCCAACTGCTCCTGGTCGCTGGCCATCTTCTTCTTCTTAATCTTCAGCTGGAGAGGGAAGGGGGAAGTCCTGGGTTAAGACACTGGACCCCAACGGGACAGTGGGTCTCCGTGGACGAGCTCTGACGAACCCGACTCCGGTTCTCCTCTCTGCCTCTGTGGTTTCTGACACGCTGCTTCACTCCTCCTCGCCTCGATTCTCCTACTCTGTGAAATGGGGACAGCTGTGGACGGACACCCACGAGGTTGCTCTGAAGAGGAACCGAGGTAAGGCACACGGAGCCCTGAGCAAACAGCCAGGGACAAGGATCACTGGCATGGCTCCCGGGTGCTGCTGGTGCCTCCTAGGGAAGCACTCGGAGAAGCAGCGCTGCCAACGAGCCGGAGAAGCCAGCTGGATTAAGGGAGGAGGGCAGGAACCAAGATCGAACACCCAGATCACAGCCCGGCTGATCTGTTTATCTCAACCACCTAAAGCAGCTGGCGAAGAGGCCTGCGCTGGCCCATCCAACTCCAGGGGCCGCGGCTGCCAAGAAAATGCCTGGAGCGTGCCTGGGATGCCTGGAGCCGAGATTAGAGATTTCCAAGATTAAGCTCCTGCTTTCCCTCTCATCAGCTGTAGTCGTTTGTGGCTGAAGTGAAATGGGCAGCTTCCAAGCCATTAATGCCCCTCATTTGAATATCGTATCTCGACTTTCTTTAACCAGGTAACATCTCGTAAGGAGAAAAAAGTTCGGACAGCATCATTTAAACAACAAAAGTGCCCTTCACAATCTTGAGAGTAGAAGGCAGGTGCTGGCGTACCAACTGCCTCTCTTCCCCACCCCCACATCCCTGACGCGAGCACCTCCCTCCGAGGGCCACGGAACCAAACAGCCCTCCCAGGGCTCTGCAGGAGGGTGACAAGGTGCTGAGGATGGAGAGGCGTGGGCTCTGAGGGGACGGTTTCAATGCTCTGAAGAAAGAAAGAAAATCAAGGAGCTGGCTCTCCACCCATTACGTCTGCGGAGTTCACCGAGGAATTACAACGGCATCAAGCCCTTGTTTCTTGGAACTACGGGATGGTGAAGCCGCTCATTAAACAATTACACCGTTAAACAGTGTAATTGCGTTATCTGGTTAAAAACTCAGGCTGCGAGCTTCAAGTCTCCGCTCTGCCTGAGGCTGTGTTGCTTTGGTAAGTCTCGGGGCCATCATTTTCTCTGGACAAGGAGGCAGGTTGGAGACACGAAGGCAACCATTTCTCCAGTTTCTCTGCAGCACGGGGCTGCCTGCGGGGCGGGTTCCTCACCTGACTCATGAAGTCCGACGGCGCTTCGTGCTCGTCCCAAGGCTGGCTCCTCCCCCTCGCTTTCCCGGTTCCCACGAGGGCATCGTGTTCCTCCTCAGGCCCCTTGTGCCTCTTCCTCACGCCCGCTCCCAGCTCGTAGGCATCCGATGTCAGCAGGGGCTTGCTGCTCAGCCTGCAACCAGAGGCACCGTTGGTCAGCACCCGGTCGGGCAGCACTCAGGGCTGGGGTCCGCCCTCGTGGCCCCGAGGGTGGGCTCTGGATGGTGAAGCACAGACAGTGATGACACAGGATCCAGTCTGGGGAGACGGATCCTGTGGAGCTATGGGGCTGGGATTCTGGGATATTTGTGAATGGGAAAGAAGAAAAACTCGAACGCAGTCCCCTCTGCTGGCCTTTCTCCCATGTCCCTCACACACGCTCACACACACAGCTCTGCATGGTCAGACGCCTCTTTAACCAAAATGTGCCAAGAGCAAGGATCAGAAATGCCCAGGAATTCCGCCAGCAGGGGAGGGCGACCCAAATCAAGAGCTTATATGAAGGAAGCCCCTGGCCGGTCTCCCTACCCTTGGGAGTGTGCGCAGTCGGGACATGTCCTGTTGAGGACTTCTCTCTGCTGCTCTAAGCTAAAACCTCACAAGGAATAACAGTAAGAGCAGCTAACTTTTTCCTGGTGCCTGCTCTGTCTCCTCCCGTGTTAGCGCTTTGTATTTCAGCCACAGGACAAGGCTTTATTCTGTGTGCTGTTTTGTTGTTGTTTATCCTCATCTGGGGATTTCCCCATTGGTTTTTATAGGAAGAGTGGAAGAGAGAGGGAAAGACAGAAACATGAATGTGAGAGAAACACATCAATGGGTTGCCTCCTGCACAAGCTCCGACCAGAGCCGGGGCCGGGGAGGAGCCTGCAACCAAGATACGTGCCCTTGACCGGAATCGAACTCAGGACCCTTTGGTCCGCAGTCTGACACCCTATCCACTAAGCAACACTGGCCGAGCGATGTACTATTTTTTATAGATGAGTCTGAGGCTTGAAAAAGCCAACACCTGGCTAAGGTCACAGTGAGGGTTGGAGCTGGGGTTCAGCAGTAGGAAGCGCAACCCCCCAGGGTCCATGCTCCTGCCCCGAGGGGTGCGTGCTGCCGGCCGCCCGCTCTCCTCCCCAGGAGCTGCTCTCCCTCCGGCATGGCTGGTGGGCGTTTCTCCCTCCCCATCCTCCTCAGTGAAGCACATCCAGGAAAGCTCCGTGCAATTCCGGGGCCTCGGGGCTGCCTTCTCCCGAGGAGACCTGTGGCAGACCCCGACTCTCCGGTGCCTCCCTCAGGCCAAGCACCGGGCCACCTAGCGTCGCCTGCACTGAAGTCGGGGGCTGAGGCGCACGCCACGCCTTCCTGAATGGGTCTCCTTCAGCTCCTGCTGCTCGGCACCAGGGAGGCCACAGCATCCTTCCTGCCCCTGCCCGGCCGGCAGGAAAGGCTCTCGGTCTGGCCCGCCTTCAAGATGCCCCCGAAGGGCCACACGGAACCTCCACTGCCACTCAAGGAGCTTGTGTCCAGAGCGCACGAAGGCGGTGGCCGCGGGTCCGGCCAGGGCGGCGGGAATGACACTGCCCAGCACGAAGAGAACCGAGTGACCCACAAGCTGGAGGCCTCCCCCGGACTGGGCTCGGCGGGCCCGCCACGAGGGGCAGGAGAAGAGCGGGAGTTGGTCGCGAGCCACGGAGGAAGCAGGCGTGGCAGGACGAAGTGTGAAACATCTGGGCGACGGCCCGGGCACCGCTCGCTGGGGCCACCTGCCCGCTGCTAAGCAGGGGGGCTGCGCGCCTGGCCGGGTGAGTCTGCCTGTGCGATCCGCCACGCCCCTGGCTCACCCTCTGCTCCCTGAGAGCTAGCAAACCCGGGGGCCAGAGCCCAAGGGACTCGAGGTCCCAGCGCCCTGACGCAGGCCCTGCGCGGGCCCGCGCCCCCCCTCCGAGCTCTGTGCCAATCCCCGACCCACCGAGGGCCAGCCTTACTTTCCGCTACTGTTGCGGCTCTTCCCTCTCTTGCGAGGGGGCGACAGGGCGCTCAGGGCGTGGGTCCGTTTCCGTGGCCTGCCAGGGCCTCTGCGTGCCAAGCTTCTATGGGGTTCCTCGAGCCTGTCCCTTAAAAAGAATCACACGCTTGGCTAGACGATGCGCCCACGTCACTCGGGTCCACACACACCTCGGCCGGCCTACACAACGGACCTACTGAGCGCCACGCTAGGGCCCCGGGGCGGGGGCGGGGGCGGGGGCGCACTCACTCGGACTCCCGGCGCCGCTGCAGTTTCACCAGCTCCCGCTGCTTCTCCTTGTACTGCCGCTGCACCTCGGCCAGCCGCATCCGGAAGTCCAGCTCCATGGCGTCCATGTGCTCCAGGGAGGACTTCATGGCGAACATCTGGGGAGAGAGGGGGGGTGAGGACGCCAACCCGCTGGCTCCCGCCGCCTCATCAGGCGCCTGCTCAGACCAGGGGGGCGGCGAGGCTTCATGGCCAAGACCAGGCGCCCAGCTCAGATCCCACCTCTGCCACCTTCTAACCGTGGCCTTGGGCAAAACAGACACCTCATCTGCACGACAGGGACCGAAAAACCAGCTTTGGCGGCTGCGTCAAGGCCAACTGACCCCTAACAACAGCTCAGGCGGCGCGGCCACCGCGGCACCCGCCACAGATGGAGGCTCAGACCGAAGCCACTGCCCAAGGGCCCAGGGAGCCAGGGGCACAGCCAGGCCTACTCTTCCCGGCCGTCAGGCTGCCGCCATGGGACACGCCCGACAGGTAAACCGAGGCCCAGAAATGAACAACAGCTTGCCCAGGACCAGCCCTTCCAGCTCCAGAGCCAGCCATACCCCAAGGTCGTCTCCGGGGGGACCCGTCTCAGCCCCCACCGCACAGGCCCCGGGCAGGAAATGCGGGCCCAGAACACCTCACCCGCTCCTCCTTCTTCTGCATCCAGCTGTACTTCTTGTTGGGGTTCAGCTCCCGCGGGAGCCGCAGGCTCTTGAGCGGGTCCACGAAGGGGCTGTCCAGCACCTCCTTGAGCATGTGGCTACTGGCCGCCAGCAGGCTCTCCAGCGAGGGCCGCGCCACCAGGCCCCGCTCCGCACCTGCGACAGAGGCCGGTGAGCCGCCACCTCGCTGTGGGCCCCGGGACAGGACTGTGGGGCGCTGCAGCCCAGCCCCCTCGAACGCCCCCAGGGAGGAGGAGGCCCCCATGGACCACTATCAGACTGCTAAGTGAGCAGAGTTCTGATTTAACTGACGTTTTCTCTGGGATGTAACATGTGATCACTTCTGTGACTGTCCCATGTGTACGGTTCCACGAAGCCGACATGAATAATCACGCTGCCAGACCCGGCTCCTCACCCGGGGCCACCGCCCCTCCGGGTGGGCTCGGCGGGCGCTGCCGGGCTGCCTTCCCACGAGGGACCAGCCCTGTCACTGCCCGCTGAGCCCCTGGCTGGCTCCTCTCTCCTGATGGAAACTGAGGCCGCCGAGCGGTGAACCCATCAGCCCCCGTGGGGGGTGTCACAGGGAACCCGAGGCCCGCCCGGAGGTGACGCCCGTGTAACACCCTTCAAGGCCTCACAGGACCCTCGGCTGCTGGGTCAGGCTGCTCGGGGCAGAGGAGGGGCCCAAGGGGGGCTTGTCACCCCGTTCCCGGCCAATGAGCCAGTCTTGCTGGGGCTCTCAGGACCGACACCGCAGCGCAGCCTGATGACCAGCTGCTACGGTGACTTGTGTCCCCCCAAAATCACACGTTGAAGGCTGAACCCCAGCACCTTAGAATGTGACCTTATTTGGAGATTGGTCAAGGTAAAGCGAAGCCTGGGGGGGCCCTCACCAATGTGACTACGTCCTCAGAAGAGGAGATGAGGCCACGGACACACGGGGACGGCCACGTGAGGACACGGAGAGCACGTCCGTCTACACGCAAGGAGTGAGGCCTTGGAGGAACCCACCTGCCCACACCTGGCTCTCGGACCCCAGCCTCCGGGACCGTGCGACACCAGCCTGCTGGTTTCCCTAAGCGGGGGGTGACCGGGGCCAGAACGCTGACGGGTGCCGGCACCCCACAGGCCAGGGCAGGCACGAGCTGAGGCCGGCAGGCGGGAGGAGGGATGGTCACTCGGTGTGGGCAGCCACTGGGAGGCCTGGTGGCTCCAGGAGCGCCCCCTGCTGACCCACCGGCCCCACTGCCCAGCTCTGAAGGGAAACCCGCGGGGACTGGCGCTCAGTTCCTTCAGCCACTGAGGCCAAAACTCCGCCGCGGCCCCCCACTCCGCCGCGGCCCCGGCTGCAGAGCCACACCCACTCAGCGCTGCAGGGCACCTCAGAGGCCCGAGTCCAAACCACCTGCTGCTCTCCCGCCCAAACTGCACCCCCCCCCCGCAGCTTCCCCAGCTCAGAAACAGGCCAGACCCGAGGGTCCCTCCACAAGCCCGTCCCGTCTGCCCGTCCATCCGTCAGCAGAGGCTGCTGGCCCCGCCGGAACTTCCTTCCCCAGAGCCCTCCGCTCCTCACCTCCCGCCACCCACCTGGCCTGGACCCAGGGCCTTGCCTGGGCCTCCACGCAGCCCCACAGCCACCCTACCTACGTCTGATCCTGTGGCTCCAGCTCAGAACCGCCCTCCGATGACTCCATTCAAAGGGAAAGCCCCCCGAGACTGCCCCCCCGACCTCCTCGCCACCACTCCCCCTCCCAGGCCACTGCAGCCCCAGCCTCCCTGCTCGCTCCGACGCGCCAGACACCGTCCCCTCGGCCTCTGCACCTGCCGTGCCTGTGGCTGAATGGTTTTCCCCAGAAGAGCCTCCGCCCTCGCCTTGCTCAGGCCCCGTATCGGGAGGGGCCTCCCTGGCCACCCCGAGGAGCCCCCTTCCACCTCCGCTGTCTCCACCCAGTGGGTGCACCCGCCTGCCCCACAGCAGTGCTGGGCCTCGGCACGCCGTGCCACCAAGCATCTGCCGAACGAGGGCACGCAGGGTCCCAGACAGGAAGTGAGGCAGGAGTGCGAAAGGGACCAGGGCGAGCGGCGGCCCCCACACTGCGGCCCCTCCTCAGCCCCCTCGGCGGTCCCCCCTGAAAACCCACCACCAGTTGGTAGAATTTAGAGAGTTTTCAATTTCCTCTGGAAAAAAAACACACCTTTTTACACCAAACCATTTCAACAAAAGGCAGCAATGAACTTCAGAAAAAACAAAGCACACATCTGAGGGGGACAGGGCGCTGAGGGGGCCGCTGGACAGCCACCCCGCCCCGCCCCGGGAGCAGGACCCCAGGAACCCCCGCGGGCCGGGCACAGGTCTTTCTGCGAGGGCAAACGTCACGTCGCTCCCAACAGCTGGAAGCAACCGGCAAGGAAAGGCGGAGGCAGACGCCCGGCCAGCGAGGACGGGTCGTGGGCGGCCGGGCCTCCGGGGGCGGAGAACTGGGACGTCCCCAAGAAACAGTCAGAAAACAGACGCTGCCCTGGCCGGTGTGCTCAGTGGTTAGAGCGTCAGCCTGTTCACCAAAGGGTCTCGGGTTCCATTCCCGATCCAGGGCCTGTCCCTGGGTTGCAGCGCATGCGGGAGGCAGCCAGACGATGCTTCTCTCACATCCATGTCTCTCTCTCCCCCGCCCTCCCCCTCTTTATGAAAAACAATGGAAAAAATACCCCCAGGTGAGGACTAACCAAAAAAAATTAATAAAATAAAAAACACAAATGTCTTAAATAAAAAACATTTCCAATGTTTTTAAAAAATCTGAAAAGTGGTTAGTAAAGACACTACACTGAGTGGGAACTGAACACTGTTGACCGAACGGTCCCAGTTTTAGAAATGTGAGCAGAAGCGGCGCTAGAGGAAACCCGCCCGGGCGCCGCTCTGCTATTATTACCCCGGGCAGCTGTCGCCTGCGCCCCTCCGCCGCGCTAGGCTGAGCGTGGGGTGGCGAGGCGGCGTCTGACCCACAGCCCTCTCTTCCCAGTTCTTGGAGCGCCCCGATGTTCTATGTTGTGCCTCACATCTGTGCCCAGCCCTTTTGCTGAGGGCACCCCCCTTCCGTCGGAGGCCCACCTTCTCCTACACCCCGGAGGTGACACTCCATCAAGGGTGGAGCATGATCAGTCCCAGTCCTTCCTAGCCCCTGGGCCAGTGGTTGGCAAACTGCGGCTCTCGAGCCACATGCGGCTCTTTGGCCCCTTGAGTGTGGCTCTTCCACAAAATACCACGGCCTGGGCGAGTCTATGTTGAAGAAGTGGCGTTAGAAGAAGTTTAAGTTTAAAAAATTTGGCTCTCAAAAGAAATTTCAATCGTTGTCCTGTTGGCATTTGGCTCTGTTGACTAATGAGTTTGCCGACCACTGCCCTGAGCCCCAAGGGTGCACGCCTGCAAAAAGCGTGAATCCCAGAGCCAACGGATGGTGGCCCCTTGGCCAGAGCTGCCAGGAAAGAAGTGCCTCTTCTGGAGACTGCTGAGCTGAGCTGAGCAGCCCATGGGCCTGGAATGGATATTGGGGACCCCCCCATGAGAACAGTGGGCCTGCCTTGAATGAGGCCAACAGAGGAACGTGGAGCAAGGGGCGAGAGGGACGGGGAGAAGGTAGGTAGGTAAAGAAGCTCCTGATAACGTGGCTTGAGCACCTGGATCCAGCCATACCTGAAGCTATTTATCTAATCGCTGCTGTCCCTCGGGTACATGAGCCAATAAATGTCCTGCCTTTTTCTAAGCCAGTTAGAATGAATTCCTGCCCCTTGCAACAAAGGATCTTCCTAATACAAAACTCACACCGACAGAACAAGAGAAATGTCACCACTGAGAAACCCACAGATGGGCTGAACAACATGAACCCACAACCTACTGAACCGTACACTTGGAAACAGTCAAGACGATAAGTTTTATGTATATTTTACCAAAAAGTTTCAGTGAATACGAATAAGCCATATCCTGGGTGTTTTTAAAACGTTAAAATCTTTTTCTTTTTTTTTTAATCCTCACCCGAGGATATTTTTCCACTGATTTTTAGAGAGAGAGCGGGAGAGGGAAGCACAGAGAGAAATATCGATGCTGCCTCCTGCACGCTCCCGACCAGGACCTGGGCCAGGGAGGAGCCTGCAACCGAGGTACGTGCCTTCGACAGGAATCGGACCCTTCAGTCCGCAGGCCAACGCTCTACCCCGAGCAAAACCAGCTAGGGCTAAACTGTTTGAATCTTGTAAAACACACACACACACACACACACACACCAGCCACGCCCAGCCCCCGCCAGCTCACCGGCCCCGTCCTGGCTCCGCTTCTCCAGCTCCAGCTCGGCGATCTCGCTCAGCAGGGTGATGCCGTGCAGGAAGCTCTGCTCCAGCGCCAGGCTCTGCGCCGCCTCCAGCTGCTCCAGGGCCTGGGCTCCGGCGCCCGGGGAGGGCAGAGGCCGGGCCTGGGGCAGCTCTGCGGCCGCCGCCAGGGCGTTCATGCCGGCCAGCGGGTCCTCCAGGCCGGGCAGGAAGCGGTCGGAGCCCTCCTCTTCCAGGAAGCAGGCACTGCCGGGCTCGGGCGCAGCCTCCTGGGCCTCCAGACCCAGACGCTGTCCCTCCCCGGGGGGCACGTCACAGCCGCCCAATTCCAGGCGGGGCCGGGGCTCGCTCGGGGCTGCCTGGGCCAGGCCCTCCTCGGGCACTGCCTCCGCCACGGCCACGGCCACAGGCACGTCCACGGGCACCTCCACGGGCTCCTCCTTAGCCTCAACCAGCGTCTCTGGGGTCAGCCGCCCCCCCAAGTCCGGGACAGCCGTGCAGGATGCTGTCCGACCCGGCGAGTCCACAGGCGCATCGGCCCCCTCGGCGAAGTCCAGGCACCCGGAGGGCTCCGCACCCCCCTGCCCACCGGCGCCCAGCGCCTGAGCGTCCAGCAGGCCACCCCCGCAGCCACCCTCGGGGCTCGGGGTCGCCATGGCTTCCTCGGGGCGCAGCGCCAGCGGCGACTCCAGGGAGGGCAGCTCCGCGGGGCCTTCGTCCACGTCCTCCACCTCCGCCTTCACCTCCCGCTCGGCCAGCGACTCCGCGTCGGGGCCCTCCCGCAGGGGCTCTGGGATCTCGGAGGGGGACAGGCGGATGGGCTTGTCTTCGGGCGAGAGTGCCAGGCGCTCAGGCCCATCGGCCGGGAGGGGCACGTCGGGGGCCAGGCCGTCGGCGTCGGCGGCCGCCGTGGGCTGCAGCAGGAACGGGTAGGGCCTCCCGTAGTGCGGCGGCAGGGCTGGGAACGGGTACCGGGGCGGGACATCTGCAAGGACACGGCGGTCAGCGGCCTCTGCCCGCCACGCCCGCCATCCCTGTGCCCGCACCAACACCCACCCACCAGCCAGGACAGGCCACACCCCTCTGCCCGCCACGCCCGCCATCCCTGTGCCCGCACCAACACCCACCCACCAGCCAGGACAGGCCACCCCCCTCTGCTCGCCAGGATCTCACCCCGGGGGCCTCAGCCACCATCCCGTCCCCAGGGGTCCTCAGACCCCGAGGCAGAACCCACAGGCAGCACTTTCTCCAGCCCCTCCCCCAGCACCCGGGGCCAGGCTGGTTCGGAAGCAAATGCCTAGTAAGACCCCAAACAGTCCCACCAGCCTGTGCTTCTCCGGCCTCCAGTCCACAGGGACCGCCCGCCCCACCCCGTGAGAGCGGAGTTGGGCACCCAAGTTGTTAAAAAACTGTATAATACACCGCCCCCCCCCCCCTTTTACTCTGAACTCCTGCCCTCGAGTGAAATCTCCCCGAGAGCAGGCTGGTGGGAGCGACTCTGCCCCGCACACCCAGGCCCTGCCGAGCCGGGCGAGTGGCAGGAGCTTAAAAGTAACCCAGCCGGGGCGGCGGCGGGGGGGTGGGGGGGGCAGGGGGCAGGTGCACAGAGCAGCCGGGGCCAGGCACGTGCTCAGAGCTGAACGTCAGCGTGGCACCGAGGCTCCTCAGAGCGGGGCAGCCACTTGCCCAACATCACACAGCGTCCTGGTGGCAGAATCTGAATTAAACTCAAGCGGTCCCGTGCACAAGCCCACTCTGAGCCCCCAGGGAGGAGGAACGTATGCCTGAGGCCCCACGCAGGCCACCTGCTGCATGTCCCCTCTGACACGGGAGGGGAAGAGCGTGTGCCCGTAGCACACGGGGTGGGCTCCAGCCCCGGAGGGGAGTCCCCGTGCTGCTATCAGCATGACTGCCACGTGGCAGGCCCGGTGCTGACTGCCCCAGGGTCTCAGCGTGCGTTCTGCCATCACGCCCATCTCCCTGGCACCACCGGCGGGGGGGGGGGGGGGGGAGGGCAGTCTGTTGGGTGCCTGGGTCCACTCCCGGGTGCACGCAGGTCTCAGCAGAGCAGGGACGGGATGTGTCAACGAAAGACTCCCGGACGGGCGGGAGACGTTTCACGGGCAGGGCACAGCCCGGGCCCCGCGGCGCCCACCTGAGAACAAGGCCTGGAAGGGGCTGGCAGCGTCCTTCTCCAGCTCCAGGTCCTTCTTCTCCACCACGTTCTCCGGCGCCTCCTCCTTGCGGGCGATGCCAGGCGTGGGCGGCGGGGAGGCGGGCGGCGGGCTGCTGGGGTGGGAGCTCGGCGTGGCGGGGTAGGCGTAGGTGGGCGGTGGCTTGGTCACGTCCTCCAGCTTCTGGATGACTTTGGCCTTCAGGGCAGCCACAGGGGAAGCGCGGGGGGACGGCGGGGGGCTCATGGCCTTGCCGTAAGTGCCCGCAGGGCCCGTGGCCAGGCCAGGGGGCTTCCGAGGCAGCAGCCCAGGGCCCGCGGCGGCCAGGCTGGCCTTCCCCGCGGCCTCCAGGCTCCGCTTGCTGACCTTCTCCTCCATCTCCGCCCGGTGCTCCTGGGCCTTCAGCCGCTCCTGCTGGGGAGGGGCCGCAGGCAGGGTCAGCATCGCAGGACCATGGCCGGGTCCCCAGGGCCCCCAGCCCCCAGAGAGCCTCAGGCGGGGTCCAGGGTGCAGGCCGCCCACCCCACCCCCAGCCCGAGGCGGACATTCCGCCGCAGAGCGCACGGAACAAGCACAGTATTCCTTCCAGAACCCAGCAGACAAAGCTGGGGGCCTCCCGCCCAGACCCGGGCCCCGCCGGGCCCCTCAGTGAGGGCCAGGGGAGCCCGGGCAGGGGGAGGCTCCCGAAGACGAAGGAGCGCCTGCGCCCGGCAGCTGCCGCACGGAGAGCTCACCGCCCCGAGGCTCCTGCCGCCCCGCCGCCCCCCACCCCAGGCGGGCCGGGGAGCCCTCCCCTGTCTCTGATGACTTCCGAGGAAACGGGGGGGTGGGAGGGGGGTCTGGCTTAAGGGCAGCCAGTGCCCACGAGGCCGGGCCGTCCACACACACACACACACACACACACACACAATGCTCCAAGCGCCAGCCCGCGCGTCACTCGGCCTCACTGAGCAACCACGTGACCCGGGAGCCGGGAACTGGAAGCCCAGAGAGGGGGAGCCACGTGTCCGAGGGCACAGCCAGGTGTGACAGAGTGAGGTTCACACCCACGTGCCCTCTGCTGCACGGGCCGCCCCTGCCAACCCCTCCTGAGCGGCCGCTGCACGAGGGAGGAGGGACAGGGCCGGGCAGAGGACACACGTCCCAGACTGCCTGCAAGGAGGCAGGGGGCTTGGGGAGCCCATCTTATGGGATTAGGCAACGTGGATGTCAGAGGCCACTCCAGCCCAGGGCCATCCCGGGGACCGCCAGCAGGGCACGGGGACACAGCAGGAGCCCCCTGGGACCCCTTCACGGTCCCACCCGAACCTCCCCAGTTCACAAGGCCACCTCGCCTGCCATTGCTTCCCGCACCCCAGCCCTGCCAAGCTCCGCCCACCTCTGGGCCTTGCTCACACTACGGTGCCCTCTGCCCAGGGGATCCTCCACCATTTACTCCTTTAGGTCTCTGGGTAAACGTCACCTCTTCCAGGAGGCCCTCCCTGACCACCAGCCTCTCGTTCTCTCTCTCCCCCCACGGTCCATAACTGTTTGGCGTTTCTGCCAGTTGCCCTCTGTGGCCCACCATCCCTAGCGGGAGGGGTCTTCCCCGCCCCCACAGAGCCCTGAGACGGCCCCACCCCCACTCACCACCAGCTGGGCGCTCCTCTGCAGCTCCAGAGCCTGGGCCGCCTGCTGCTGCAGGTACAGGAGCTCCTGCTGCCGCAGGAAGTGCTGCTGGGAGAAGAGCTGCAGCTGCTGGGCGTGGTGCAGGGAGCTGCGGCCCGGAGGGTACAGGGCGGGCCAGAGGGGCGGCACTGCAGCCCGCTCCATCAGCTCCGCTGCGGGCGAGACACACAGTGAGGCCGCACCGACCCGGACCCGCCGCCCCGTTCAGAGGGGGAAGCCGAGCCTCAGGGGGCCCTCACCGGGGCCCTGTCCACCCCTGCCTAGGACGTCCCTGCAGCCTCATGCTGGAGCGCGCCCTCATGGGCCCCCCCTCCCCCACTACACCCAGGGGCTGCGAAGTGGGCGCTGAGGGAGGGGGCGCGGAGGTGGGGGCGTCCATGCCCGACCAGTGGCCCTGCTTTGGTGCTCCACGTGGGTTCTGGGTGGGATCCCAGTGGAGCTAACCCCAGGACCCCGTGATTTTATCACACTGGGCACCCCGTCAGAAGGTCCTGAGCCGTCTGCCTGCATCTGCTCTGCTGGGTGCCCCCGCCCCCCGCAGGAGGCCCTGGCACTCCGGACGGCCCCCTCGGGGTGAGGCCGCCACTTACCCAGGTGAGGCAGGTGATCGCTGGGGACCACCACCAGCTGGCCTGACTGCGGGTCCCTGACGAACTGGTAGGCTGAGGGCAGGGAGCCCCCCAGGCCGGGCGGGAAGGCGGGCGCCATGCCCTGGTGCAGGGATGGGGGGGCCAAGCCTAGGAGAGACCCAGGCCCAAGTCAGTGCTGGGGACCCCAGCCCAGCCCTTCCCTGCCCGCTCCCCCGGCCTCCGTGCAGGAAGCTGAGGGGCGAGGGCTGGCTGGACGCCCACAGCTGCCCACCCCTGGGCACCACCCCAACAGGCTCACGGCAGAGAAACCCCCCGAGACTGCGCCGTCATAATTACCCTCGTGGACAAATGAGGGAGTGAAGTGGGGGTTGAGGAGGCAGCCCCAAAGGCGGCGGCAGCCAGCTGAGCTGGCCTGGCTCCCCTCCGCCCACCGACACCCCCCCACACCCGCTCCAGCAGATCCCCCACCGCCTGCCCCTCCCTCCAGGGCAGGGAGAAAGGACCCCACTCACCATAGGGGTGTCCAGCCAACCACATGGACGTGCTGCCTGAACGGGGCAGCCAGGGGTGCGTGGCCAGGTGGGCCGTGGGGTCGGCGGACCAGCGACCTGAGCCTGCCAGCGCTGGGCCCCCGGTCACCATGAGGTTGGGGTTCAGGCCGTTAGCAGCACAGCCGGTGGGGTGCAGCCGGGCCAGGTCGGCCAGCTCCTTGCTTTCTCTGGAAGGGACAGGCATGGGCGCTAGCCGGACGGCCCGGGACATCGTCCCACGCGAGCCGTGGGCACCCGGCCGCTGCGAGGACGACATGCACCCGGACTACAGAGCCAGCGCTCAGCTCGGAGAGCCGGGCTGTGGGGTCCGGGGGGCCCCCTGGCCCAGGGTCAGGGTCCTGGGCTAGGGCGGCTCCCACACGCAGCACTGTGGCACCCGAGGCCAAGGAGCCAGGTCCCATTAGGGTCACCCAGTCACCCCACGGCAGGCGGAGGCCCTCACCTCAGCAGCTTCTCCTGGTCCCGGTCCAGCCGCGCCCCCAGCAGCCGCTCCTCGCGGTGCCGGGCCCGCTCGTCCCCGCAGTCCTCATCGGCCCGACCGTGCCCTGCGGGGGGAGGGCAGGCGTGAGCCCCAGGCCAGGGCCCCTCAAAGTCCTCCACATCCGAGCAGCTCGTGCCCCCTGGAAGGCCTGCCCTCCGAGCATCTGCCCCCCAAAGCCCGCCAGGCGCCCCTCCACCTTCCCGCCCGGAGCCTCTCTAACGCGCACAGGTAGCCGCACCCCCTAGTAACACCTCAGAACACCCATCACACGCCCAGCCAGTGCTGCTCGCTGGTTAGAGCACCCGCCTGCTCACTGAAGGGTCTCGGCCAAGGGCACACATACCTGGGTTGCAGGTTTGACACCTGGCCCCGGTGGGGACGCACGTGGGAGGCAACCAACCGGTGTGTCTCCCTCACATCAATGTCTCTCTCTCTCTCTCTCTCCTCCCCTTCCCTCTTTCCTTCCTATTCTCTCTACAAGTCAACGGAAAAAATATCCTCAAATGAAAACTCAAAAAAAGAAACTAGCTCTACTTACTACTTTAACGTCAGCAAGGCAGGCTGGGGGGGGGGGGGGGCGCAGGGCGGTCAAGGTAGAGGGAACCACAGCCCAAAACAGTGGCTGCGGGCAGGAGCACAGCCAGGCCCAAGCGGGCGGTCAGCGCCACTCGGAGGCCCGCCCAGCCCCGTCAGACACGCGGCTCCTCGGTTAGCAATCAGACAGAGAAGCAAAGCCCGGGACAGGGTCCCCGAGGGAGTGGAGCTGTGGGAGCTGCTACCAGCTCGCCGTCCCGCCGGGGTGCCCACAGCTGCCCCCACGTGAGGCTGGTTCAGCTTCACCTTCCGTGAGGTCCCTGACCCCCCAGCGCAGAGAAGGTGGGTCCCCAAGTCCAGCCTGGCCCATGCGGAGAGGAGTAGGGGGTAGGAGCCCGAGGGCCCCCACTGTCACCCCCTCCTGCCTGCACCCCCCCCCCCGCCATCTCCTGCCCCCCACCCCCTCTTCACTGTGAGCCAGAAACCAGTGCGAGCGCCGCCCCGGGCGGGCAGGCAGGGCAGGGGGACCGCGGTCCCTGGCGGCAGAGCCCACACCGCGCGGCTGAGACGCGGAAGCTGGACTACCTCCCTCCAGAGGCGGTCGGTGTCCGGGGCACTAGCCCAGGCCCGCCCCCAGGGCACCCCACCCTCCTCAGGCAGCCTCGGCCCCCAGCCCGGCCGTCTGGGGAGGGGTGCAGAGGGGAGGCCCAGCCCGGCACACAGACGGCATCGCTCCGCCGGAGACCAGGGCCGCCGGCCCCCAGCACCTGCGCTCGAGGGGAAGGAGCCGTCTGCAAGGCCGCCCCTGGGCGCCCCCTCATTCTCCCTTCCCGCGGCCCCAACACCAGGAGCTGCAGACCAGAGCCCCAGGAGAGGCTTCGGGAAGGTGGGACCCGCCCGCCCCCCAAAGGCGAGGAGCGGGGAGGGCGCAGTGCCGTGCCCGAAGGCCGAGAAGGCACAGGGACAGGCAGCCGGTGTCCCGAGGCAGAGGGCCCCCTGGCAGGCAGGCCCGAATGTTCCGGAAGTTCTGGGAAGGCCCCGGCTCAGGACCACAGGGAAAGCAGAGCAAGTTCAAGCCCAGAAAAGCCAGCTGGTCAGGGCAGGAGCGGGCGGGCCAGGGACACATCCGTCCTCCGTCTCCCCGACTTCCTGCCTGGCCCCGTGGGACAGAGCGCACCCTGGCCCGTCATTTCGCGAGGCTGCGGGCAGGGCAGGCAGGGCAGCGCCGTTTGGGGCCCGGCCTCCTGTCCCTATGGCTCCCGGGCCCCCGCTGTGAAGCCGGAGCGAGTGCTCCTTCCCGGCTGCCGGGAGGGCGTGCTGATGCTCCACGTAGACAGCGTCCTGATGGGGCAGCGACCCGTTCCTGAGGCTGACTGCGCGGGTCCGCTGGGCACGGGCGCTGTCGTCTGGGGCTCCCGGGTGCAGCTCACACCGGCCCCTAGTTCCTCTCAGGGTCCAAGACCCCCCGAGACCAGACCAGACCCCGGGCGAGGCCTCGGGGCCTTCCCCTGAAGGGTCGGAGGCTCGCGGGCATTCAGAGTCTTTAGGGTCCTCACCCCGTGAAGTGAGCAGGGAAAGGCAGACCTGTCTGCGAAGCACCTACTCTGTGCCCTTCAGCCCACGTGGCACCGAGGAAGGCGGCGACCCTGGCTACTCCCACGCGGTAAACGTAGAAGCTGGGACCCCAGGGGCTCTGCCCTCTCGTTCCCGGTCACGCAGCTGCAAGAGGCAGAGCCTGGATCTGAACCCCCCGCCCCCCGACAGGCAGAAGGCTCACTCCACAAAGCAAGAGAGGGGAAGCCACCAGGAAACCTGGGGGGGGACCGCCCACTTGGCTGGGGAACCCCAACTCCACCCCTCCCTGGAGGCCCAGACTGCGCAGAAGCCACCCCTGCCATGGGGTTATCAGGAGGGAAGCATCCAGGGCCTCCTGCCCAACTGTCAGCAGCAACAGGGGAGGCAGCTTCAGGGAACCCCTGGACGCCGCATCCCAAACCTGTCACATCCTCCCCCACGCACTCTCCTTGTCACACCCTCCTCCCCCACGCACTCTCCTTGTCACACCCTCCCTCCCCCACGCACTCTCCTTGTCACACCCTCCCTCCCCCACGCACTCTCCTTGTCACACCCTCCTCCCCCACGCACTCTCCTTGTCACACCCTCCCTCCCCCACGGCCTCCCTCTCTCGCACTGCCACACGCTCACACACTATCTCGCACGCTCACACACTATCTCACACGCTCACACACTATCTCGCACACACACAATCACATACACACTATCACACACACAATCACACTCAATCACACACACACACAATCACACACACACACAATCACACACACACTCAATCACACACACACTCACACACTATCTCACTCCCTCCATCCTGGCCTCCCTCTCTCATGCACTGCCACACACACACTATCTCACATGCTATCTCACACACACACAATCACACACACTATCACACACTCACACACACACTCACACTCACACACTCACACTATCTCACATACACACTCAATCACACACAATCTCACACACACTATCACAGACACACACACAATCACACACACTATCTCACATACAATCACACACACAATCACACATAGACACACACTATCTCACACACACACAATCACACACTCATACACTCACAATCTCTCACACAATCACACACACACACACACTCAATCACACAGACACACAATCTCACGCACACTATCACACACACACACACACACACGGCCCCACGGGCACACACTATCTCACACACACACACACACACAATCACACTCAATCACACATAGACACACACACACTATCTCACACACACTATCTCTCTCTCTCTCTCTCTCTCTCTCACACACACACACACACACACACACACACACACGGCCCCACGGGCACAGGCCCCTTGGGCAGGTACTCTGAGCTCCAGGATGAGGTCTGGCGAACAGGAGCCCCCAACAGGGGGCCACACTGTCACGTGCGCGTTCTTTAGGGGAAAGGACCCAAGGAGAGGCCCCGAACCTCTGCCCTACGGGGAGGCTTGTCCACCACCGAGCCGGCTGGCCACCTCCCGCCAAGGGTTACTGCCCCCCCTTCAGTCCCAGACGAAGACAGGGCCTGGTGAGGCCCCTCAGGGGCAGAGAGGGCTTCTCTGGCTGGAGGGGGAGGGGCTCAGTCAGTCATTCAACGAGCGTTCCCTAAGACGCCTCACTCAGCGAGTCCAGGGTCCAACAAAAATGCCACGATAGCAACCCTCCCAAGTCCCAGAACGGGTTCCAACAGCAACTTATGTGAGACCACCGGGCACGCGCGCGACCCACCCAGCTCACCTAGTAATAAAAAAGCACCATTCATCTCCGCCAAACTCGGGGAGAGCGTGGGCCTGTGCACCGGGGCTGCAGGTTCGACCCCCAGCCCCATCAGGGCATATGCGGAGGCAATCACTGATGTGCCTCTCTCACATCCATGTCTCTCTCTCTCTCCCCCTCCCTTCCTTCCTCTCTGAAATTAACAACAAATGTACTGGAAAAAAGGAAGAAAACGTCGGAGGAGGGAAAACGGCAATGCCTGGAGGGGAAAGGCCAGGGGAACATGGTGAGAGCCCCATGGAGCGTTAAAGGCCAGGAAAAAGTGACTCTTATAATGAAGAGTTTATACTCGCGAGGAGACCACCCACGCTGTCCACGCGGGAGAGGCCCGAGACCCTACTGCTGCAGGCAGAAGCAAATGGCGGAAAGACCTAACGTGTTCAGGGTGTTGGAAACGTAACGGTCCCTTTTCCTCCTTCTCCGCGTTCTACACGCTTTCCTAGTGCACGGTGGAAAAGCAGTCAACCTCAGACAGCAACTGCGGCCCCAGGGAATGAGGACAAATGCCGGAGGGAGGCGGGGAGAGGAGGGGGTGCACGGAGGACAGGGGGATCCAGGACCCACCTTTCACGTTGCTCAGAGACAGGGAGCGCTCCTGGTCGGCCAGCCCGGTCCCCAGCCGGCCGCTGCTGCCACTGTCCTTCTGCCGGGCCACGGCCACAGCAATGCCCACGGGCGGGTGTCGCACCTCGGCCTCACCCTGGGCACCGGAGCCCTCGCGGCCAAAGGCCTTGGCGCTCTCGGGCCTCTCGGGATCCCGCTTCAGCTGGCGGCCCCCAGCAGGGGCAGGGCCCCCAGGGTGCGGGAGGCGGGCCTGGGAGCGTGGGGCGCCCGTGGAAGCGGGGGCCGGCTCGGGCTTCATGGTGCCCAGGCCTCCGAAGGGGCTCTTCTTGCCGCAGCCGCCAGGGCGCGCGGCCCCCGCCTCGCGGGCGAAGCTGCCGCTGTACTTGATGAGGCTCTGCATGGCGGAGGCCTCGCCGGGGCCGTGCGCGGCGGGGTGCAGCTCGGCGCCGGGCCGGGCGCAGGTGGCAGCGGCGCGGGGCAGCGCGCCCCCGGGGTCCAGGTAGGCCTTCTTGGCGGCGGCCTCCTCCTCGGCGCGGCTGGCGTGGTGGTGCTGCGCGGCCAGCACCGCCATCTGCGTGGCCGCGAAGTTGCCCAGCTCGAAGGGCTTCCACTTGTGCTCCGGCCCCGCGGGCGGCGGGCGCGCGGGCTCCAGGCCGAAGAGCTTGGCGGCCTGCTGGGCGGCGGCGGGCCCGCGGGCGGTGCGCTCGCAGGGCCGCGGCTCGGCCTCGGGCTTGAGCAGCTCCTTGGCCGGGAGGTAGACCCGGGGGTCCGGGGAGGCGCGCGCCCGCACGGGCGGGGCCTCGGCGGGCGGCGGCCGCTTGAGCGAGCGGATCACGGAGTTCTTCTCGCGGAGCCCCTCGGGCCGGTCCGGGGGCGGCCGCGGGGACCCGGGCGGCGCCTGCAGGACGCCGGGCCGGCCCGCCTCGCGCTCCCGGGCGCGGGCATCGCGCGCCTGCGACGCGATCTGGATGGGGCCCGGGCGCTCGTCGAAGGCCTCCACGGAAGGCACGAAGGTGGGCGCCACCACGCGGTGCTCGCGGCCCGGCTCGCGGCCGGCCGCCGAGGGGAAGATGGTGTAGACGCCGGGGCCGGGCTGCGAGGCGAAGGCGCCGGCGGAGGCGGCCGGGGGCGCGGGCGGGCCCTTGCCCGGGGGCAGCGGCGGCAGCGGGGAGGGGCAGGGGCACGGCCCGGGCAGCAGGGCCTCCGTGCGCCGCAGCCGCGCGCTCTCGTCCTGGCGCGCAGCGTCCTTGGCGCCCCGGGCCTCGGCCATCAGCGCGGGGAGCCCCGCGTCCGCCGCGCCATTGCAGAGGCTCAGGGCGGGGGGCGGCGGAGGGTTCTTGCCTTTGGAGTCGGCGGCGGCCCGAGGCGGCCCCGGCTCGGCCAGGAAGGGCGACAGGCGCTCTGCGAGGCGCGGGTGCCCGCGGTCCTGGCGGCCCTCCCGCGCCTCCTGGGTCAGGTCCACCACCCCGCGCGCGGCCGCCTCCTCCCGGGCGCGCGGGTCCTTCTTGCTGAACAGCGGGGGAGGCTCCGCGCCGCGGCCCGCCCGCTCCTTGGCCGGGCCTTCCCGCGAGGAGCCCTTGGCGGGGGCGCCCGAGGAGTGGCCGCCCGGGGTCCTGGAGGAGGGCGCCTGGGAGTGCAGGGCGCCCGCGGCGCCTGGGGCGGGCAGGTAGAAGCCGTCTGCGGGGAAGAGAGCCAGGGGTGAGCAGGGGCCCGCTCGGCCAGTCAGGGCCGCGGGAGGCCCCGAAGGGTGCCAGAGGGTGCCCTGCGACCCCAGGACAAGGAGGGCCCCGCACAGACAGCCCTCAGAGGGCAGGCTCCCCGGGAAGAGGGTGGAAACGAATTTAAATCTCGCCTGACTCATGTTCCTGGGCCTTGTGAAAGGGGGAGAGGCCACTGTGCTTTAAGAGCAGCCCAAAGAGCCTGCGAAGGTAGCCTAGCAGGGCACAACTAGAAGACTCCAGAAGGAGGGGGGAGTCTGCCCAGCGGGCCTGTGGGGTCCTCAGGGGATGGGTGCTGCCTGGATTACTGACTGGGCCGTGGTCCAATACTGGGGGCCCCAGAGAAACCCTTCGAAAGGTCCTCCCCCCACACAACCCCCATCCCCCCCTTCTGCCTCCTGACCTTTCTGTGAATCGAAAATGCTGGGCTGCCCCAGCTGGCTGAGGAGGGGGCTCCCGCTGCTGGGGGGCTCCAGGTGGTTCAGGTGGAGGTAGGATGGGTACAGCCCGCTGGGCAGGTGGGAGAAGCCTGGAAGAGAGAAGAAACGGCGGGCTGGGCCACCTCGTCCCCCCCTTTCCCGGGCTGTCAGCGCAGAGCAAGGAGCCTGAGGTCTAACACCGCTCCCCAGGGTACAGCGTGCCCCTCCCAACCCAGGGCTCAGGCCTCCCTCCCTCCCTCCCGTCCCGGCAGGGACTTGTGCTCTCAAATCCATGAGGAAAGGGTCAGATGGATCCACGGAGGAGCAATGATGAGCGGACCAGGTCTCATCAGGGGTCAAGCACTTTCAACTGCTGTGCCTTCGTTATTCTCATTTAAATCTCAAAAAAAGAAAGTGATACTCTTAATATCCCCATTTTATAGATGAGGAAACTGAGGCAGGGAGATGCCCACTGCCCAAGGTCACACACAGAGGAGCCTGGTTTTGAACCGAGGTCACCAGGACTCCTACTAACCTGAACCCAGCACAGACCTGGCTTAACTGGTTCGTTGGCGCCTTCCCTGCTGTGGGACCCTGAGCAGGCCACGGGCTCTCTCTGAATCTCAGCTCCCCCGACATCCCTGCCGCCGGGAAGGAGTGACTCCTGCTGAGAGCTCTCCCAGCCCCCCCCGGGCCCCACCCGTGATGCCCAGAACCAGAGGCTGGCAGGACAGCGCAGACAGGAGAGGGAGCCACAGATGCCTGAGGGCGCGCGGGGCACGGAGGCTCAGAGGCCATGCAGCGGGCACTGGGCACAGGGAGGTCCTGACGCTGCCGACGCTGCGGGTCCTGTAGGACCACAGGCCACTGGACATCCGAGGGCCTTGGGTCCCCCGCGCCGGGGATGCAGAGCGTCTCCCACAGCGCCATCCATCTGATAATGGCGTTAACCAAAATCACTGAATAATCAAGACACCCCTCCCCCTCCACACTGAATCATGGGAGCTGCGCTCCTACGTAGGTATCGGTCCCTCCGTTTTCTAATCTGTAAAATGGGCACAATGTCCTCACCGCCCAGCTGGCTCTGAGGATAGTGAGTCCGTAGGCAGCGCTCGCACCCTATGGCTGTTACTATGACTAGCACCGGTCGGCAAAGGAGAAAATGGGAGTGTCAGGGAGGCAGCGGGCTGGCAGCACCCAGGCACCAGAGGCAGCCACTGGGGGGCTAACATGGGCTCAGACGGGACCCCGCCCAGCAGGATGCCCACCATCCCAGGCCTAGAGTCAGGACCACCCCTCCGTGCAGGCCACACACGATGGGGGACGCTGGCAGGAACACTCTGGCAGAGAGGAAATGGGGCGACTGTGGACTCAGCCTGCGGAGGGCACTCCCCGGACCCCAATCTTCCAGCACCGGGAGCACCACAGGGCACCGGAGGCAGGCGGAGGGAGCGAGCACCCCACATCCAAAACTGCACCAGAGCCAGAGGTGGGGGAGGAGCGCAGAGTCCCCAGACCCGTCCCTTCGCTGACGGGAAACTGAGGCTCCAGGAGATGGCGATTTGCTCGGGGCGGCAGGAAGCCGAACCCACAGACCCCCCACGTGTAGGGGCATCGCAGCAGAACCTCGACAAGCGCTCCCAGGGCCTCTGGTCCCACAATTAACAAGCTGGGGGGGGGGGGGCGGGGAGGGGAGCAGGGGGGGAGCAGAAGCAGGCCCTGCCCACAGAGCTCACTCTGGGAGCAAAATGGGTATTTCCCAAATAAACACACAGGTAAATGTGCAGTCACAGCGAGAGGTGATGGGCCTGAAGGATGAGCAGGAGACAGCCGTTGGGGGGGGGGGGGGGTGAAGGGAACAGCAAGGGAACAGCTTGTGCAAAGGCCGTGAGGCCGTGACAAGAGGAAGCACTGAGCGTCCAGCAACAGCAGGGGCGCCCGCCCAGGGACATGGCTGAGCCCCACCGGCCACGGCCACAGCCGGGAGGGGTGACCACGGAGCAGGAGGGGTGCCCAGCAGCCCGCACCCCGCCCGCCAGACGCTCCTTACCTTCATGGGCATGGGCGGCCCACAGCTGCACCATGGGCAGGCTGCTGGGGGTGGGGGAGCGGAAGGAGAGGTCAGAGGGCAGGGGCACCGGGCTCCCATGGGATGAGGCTGAGGGCCCCACCCCGCTGGCCACAAAGCTGCCCAGGAAGGCCTCGCCTGCAGAGAGAAGGGGCTGTCAGGCAGCCGCCAGGCCACCACCTCCCGGCCCACCTCCCGGTCTCCCCCCACTGCGAGGAGCCGACCGGGCGCCCCCCTCGCCCCACGGGCAGGGCCCCGGCTCTCGGCCCCGAGGCGGGTACCGTCCTCCCTATCTACAGATGAAAGCTGAGGCTCCTTGGGGAGCAGGGACCTCCTCTCCCACGGCCACTGAGTGAGGACAGAGGGGGGCTCATGGCCTGAACCCCTACTCCTGTTCGGAGTTCCTAGACCGGGGAGGACACCCACAATTCAGAGAATGACCTCCCCAAGGACCGCACAGCAGCCCTGGACAGGCCCAGACCCCCTCAAGTGCTCAGCCGGCCCTTCGCACCCATTTAAGGGATGAGCAAACTGAGGCTCAGGGATGGGAAGTGCCTGACCCCATAGCCAGTGAACTGCGGTGACAGAGAGTAAAGCCCGTGAATGGATGAGAGTCGTGAGCAGGGGGGCTGCGGTGCCAGGAAGCCCCCGCCAGTGGGCTGTCCCCCAGAGAGCAGAACCCGCGCCCCGAGGCCCTCAAACAAGGGGTGATGGCTGCTGCCTGGCAGGACAGTCGGCCGGGGCCGGGGTGGAAGCTGCACCTTCCGCTGCCAGGCTCACCCCGAGATGCCGTCTCACTCCCGCCACCCAGGGCGCTGCCCCAAGATCCACGCACCCCCCTCCAGGGGAAGACCCTGGCAGACCTCCCAGTCCCGGCCAGAGGGGCCTGGAACCCGGGCAAGGGCTTCCCTTCCTTGGCCTCAGTTTGCTCATCAGCAAAGTGGGGATAAAGCCTCCCTTGAGAACTGCGATGAAGGAGGCGTGCATTTAGTAACGACGACGACGACAATCAATGCTGGCAGCGCCCACCCTCCAAGCACCAGGCGGCGGCTTCAGCCCAAACAACCTCAGGAGGGTCAGGCCCGCACGCAGAGCGGGCACGGGTGTCCCCAGCACCCTCTGGCCACCCGAGCAAAGGGCTTCCCTCCCATGGGCCCTGAGGGTAACCCCTCCAGGTCCTGTGAGGAGGGCCCTGTTTGTGACAAGCCCCGAGGGAAGTGACTGCAGGGGGCACAGAGGTCACGTGCCCCCCCCCACCCCGTGCCCCCCCCAGGAGGCCAGCCTGGCCCTCGGTGGCACCCAGCAGCCCGCAGGCAGGGCCTGCACACAGCCAGTGCTCGCTCACCACCACCCAGGGCCCAGGATCCCCAAATGTCCGCTCAGTCCCTCTGGGGTACACACAGGAAAACTGAGGCTGCAGGGGCAGGGCCTCCACCTCGGTCCCCCGGAGTGGTGGCGGCAGCAGGCTGCGAAGGCAGGACACAGGCGCCGGCACCCCCCCCCCCAATGGGCCCCCCGACTGCAGCCCCGCCCTGTGCGGGCTGCTCACCGGACTCCAGCGGCGAGGCCTCGGGACCCAGGGCCATAGCAGCCGGTCAGTGCGCCCACGCGGCCCAGCCGGGCATCGGGGCCTCCGGGCCCTGCCCAGCCCAGGCTTCCTCCTCGGCCGGCGGCGGGGGAGGGTCCGGAAGCGGCAGCCAGAGCTCGCGCAGGGCTTACATCAGCCGCCAGCTCTTCCTGCCCCGGCCCGGCCCGCGGAAGCCGGTGGCCCGGGCCTGCCCTGCCCAGGCTTGTGAAACCTGCCCCCAGCGCCCCGGGCCCGGATGCTGCCAACGGCTCCAGCCGCCACAGGTGGGGGCTCAACGGTGCCCGGACTCCCTCCCCCGGACGGCAGGCACGACCAGGCATCTGCAGGCACACACCCACTGCCACCCTCCCGACTGCCCCCTCAGGCGGCCACGGCCAGGTGACGGATCTGGGACCCAAACTAGACAACCTCGGGACTTCTGGAAACCCAGGGGCCTCCGATGCTGCCCCCGTCCCACCTGGCCCTCGGGCACCAGCCCCCAGGCCCCCTCCTAGACCCCTCCTCACTCACTCCATCTGGGGGCCCTCCCAGCCCCAATCCCGTCCCACCCAGGACAACTCGGAAGCACGGATCTGTCCCGTGGGTCGGCGGAGCCCTCGCTCCTGGCCACACCTGGCCCGGCCGGTGTCCACGTCGGACTGAGCCCAGAGCACTGTCGCTAGCTCCACAGGAGGGCAGAGGGCCGGCTCAGAGAGAAGGCAAGCCCCGCCCCGTCCCAGGGCCACCGCGTGCCACCGGGGTCCCCATGGCGCCCTCCCCCCGGGGTAGAGCACGGGCAGCCGACCCCACCCCATGTCACCAGCGCCTCCAGGCTGCTATCTGAGCCTCCACCTCGGGCCCTGGCACAGCGTACCTGGCACTCTCCTCCCGCCGAGGTGTGCCCATCCCCCCAGCTTCTCACACCCACCCTGGGGACCCAGCATGGGCCACCTGGACTCACCAAGAGGGGTGACCCTGCAGGCTCCAGGGACAGGGACAGGGACAAATCCAGGTCTTCCCTCCTCCCACCACTGGCTGAGCAGAGGGCCTGGCCCCCACCCACCCCGGGTCCCAGGCCACCCTGGGTGACGCAGGCCTCCGTGCCACCTGCTCACCCGCACAGCATCTCACTCGAGGCCTCGGAAGTGCCTGGAGACCTAGAGCTCGTGGGGAACGTCGCCAGTTCCCCTCATTCCCGGTAACGACGGCCAACGCAGAGGCCCGGCGCCGTGCGAGCCTCACCTTCGCCTGCCCAGGCGTCACTCGGCCCCCCGTGGGGCACAGAGCGCCACGGACGGCCACGGCCCACCACAATCACGCGCGGAGACAGGGCTGGGGAGGGCCACGGGGAGACGCTGGAGAGCGTCCCGCTGTCCTGCCTGCCATCCCAGCGGACAGACAGGGACCGGCCCATGACCGGTGGCCCACACCTGCTCCAGGTCTGCCCTGGACACCACCGCAGCCTCTGGCCACGCGGGGGACCCGAGTCGTGGCTGGTGAGACGGAGGAACCACACCTCAAACTGTATTCATGCTCCATTCATTCGGACGTAATTCAGCCACAGGCTGGGCTGAAGGCTCCTCCCTGTCGGAAACTGGCAAACGGGCGTGGGGCCCGGGCCGGGCCTCGGACAGGCCAGCCCGCCCCCTCGACAGAAGGGTCTCCGGGGGTCACACACACACACACACACACACACACACACACACACACACGCTGGCTCGGACGCCCGCTGGCGCGCTGACTCTGGGCAAGTGCCTGGATGTCCCCCAGCTGCAGGTGGACGGCAGGGCGACATCGGCCCCCGCGGGCGGACGTGTTCGTGTTTTTAAAACGCTCTGTGAAGTCCCTGCACGGCCGCTGTCGTTATTACTGCTATTCTCACTGTTTATAGTCACCAAACCTGGGGTTCAGAGAAGGTCGGGGTCCCAGGGTCCGAGCGGGACCAGTTCCTCTACCCAGGTTCCTGCCTTGAAATAAAACGTCAGCTTTGAAACTGAGAGCCGGTGGTGGTGACCCGTGGCCAATGCGCTAAATACAAACGAACTGCACGCTTTCAAATGCTTAACGAGCGGTATGTGGATTTCACCTCGATTTTTAAAAAGCAACAGGTACGATCTACTCTCGGCCTCGAAATCCAGCCGCACGGCCGGGCCCGGGCCCCAGAGCAACGCAGGTCCCAGGGGCACAGCCGGTCCCAAGCTGGCACCTCCCACAGTCCTGGGCGTGAGGCAACCTGGTTACCCCATTTTACAGACTGAAAAACTGAGGCTGAGAGAGGCCGCCTGCGTTACGGAGCCTGACCCAGCTGCTCAGCCAGCGCTACGAGGAATCGGCCACACCGAGCCCGGGCATTCCATCATCCGACCCGTAGCTCCAGGCGGGCATGGTCCCTCGGACCCCGAGCGAGGGGGAGCCCCCACCCACCCTCCCAGCACAGGTCCCGGCCCCTCCGAGGTGCTCAGGGAATGGTGTTCTCTTTCTCTGGTCCTCGGTGCCCAGTGAGAGGGGAAGGTCACCCAGGGGCAGGCACGGGGACACCCAGGCCGGGGCCCCCCACCTGCCTCTGCCTGGAGGAGAAGCCCAGGGGCCCTCTGGGAGCGTCAGCAGCAGGGAGCTGGGCACAGACACCTCCGCACCCCACCCTCTGCACTGAGCGAACAGGCCTCCCCTGCCTGGGACCCACAGACATGCCAGCCGCCCCCACCCCAACCTGCCAATGGCCGTGGGAAGCCAGCAGGGACCACACGTTTGGAGATGCGGGCCAGCCTGTCTCGGCCCCGGCTACCCCCTCACCAACACCTGGGACCCAGGAAGGGGTCTGCAGACTGGGCGGCTGGCCAAGGTCACCAGAAGGCAGAACGCAAATCCCAACAGGCCCCTTCCCTCCTCGCTCCCTGCTCTCCCTCCGCCCTCCGCAGGGCTCCTGCATGGGGGGGCTGGGGCACCAGAGCCACCCAGGTGCACCCTATAAGGGGCAACGCCATGCCATCTGCTGGCAGGCCCCCACCGAGGGTGATGGCGAGGCCACCTCGCCGGCCAGGGGCGTCTTGCTCTGCAGAACAGAGTCCCTGGGGGCCTTTCTGGAAGCTGACCCACAGGGTGGGCCCCTGAGCTTATGGTGGGTGCAAAGGTCTGGAAAGGCCCAGCTGGTGTGGCTCCGTGGCTGAGCGTCGCCAGTTCAATAGCCGGTCAGGCTGCGGGCTCCATCCCCAGTAGGGGGCGCGCAGGAGGCAGCCAGCTGAGGAGGAGTCTCTCTCAGGGATGTTTCTGTTTCTCTATCCCTCTCCCTTCCTCTCTCTCTAAAACCAATAAAATCATTTTTTAAAAAAAAAGGTTTGGTAAACAATCAAGGGCTTTATCACGTTATCGCTCCGCCCGGGCCGGGCAGGAACAGGGAACAGCCTGGCTCCGTCCTCCCTCCACTCGGGCAAACCATCCGTCAACATCGCACTCCCTTCTCCTTCGGCTCGGGCGACGCTGGGTGACGCTGGGTGACACTGGGTGGACGTGGCCTTCCCTGACCACGCCCCCGCCCCCAGCCCGGCGTGATCCTCTCCACAGGGCTTATCGCCGACGGTCCTGCCACACACAGCTCCTTCCCCGCTGCGTTTCCGCGTTTCCTGTCCCCCTCCGCCCACTGGAACCGGAGGCGGCAAGCTTGGTCTTGAGAGGACCAGGTCATAAATACTTCAGGCATCGCAGCCGATCCCGCCTGCCGCTGCGAACGCAGCCTGGACAACACTTAACCGGCTGGGCTCCGTGCCAATAAAACTTTATTGACAAAAATGGGGGGCGGGTCCCATGTGGTCCTAGTTTGCAGGTGTGGGTTTCCTCCATCCCCGTGCCCTACACAAGGCACACAGTAGGTGCTCTGTCCATGTTGACCGTGGGGGATGGGCAAGGTCAGGATCAGCTGGGCGGAGGGACGAGGGAGGGGGCTCTTGGCCTGGGCCTACCTCCCGGCCAGTGGGGGGGAAAGGCTTCAAGGCTTCCACAGGGAACGTGGTCAGTAATCGTGCAGGGACGGCGTGTGGTGTGAGAAGGGGGTAGACTTTTTGGGGTGATCATTCCAGAAGCTTTGTCTGTCCAATCCCTACGTTGTACGCCTGACACTAACAGGTTGGATGTCAACTGTCATTTAAAAATTTTTTATATTATTTTTTTAAAAGCTTCAAGCCTTCCCGTCACCCACCCCCCTCAACTCTGGGAGGGCGATCCTTGTCCCTTTTACAGATCAGGAAACTGAGGCTCTGATTCCCAAACCCACCCGTTTCCACTCGGCCACACCATCCCAGACGCTAGACCCTCTTTCCCTCTGTTCACGCCCAAAGGCCCCTCCCTAACCAAACACAGAACCAACGTCCTTTCCCTCCCTTCCTCCTGTACAGCCTCCGGCTCGGCACGCCAGGGACCACGGCTCCGAAGATGTCCGTCAGAGCATCCGGCCGGCAGGATCGGACCAGGGCCAGCCCCCAGCAAAGAGCGCCTTCCCGCCCAGACCACGTGACGTGTGCGTTTCTATGGCAGCAGCTGAAAACAGCGCCCGGACCCTCGGACAGAGTGACCGTCAGACTCCCGAGGACGCCGCTCCCCTCGGAGGCTCTGCCCCGCCTAAGCCAGGCCGGGGAAGGCCCCTGGGGTACAGAGAGGCGGACCGCTCACTCAGACCCCCAATCGCATCCCACACCCAAGAACGACGCTAAACGGCTGAATTCAGGAGAAAGTTAACGGCTCTCAGTGTTACCAGAAACTGTCAAAAAGGATGATGTCATGTTCACCCATCAAATCGGCACGGGTTCGGTTTGGTTGTGGGGGGAGGGGCGGGCGGAGGGCAGAGCCAACCCACGCGCAGCTTTCGGGAGACAAATGAGCAGAGCTCACCAAGGCCCGGGAAGGCGCGGACCCACTCCTGGGGCCCTGCCCAGGAGCCCCCGACGTGTGGGCCAAGGTGGCTTTCCTCACCAGGATGCTCGGGGCTCAAAGCCACCCGTCAAGTCCCAGAGGGACAGACCCCGTGAGGTCCCTCTCACAGGAGGACCTAGAGGAGTCAGTCCACAGCGACCACGGAGACGGGCCGCCCGGGCGGGGGAGGCGGGGGAGGCGGGGGAG
Organism: Cnephaeus nilssonii; assembly: GCF_951640355.1. Taxonomy (NCBI): domain Eukaryota; kingdom Metazoa; phylum Chordata; class Mammalia; order Chiroptera; family Vespertilionidae; genus Cnephaeus; species Cnephaeus nilssonii. The sequence continues at coordinate 106,963,572 of NC_137076.1, read as the reverse complement.
GCGGGGGCAGTAGCTGCGTTTCACGGGGCCAGGGTTTCAGTCTGGGGCGATGGGCGCGTTCCGAGGATGGTGGGGTGGCGGCCACACAGCCACGCGAATGTACGTGCAACCGCACGGAGGGACCTGGGAGCGTTATGCTGGGCGGAACAAGCCAGTGGGAGAAAGATGAACATCACGTGATCTCACTCGTTTGCGGGATTATAATGATCAACCAAACTGATGGACAAAAATAGATCCAGAGACAAGGGGCAGGGGACGGGGGGGGGGGGGGGGGGAGAGCAGACACAGACACTGGGGCGGTGGGGGTCTGTCCTCAGGGGTGGGAGTGGCGGGAGGGGTCATTGGGGCAAAAGGAGACATATGTAATACTTAAAACAATAATAATAATAAAAGTAAAGACCTCCAAAAAATGTGAATGTACGAAATGCCACGGAACTGCACACCGAAAACGGTTTTAAATGGTCCATTTATGTCTATTTTACCAGTTGATAAAAAGTTAGACGGAGGCAAAGGATCAAGCACAGCCCCGGCCCCTTGGAGATGAAGGAGGGGGTGAGGACTCAGGCCAGGGGTGGGGAACCCGGGCCGAGGGCAGTAACAGCCCGAGAATCCTTCGGTCTGGCCCTGCCAGGGCCTGAGGGTGAGCCAGTAACTGGAACCGAGGGAAGCGGACTGACTGGTAAGTGGGTAACTCTGTACGGCCCCTGCAATGATGCCGTCAATACCCACGTGGCCCTCGGCAGGAAAAGGTTCCCCACCCGTGCCCTCGGCTGTCCAACACCGACAGGGAGCGCCCGCACGGGCACGGACCCTGGGACGTGGGCCGGGACGTCCAGAAACGGGCCCACAGGTGCCCCGTGGGCAAGGGCGGTGCCATGGCCAACCACGCCGGGCAGCTGGGTCTCCACGTGGGCCAGCATGGCCGCCCCTGCCTCGGGCGCACACGCTGCCGGCTGTGCGCCTGCGGCTGAAGGCAGAACCACAGAGCTCCGGCCAGACACGCGGAAGTGCCCTCAGGACCCGCGGGCGGCAGTGGCTTCCTCAGGACCATCCGGAAAGCACCGGCCACACAGGCCAGCGGGCACGCCGCTCCACGACAGCCCACTTCTCTGCCTCCCGCGACGCCACAGGAGCGAGAAGGCGACCCCCCGCCTGGAAAGAGACCTGCGCAGAGCGTCCCCAGCGCAGCTCGTGTCAGAGCAAATAATCCCTGCAAGTCAGTGAGGACAGGCAGGCGGCTCAATGGGACAGTAAAAACGGCGAGGGGAGGATCCCCCCAAAAACACCCGCACGGCCAGCAAACCCGGGACGAGGCGCACAGCCGCCTAAGCCACGGAGGAAAAGGGACTTAAAGCTCCCACACGCCCACCAGAAGGCTTAGAGCGACCAAGGAGAGACGCAGCCGGAGGGGAGGGAAGAAAATGACAGCCCCTCCCAGAGCCTGCGGACGGCCGCCCTCCGGCCCAGCCTCGCCCTCGCAGGCACGCGCCGCCCAAACCTTCCCACCAACCGGGGCCAGCGCGGAGAGCCACCCGGACGCCCATCAGCAGCTGGACACGCAGACACGGACGGGGCCATGCGAGGCAACGCCTTCAGCGAGAATGACCACCACGAGGAACACGGCACGGCCGGTCTGGAACACGGCACGGCCCGCCCGGAACACGGCACGGCCGGTCTGGAACACGGCACGGCCCGCCCGGAACACGGCACGGCCCGCCCGGAACACGGCACGGCCCGCCTGGAACACGGCACGGCCCGCCCGGAACACGGCACGGCCCGCCTGGAACACGGCACGGCCGGTCTCCGCACCAGCACACGCTGCACTCGCCCCAGCGGGAAGCGCGCACGCACACGGGGACAGGGATCCCCCAGGACGGGGAGGCGGAACCCTGTCGATGGAGGGTTCGGTGAAAAGAAAAATGGCTGCGCTGCAAAGGACGACCTGTGCTCACGTCTCCGTGTGCCTGAACCACCAATTAAAAAGCGGCCTTTACAAAGAGATGGGGGGGGGGGGGGGCGGTCGAAACACAAGCTCAGTAAACGTTACATTGAGAGTCATCTCAATGGACATAATTTGCAAAAACCTAAAATATTTAGTTAAAATGAGTCAAGACAGGAAACAGGAAAATGACTATCCATGCCCCATCTGCCTCTCCCGGCCCCTTGGCTCAGGCCTTGCCCCTAGACCCTTCACTCCCTGCTGTGTGACCTTGGGAGAACAACACGACCTCTCTGTGCCTCACTTTCCTCTAAAGTGAAGGCAGCAGGAAAGGCGCTGGGACTGGGCCACACCACGTCCTCTGCTTCACGGCCATCCTTTCCCCCAGAGGACAGCACAGCCGGGGCCGCCGATCGAGGTGGGGTGGGGGGCTTACCCTGCGCCGTCTGGGTGCCGTAGGGTGGCCACAGGACCGGCGGTTGCTGGCACCGTCCCCACACTCCCATCGGTGCGGCAGAGGTGGCTGAGCGGCGAGAAATGCAGAGGTTCCTCTAAGCCAAGCAGACACCCCAGGAGCTGCTGGAGCTGCCAGGCCAGATCAGCCAGCCCAGACCCACCAGGCCCCACCCGGGCGGGAGGGGTCCAGGCAGGACTGGGGGCGGGCCGAGGGAGGCAAGGCCAGCCCACCTCCCCACCCAGCCGGCCCAGCTTCGGGGCTTTGTTCCTCCATCTCTGCACTCTCCTCTCAGCCTTCCAGCCGGGAGCCTGCCTGACCTCCTGAAGGGGTCAGATCCCAGCAGGCACCTCTCCGCATGCATCCGAGAGCCCCCCAGCTCCTCCCCAGCAGAGGTCCAGCAGCCCCTCCCCGTTCTGGCATTTGGGCTGGAGGTGGGATGGGACTGGGACTTGCCCCAGCCAGACGCCCAGCCCACAAAGTGGGCGCTCAAACCTAAATAAAGGGAATCCCCGGGGGCGAGGCCCGCGGACAGAGATATGCAAATGCAGCTCCGAGCCTCCCCCAGGCTCCGCCGCCTCCATCCCACAGCAATCACCGAGGATTCCCCGGAGACGCCCCTTCCCCTCACGGAGACCAGCGGGAGGAAGAGGCGGATGGAGGGCGGGCCTGCTGGGAACGGCTGCTCCCGGGGCGCCCAGGCCGCCGCGTGGGAAAGGTGGAAGCCGAGGAGGCCGGTCTCCCGGGCACGTGGCGGGGACAGGGGGCTGACCCCAGAAGAGGTGGCCCAGAGGACAAATCCTTTCCCAAAAGCCAGAACCTGACGGAAATAGCAGTAATGGGGTTTAAAAAGGAGAAAAAAAAAAAAAAACGAGAGGAATGGAAAGGAGGGGACCTCCACATTTTGGAAGCGGAAAGCAGGGTGACAAAAAATGTGCAGCTTGGCAGGGCGGGGGGTGGGGGAACTGTATGTTCACAAACAAGCAATCCTGAGACACCCCCCCACGCCCACGCACCGCTGCGGGCGGGTGAATGGAGAGCCCCCCCCTCCCCGCCTCGTGAGGGACCCCGCGGAGGGTCTTGGCCCGGACCCGCAGGGCTGGGGTGGGGCGATCCTCACCTGCACGCAGGTTTAGACGCCCAGGACACCCCGTCAGAGAGCAAAGACCTGCAGACACACTCGGAGTTCCACGTGGCCAGCAAGCCGACCGCCGGGTCCGAGGCGCCCAGCTGCGGATGCGTGCCGCCTTGCACGTGAGCCGACGGCACAGAATCAAGCACAGACTTTGGAAGACACACGAGAAAAGCAGAGGAGAAAAGCAGAGGAGGAGAGGGAGCGGCAGGGGAAGGACAGGCCACATCCTCCCCGCGACGAGCAGGAAGGTCCCCGCGGAACAGGACGCGGTGAAAGGGAAGGAGCCGCTCCCGCACGCTCAGAAGCGCCGCCTGGGAATGAAAGACGTGACGCCTGATTAAAAATTAACCTGACCGGTCAGAAAAGACACAGCTCCGAACGCCTCCTCGAAAGCAGCCGCAGCCGCAGAGAGAGGCGGAAAAGAAGGGAAGTCGACGGCCAGGTGATGGGGGCCACCTCGGCTGGTAGCAGAGAGAACAGCAAACGTGCCGGCAGGAGATCGCTCATCAAATGGACGGGACCCGAAGCATCGCCACGGCAGGCCTTATTCCCACACCGGCCTGGCCCGGGCAGCGCCCACGGAAAATGCCCACGGACCCGGAGCTGGCCACGTCACCGCGGCATGGCGCAACGCCGGCGATGCAAGAGGAACAGCTGTAATAACGTGTGTGAGGCTCACTTTACGCCAGCGATGTTCTAGACATTTCTGTTCGTAAACTCACTTCGTCCTCACACAAGCCGTCAGGCAACGCCCACTGTTCGGCCTTTCACAGCAGAGAAAACTGCAGCGCAGAGGGCTGCGGGCCACGGCCACGGCCACGTGGCTACTCCTGTTTGCATGTGGCTCTCAGAGCCCGTGCTCTTAGGCGTGACGTGGTTCCAGGAGAGTTTACGCCCTTGGAAAAGGTTGAAAGAAAGTCCACGTACAAAGGCCAAGAATCCCAATAGCAGCGGCGCGCCTTAAAGGTGACGCTGGGACTTAGCAGATGACGTTGCAATCCTTTCAAAACGTGAAGTTATTCCCCGGCAGCCAGGCCAGGGTGGCGCTCAGGACGCAGGCACGTCCGGCAAACGGAGGGCGGGGAACGTCCCGCCTTCGATTCGCTCTTTCACAGAAAACGGCCACAGGGTGCAGGCAGGCGTGGGGGCAGCCGGCCTGGCTCAGGGGCCGAGCATCCGCCTCTGAACCAGGAGGTCGCGGTTGGATTTCCCGTCAGGGCACGTGTGGGGGGCGTGCAGGGGGCAGCCAATCCATGGTTCTCTCTCATCATGGATGTTTCTCTCTCTCCCCCCCTCTCCCCTCCTCTCTGAAACCCATAATAAAAATGTATTAAGAAAGAAGAAAGGAAGGCATGGGGATCAGAGAACAGATCTAACGCAGCCGAGCGGCAAAGGGGGTCTGCAGGCCGACGGCCCTGCCACAGGTCCCAGCAGCAGGCCAACCAGCCCGGAGCAGGAAGATGGAAAATTCCAGAAAAGGCATCTCCAGGAAAGGAGAGAGGCAGCTCATTCAATACGTGCGACCAGATGAAACGTGTACCGAGAGCCTGGAGGAGAGGGATTCTAAGAAATACCAGCAAGTGGAAAAAAGAAAAAAAGAAAGAAAGAAAAACAGGCAATAGCTACAGGAAATAAACTTTATTGCACCGCTTGGCTCATATGTAAACGACCTTCACAAAGCTAACGCCATAAAAATAAAACTAGTTTAAACTGTATTTCACAGATATTTGGAGGACAGGGGAGGTACACCCGGGGCGGAGGGGTGATAACGTTAAACCATTTCCTAAGTGCTTATTGTATCTGATGCTATTCTAAATGCTTTACGTGTGTAAATGTTTAATCCTCCCTCAATCTCATGAAGTAGGTACTATTATCCCCATTTTACAGGTGAGAAAACAAAGGTACAAGAGGTAAAGAAACATGGTGTGGCTCAGTGATTGTGAACCAGGAGGTCGCGGTTCGATTCCCGGTCAGGGCACGTGCCCGGGTTGCCGGCTTGATCCCCAGTAGGAGGCGTGCAGGAGGCAGCCGATTCATGATTCTTTCTCATCCTTGATGTTTCTCTCTCCCCCTCCCTCCCTTCCTCTCTGACATCCATAAAAAATCTATCACTTTAAAAGTGCACACAATTAGACTTACTACAAACCCGCCGGACTGAGCGGACACTGACCACATCGTGTGTTGAAGACGTGGAGCCGCTGGGAGCTGCCGGAAGGCGCACGGTGTGCCAGCAGGGAACACTGGCAGCCTAAAGCCAAACCTGTGACCGAGCAGGCCCGCTCCCGGGGACGAGACGCACATCCAGACACGCGTGTGTCTCAGCCCTCTTCATAGCAAACCCTGGAAACAGCCTGAGGGCCGTCCACGCGGGGTGGACACACCGCGGTAAGCACGTGGTCCCGCCAAACAGCAGCCAGGACACGGCCACGCGCACAATGCGGACGGGCGAGCCTCACCACCGTGTTGCGGGAAAGCAGCAGAAATCAGAGGGCAGGCTGTAGGACTGCGTCTACAGGAAGTTCACAAACGGGCAAAACTATCTCAGGTCCCAGAAATAAGGCGGGGCGGAGCGGACCATGAGGAGGGAGAATGTCGGGGAGCCCTCCGGATGCTGGAAACGTCCCCATCCTGAGCTGGCTGGCAGTCACGTGGGTGGGACCATTTTGTGAGAATTCCAGGGGCCATGGCCTAGCTGCTTTGGCTCAGTGGATAGAGCGTCGGCCTGCGGACAAAAGGGTCCCAGGCTCGATTCCGGTCAAGGGCACGTGCCCGTGTTGTGGGCTGGATCCCTAGTAGGGGGCGTGCAGGAGGCAGCCAATCAACGATTCTCTCATCATCATTGATGCTTCCATCTCTCTCCCTCTCCCTTCCTCTCTGAAATCCATAAAAACTTATATTAAAAAAAAAATTCAAGGGGCCAAACACTCAAGATGGCAGCATTTTACAGTATGGCTGTCACACTGTACAAAGGAGGGAAATAAAGTAAGAATGACGACTTGAGGCTGGGAGCCTGGAGTCCAGGGCCCGTGGGCCACCCAATTCCAGAGGCCCCCAGCCAGGCCAGGAGTTCGAGCTCACTGTGATGACAGCAACCACTTTCGCTGTGACTTCTGGGGAGGTGCCGTATCGCCGGTGGACCCATCTTACAGATGAGCAAATCAAGGCTTGGAGAATATCATCACTCAGCCAGGAAGGGGAGGAGCCAGGTGGAAACCCCAGCGTCCAGGCCATCCTGCCCGGCCTGAAGCCAGAGTTCTCTATCTGGAGGCTACAGGATGGGAACCTCATCTGGCTCTCAAAAGCCGAGAACGTACCAAGTCTTTACTGAGAAGGTGTGACGAGGGCTTTTCGCTCCAGGCCGAGGGCCCATCACTTCATGGGCTCATAAAGGAATCTCAGATGCAGGCCGTGGGTGCAGGGGGTGCATTCGTGACCTGCAAAGGTGGCGGGAGCTTTGGTGGTTCCCACCTCGTGGCTTTGGCTCCCTCCGGTCGGACGCCAGGCCTGTGCACAGGTGGCCCGGTAAGGACCCTTGCCCTGGGCGCCAGGACTGACCGCTGGCCGGGAGTCTGGGCCGCCCTTGGAGAGCCCCAAGCCCTGTCCTGACAGCAGCTCCCTGGGCCTCTCAAAAGCCAGCCTGGGAAGTCAAGGACAGGAGGACAGGAGGACAGGAGTGTCCCAGTGACGGGGCAGGGGTCTGGGAGGGAGACAGGGCCACGGGGACCAGGTGGGAGTCAGATCCGATCAGACCACACACAGGTCTGTGCCGGAAGCCAGAGCATCCCAAGCTGGCCACGTTCAAATCAAGATCGCCCAATCACCGGCCTCTCCCCAAACCTGGTCCTCCCCATCGCTCCACAGGAGCACTTCCCCAAAACCCAGGCGCGGTCGCCTTCTCTGCCCCCCACATCTCTTAGCAGCCCAGCCCCCACAGGGCACCGGACCTTGGCCACCGGCAGCCTCCCTCCTGGTGACATCACCTCCTAAAGCCTCCTGCCCCGGGCTGGTCACCTGCTTCTCTCCCATCTGCCAGGCTGCCTGCCGCCGGCGACCCACACCCACTTTGTTCACTGCCTCCCGGGGAATAATCGCAAACTCAGAGAAAAGTTCGAGATAGTACAACGAACTTCCAGGGGACCTGCCCCAGGTCCGGCCATTGTGAACGGCCGGCCGTGTCGCCCTGCGTGTGGCCGGATGTCATCGGCCGTGTCACCGTCTGCCGTGGACCGCGATGGACTTTTCTCTTCCTGAGCCGGTCCTGGGCGAGCGCGGCCCCTCCGCCGTCAGCGCCCGCCCTTCCTAAGAGCAAGGGCATTCTTACATAACCCCAGCCCGTGATCAACGCCACGGAGCGGATTATTGATTGCCTCCTATCAGCTAATCTACAGTCCATATTCCAATTTCGTCAACGGCCCCAATGATACCCTTGGAGCCATTTTTCCCTGATCCGAGACCCAACTGAGGGCCGTACCTGGCCTTCTGCGGGCACATTTTTTTAGTCCCGCGTAACCAGGAACGGCGCTTGGCCTCCCTTTGTCTCGCAGGCCACAGACGTTTAAAGAGTCCAGACCAGTTCTGTAAAAGGCCCCTCCACCGGAGTGCCTCCCTCCTTTAAAGCCCTCCACCGCCTTCTCAGGCCTCCCAGCTTCAAATTCCAAGCCCTCCTTGCAGGTCCCACCCTCCTCCCACCTTCCCCATCCCAGCGCCGCCCCCCCAGCCGCAGCCCCTCACCACTCCCGCCAAAACAGACCCTCGGCACTCTGCCTGCACAGCCTGCACCCCCATTCCACACGATTTCCTTCCCGGGTGTGTGTTAACTGCCTGGCCCCACGCTACGGCCTGAGATGCCACGGAGGCGAAGACTGCCGTCGGTCTGGTGGCTGCTGGTGGCTGCCGGGCTCCGGGGGCCAGCGCAGCGCCTGGCACGCCGAGCCCCGTGGAGCTCATTCCGAGCGAATGAAGCAGCCGGGAGAGAAAGGGCCACAGGACGGGGAGCTCAGAGAGGCTCTCCCAGATTCCAGAGCCTCCCCCAGGCCAGAGGAGGAAGGCTGGCCAATCTCCCTTATCTCTGGGATCACACCGCTCCGCCAGCCAGCCCACACTGATTAACCTTTTAAAATCAATCCCAGGAGGCTGCGGGCTGAATTCCAGAGAGAGCGCTCACCGACCCCGGGAGGAAGGCTGTGGCCCCCTATGGTCCCTGGCCCAGTCCAAAGCCCCGATCCGGGGTTCCCACTCCCCACCCACGCATCCCAGGGTGTGGGGGCAGGGAGAACCAACATCCAAGTACAAAATCCTGCTGATAGCTCTTCAACTGCAACTGAGGAGGCTGAGTCCCTGCCTCAGAGCAGAGGCCGGCCCACCAGGTGGCTGTCCCCCACTTGTCCGTGTCCCCGAGGGCTGTGGACATTTGGGGCCGACACAGGTATCAATACTCAAGGTTATGGGAAGGGTAACCCTGTATCCCAAATCCCTTCATTCCTGATTTCACCCCCTCTTCCGCAGAGGACAAGAGCCCACACCCATGATGCAGGAGGCAGCGCCTCCCCAGACCCTCGCTCAGCCACTCTCCTGTCAACACCTCCCTGGGTGGGGGGCCAGCATCCCCAGCGGCGGGGGGGGGAGGACTGACTCACAGGAGCGCAGCGCTGCTCAGCCAGGCCCCCCACCCATGCTGGCGTCCAGGGTGGACTGGAGCCCAGGAGGTGAAGCGATGGCCTCTCGCTCCCATGCTGGGTGACCCCGGCCCACGGCTCTGCCTCTCGGGGTTCCCAGGACAGAAATAGACAAAGATGGGGCTGATGGCCTGGCCAGACCTGAGGAGCTGACGGCCAAGAGGGCGAGGGCGCGGAAAGAGAAAATGTAGCACCTGCGCCCCATAAAAAGGGGGGCAGGGAGCCGGGTGGAAGGACCTGCACTCCAGCCCCACCCAAGCAGCGAATGGGAGCAGCCCCCCACCTCCTGGCTAATGGGGTTCGCACCGGGCTCTGCTCTGGGCTTTGGCCCGGGGTCCCGAGGTCTCCGGGCGCCCCTGCCCTGCCCTGCTGGGTGCTGCGGGCCCAGGGGTGGCTCGGGGCCCTGGCGGCGGGCCGGCCGCCTGCTGTTTCCTCCATGACCTCAGCCGCCGAGAACGCAGAGCCAGGCTGCTCCCAGCTCCCGAGGCGGAGGCCGGCCCTGCGCCGCCTCCCGCTGGGCTTCCCCGGCCGCCGCCTCCTGCTCCCGCCTCAGTCTCCCCATCCGCCCAGTGGGCGCTGGCCGGCTGGCTGCAGGGGTCAGCCTCGGGCGCCTGGGGTCCGGGCTGCTTTCCCAGCTTCGGAGGGGAGCCCTTGGCCTCTGCCGCCCGGCAGCTCCGCGGGGAGTCCCCAGCGCACTCCCCCCTCTTTGGGAAACAGCAAGGACCCTGCCGGCCAGGGAGACCCGGCCGCCCCCCGCCCCGGGCTGGGCAGGGAGCCGAGCTCTGGAGACGTGCAAACACAATCACCGGCCGCAGGGGCACCCAGGAGGGCCGCCCGCCGCCCTGTGTACCCGGGCCGCCCGCCCTCCTCTCAGGTCTCCGGCCCTTCCCTGCCCTCCTCCAGGCCCCCCGCCCCCGCGGACTGCAGCCCCCAACTCTCGGGGGACCCTCGTGCCCTCGATGGAAACCCGGACCTTGCACCCCTGCCAGGGGATCTCCGCGTCCCGGTCCGAGCCGCCCCTCCCCCGCCGGTGCCTCACAAAGGCCTTTGTCCCGCTGGTCCCGGGACTCCGGTTCCTGAAAAGTTCCCGGAGAACCGGGGAGGCAAACCGGCAGCGCTGCGGGCGGGCGGGCAGGAGCCGTGGGCAGGGCCGGTGTCCTCGCCCAGAACCCCCGGCCGAGGGCAGCACCGGGGCTCCCTGAGGATCCCCGCGCCCCAGACTACACTGTGGGGGGGCGGGGGGGTTCCACCGGCCAAGCCCGAGGGGTGCCGGGCACCGAGGCCGGAGGCGGCCAGCGGGAGGGACCGATCCCAGGCGGAGGCCGGCGGCAACCCGGGCGGGAGGGCCCAGACCCCCTTCCCACTGCGCCCGGAGCGGCTGCGCCGCCCCCTCGAGCCCCGGCAGCCCCTCTCGGGAAACGGCGAGGCCGCCGCGCCTCCCGCCGCCGCCTCCGGAGTTAAATGCCGGACTCTGCCTCTCTCCCCGCTCCGGCCGGCCCCATCCGCTTCCTCCCCGGGCCGGTGGCGGCGGCCCAGTTTCTGCGTCCCCGCCGCGCACCTTCCCGCGGGAGAACAAGGGGTTCGCGAGGCCGGGGCCGCTGCGTCCTCCGGGGCGTGGGCCCTGGAACTGCGGTTCTCCGGGGGCCAGGGGTCCCCCGAGGGCCGCCGCCCACCCGCCGGAGGCTCGGGTCCAGGGCCGGGGCCGGGCCATCCTCCCGGCACCCGCAGGCGCGCGGGGCTGGCCGGAGCCCGCACCGCAGGAGCGGAGGAGCCGGGACGGACCGGGCCCACGGGCGCGGGCAAGGGCATTTGCCAAGGGACAGACCGGAGCCCTCGGCACGAGGTCCCAAAGGGCGTGGGACTTGTTTGTTCTTTTCTCGCCCAGACGTGGGAACTCCCAGCCTCGCGCGGGGCTCCGGGGTCGGAACCGTCCCTGGTGGCTCCCAATTCGGCCAAGGAGTGCGCCTGGGAGGGCCGGCGCGCCCTCTCCGCCTGCGCCTCCCGACGACTGGGCTCGCCCCCGGTTCCAGGGTCTCCCCGCCTCGGGAGCTGAGCCTGCCGCACCCCACGGGCCGGGCAGACAGAGGGAGGCGCCCATCCCGGGCACGGGGAACAGAACCACTACTCTGTGCCCTGGATCCGGGGGGACAGCGGGGCGCACCGCGCAGGCACTTACCCGGGTGCGGGTGGAGGTTGAGGCCGGCCATGTACTTCCCCGGCGGCAGAGGGCCCGGCAGGCCCGAGGCGGGCAGGCGTCCCGCCGTGGCCGCGCCCACGCGGTGGCTGTCCATGGCCAGGCCGGACAGCAGCGGCGGCGGGGGGCCGTGCACGGACCGTGGGGGCCCGAAGTCTCGGCCATCCATCCTCCGCGGGAGTGCCGCGGCCAGCCCCCCACCGGGCCCGCGGGCCTCGCTCAGCGGGACCTACAAGTCCGGCCTCGGCGTAGTCCCAGAGTCCTCGGGCGGCGGGGGCTCCGCGGCGGGCATGGCGGCGGCGGCCAGCGGGGCTTGCGCTCGGCGGCGGGCCCGCGGCCCGGGGCGCACGAGCGGTCGGTCGTCGGGCCCCTCCCGGCGGCCAGGCGGAGCTGCGCGGGGCGGCGCACTCGGCGTCTTGGCGGGGAGAGGAGTCGGGCCGCGGGAGACACAGACGGGAGACAAGAAAAAAGGGGAAGGAAAAAAACAAAAACAAGTTTCAGAAAGTCGTTTTTGCCGTTCGGGGTCGGGGGCTGCGGCCGTGGTGGCCAGGCGTGGAATCGGGAGCAGCCCCTTGTCCATAAAATGTGAGAACACGTCCTCCTCCTCCGCGGCTGCGGGCTGCCGGCCCGGCTCGGGGAAGCGGCGGGCGGCGCGCGGCGCACCAGCCCGACTCTGCCGGGCGGCTGGCCGGGCGGTCCGCCCAGCATCGAGGGAGGCCCCTCCGCCGCCCGGCCGCACAAACACAAACCTCCAAAGGGGGTTTGATGCCTGGGCCTCACATGCTCCGAGGTTTCAAGCCGCGAAACCTTCCCAAGAGCGGTTCCAACCGTCTAACCCGGTGTCACTATCTGATCCGGGAAGTTTAATGTTTAACCTCCGGAGGCCCTCGCCTTCCTCCGCTGAGCTCGGTTTCCCTGAGCTCGTCGCTCCGAGCCCAACTCCGGGATTTCTCGGGGAGAGGGCGCAGAGATGGTTATCGTGTTTGCGGGCCACTGTGGGCTGCAGAGTCTTGAGTCCGAGGGCCCGAGACGTGGCATTCTCGCCCGAGGACGGAAAAGAATCCTTCCAAACAGGCTTTGGTTTCATTTTCCAACGCCCGGGCCTGGGAATCCTGCGGCCCGAGGACGTGGCCTGGCGCGGGGGTCCGGGGGTGTCAGAGAGGAAGGAAGGGGCTGCAGGGTCTGGCTCTTACCCAAGCTTCCCCCAACCCCAAAAATAACCTACAAAGAAAACCTTCGCGCCGAGGGGCGAGGGGCGTCTCCCCCGGCGCTGGGTAAATGCCCTGCAGTTCCAGTTTAAGGCTGTTTGTTTAAAAGATTTGTCCGCTGACGACTCCCGTGGGGGCGGGAGGGGGGTCTCGGAGCCAGTCCTGCCCTCGCCCTCGGTCTGCCCGCAGCAGCTCGGGTTCCGGATGCCGGGAGGCCGGGCGCTCCCGGAGCCGCCGATCGCGCCCGAGCCCCCGGCTCCCTCCCGGCGCCTGCCCCGCGCCCCGCGCCCCGCGCTGCAGACCCTGCGGCCGCCGACCCGGCCTCCTCCCCCAGCCTTCCTCCGCCACTCCGCTCTTTTTAACCCGGTTTTGGTTACAACCACCCTCTTCCTCCCGCCCTCCCACAGGCTCTGGTCACCAGATCCGCGTTTACTTTGGGAAAATCTAAAATCGCCACGTCCGAGGATACGTGTCTTAAGGAGGCGATGAGCTCCCCGTGATTTTTAAAAAATGCTCTTTGTGCAGCTCGGGGGCAGGCCCCGGCGCCCCGCTTTGGGGGAGTCGAGGAGAAGCCCCCCGGAGCACCCTGGCTCTGGGGGAGCAGCTGGCTCGGCCATCTGCGGGGTCCGCCGCGTTCTCCCTACTTTCTCCCCGCTTCAATGTACTTAAAATGGCTGAATTCCGGCTTTTAATTAAAAACAGTCTATAATCGAAAACGTCTCGGCGTCTCTGGCTCCCCCATCGCCTGCCGTGGACCGAGAAGGGAACCGACGCCCCTGGACCCGGCTGGGAGGGCTGGAGCAGGGCTGGGGGCTCAAGTGGGGAGCCCGGGGAGCAGCGGCTCGCCCCCACCCTTCCCCCTCCCAAGGCGCCCCCACCTCGCCGGTCCGGGTCCCCGGAAAGCGGCGGGGATCCCCCGGCACACCCCGAGGGCGAAGCGGGGTGCAGGGCCAGCTGGAGAAGTTTGGAGACCGGAGCGCCCGGCCAGGGGCAGGCGTGCGACCCGGCGGCATACCTGGCGCGGCGGGGCTCCCGGCTCCAGGCTCCGGCGACGGCGACTCGGCTGGCGGCCCCGGCTCCCGGCGCGGCTAGGCGCCCGTGCTGCCCGCCATCCCGCGGCCGCCGCTCCCCTCCGCCGCCCGCAGCCTCCTCACACTTTTTGCCCGCCTTTCCTTTTTTTGGTTGAAAACCGCTCCCCGGGCCGAGCTCTTGGCGCGCCAACTCCTCCGCCCTCCCGCGGCCGGGCTCCCGCAGCCCCCGGAAAAGCCAGCGTTCCTCCCGCCGCGCTCCCAGCTTTTTAATAAAATCCAGGTAGCGCCGGTTTAAAGAATCCCAAATCTCCATATACAGCCCGGGATTGGAAAAGGTACATTACACAACCCCCCTTTCAAGTTCCTCTCGCTGGATCTAAAAAAAAAAAAAAAAAAAAAAAGCCAGCGGGGGGGGAGGGCGAGGGAAAGGGGCGGCTGGGGGAGGGGAGCGCTCTTCACGGAAGAAACACGCATTGTTCCCGGGTGCCCGCCTCCCCCGGGCAGGCCCCCGGCCGCCACCCATTGGCCGCGCGCGCCGCCAGTCACGCGCATGTAAACACCTTGGCCCTCCGCCATTCCTATCAAACCAATTACGGACCTGGGGGCTCCGGCGGTTTCCAGGCTCCCCTCGGCGGGGCTGAATGATCAGAACTGGTGGTGAGAATTTTTCCGGGCCGTTTCTAGGCAGCCCTCCCGCTCCACCAGCTCCGACAACCCCCCCCCCTCCTCCTCCTCCCTTTTCCTCCCCCTCCCCCAGCGTCTGGGCTTAGTGATCAAAATAGAGGAAGATGGTTGTCGCCGCAATCCTGGGCTTTGCGAGGCGCGGCTTAATGGACCGCCTGTCAGCTTCCTGCTCGCAGGAGGAGGTGACAAGCCGAGCGAACCGGGAAGGGCCTGGGGCCCAGCAGGCTGCACCCCGCGCCGGGGCTCCGGTCCCCCACCACCCCTGGGACGCGCCTTCTAGAATGCGCGGTGGCGACGCCAAAACAGACTCTGGGGCTGCTTTTTCCTCCCTCCCCGCCCCCCCCCCTTTTAAAACAAAGCAGCGATTCATTCCCTCTGCCCCCAGCAGCGCGGTTAGGTAGGATGGGCTGGCGAGAAGGCCGGTTTCCTAGCCCGGGCCTGCGGGTCCCTCCCTGAAATGCGGTGTCAGATGGTTACTGATTAATATTTTGGAGAGGCCTCGGCGGCCGGCAGCGGGTGAGTCTCTAATCTTCTAAAAGGGGTTCCTATAGAAACGCGGGTTGGGGCGCGCTCCCCCCACGGCCCCAGACGGGGCTGCGGTGCTTTGCACCGTGCGCCCCTCCCCAAAGCCTCTCTTTGCGTGGGCACTCCCCACCTTTTCCCTCCCCCCCAAAAAAAAATCAGAGCAGAAAAAAGGATTAGATCGGCTGAGCGCGAACTGACTCCCTCTCGATGCTGACATTTCAGCCTATTAGCATTTCTCCACGGGCCTTCTGAAACCTATTAAAGTGTAATATTAAAAACCTCTTGGCTGGGGGCCGCTCTCGCCTTCCATCCGCCGCGCCCCCTCCAGGGAGGGTGAGACGGGGGCGGGGGGGGTCTGTTGAGCTCAGAGGAAGCAGCAGCCAAGCCCAGAAAGTGCTTGGCTAGCCGCGGCGGCCTGGGGGGAGGGGAGACCCAGTCCCCCAGACTTTGTACTTGTATTCTGCGCTTTCAGCAAAATCCTTTCTGGTTGGAGTCGCCGGGAGCTGCCCGCGGCAACCTACTTGGCTGCTGGCGTGAGGAGTGCGGATGCGGCACGTTGGAGAGACCCGCACCCTCTCCGCAGCCGGCAGGGGCGGCTAGGCATGACGTACCCTCAGTAGGAAGCTTGGAAGGGCACAAATCCTTGCCGATTCAGCCTCGGAGAGCTACCGCGGTGATTGGATTTTTTATTGGATTTTAATTAAAACAAGAGGACCCCGCTCCCCCCCCTCCTCCTCCTCCGCACCGCACTGCGGACTCAGCGTTTGGCATTGCTTGCTCTGTGTTGTGTGGTTTTTTTTAAATAAATGTTAAGGCGACTTTTCTTGGGAGAGGGGGGAATTAGCTAGTTAGCGCCCATTAGTTCTATTTTCTTTTACCCACTTTTAGGAAACAAGAGGGGTGCGCGTCCAGAGCTAAGTGGGGCTGTCTAATTTAATTCCCGAATAAATTTGGGGGGAAAGTTCAGCCTCTGGAGGACAGTTTCAAGTTGCCCTTCCTGAAGCCTCCAGCGCTGGTTTCTAGGCTGCCCTCTTTTGGAAGCAGAAGCTCCGCGGGGGGAGGAAGGAGGGGTGAGAAGGAGAGAAGAAAGGAACGAAAATAGCCGAATCCGAGGGGAACTGGCGGCGGTGTCCTCGCTTGGAGCCGGGCGCGCAGGTCTCAGTGGCGGCCGGGGCAGCCCCGGGCAGCCAGGAGCAAAGGCGGAGAGGAGGGGTGAGGGGAGAGAAAGGAGGTATTGTGTCTGTGTTCCTTGGAGGAGGGGGCGGGGGGGCGGCTGCAGAAATAAAATAAACGCAGTTGTGCTGGCGAGGCTGCTGGAAGGCCAGGCAGGGGAAGGGGCGGAGCGCGGGGGCGCAGCCCTGGTGGGCGCCGAGGTCCCCCAGTCTCATCCTGAGGCCTTTGTGGGTTCCTTGTAAACCCTCCCACTCCGGAGCCCTTCGCTCCCCCACCCCTCGCGCTGCCCTCCAATATTCGGAGCTCAGGCCCCGCTTCCCCTCACCCCCGTCCCCGCCCAGGGCTGGAATGTTTTCTTTTCTTTTAATATAGCGCAGGGAAAAAATGTGTCTGAGGGCTGGGGTGGGGAGCACCCAGCGCTCGCAGGGCGGAAAGTAACAAAACCCTGTTTTTATAAATGTTTCATGTTTTCACCCCTGGATGCTCCAAGACGCCGGAATGGTGACGGCGGGGCATGTGCCATAAATCATTTAGTTGCTAATAAAAATTCTGCCTGTTTGCCCCGGGTTTGCCAATGGCGTTTGCCTTTTCCAAGTGTGCGCCTCGTCGGCGTGGCGAGCCGAGCCTGCGTTTCATTAGGGCCGCGTTCGGGCGGGCGAGGCCCCCTCCCCCAGCCCTTCCTCCCGAGCCTGGGTGGACCCCGGCCCCGGCGCCGCTCGCCCCGCGCGCGCACCGCACCCGCGGGGCCGGCTCGGGAGCGCGGCCGGGGGCAGCGGAGGCGGCGGCTCCTGGTTCCCCGGGCGGGACGACGGCACACACGCCGGCCGCGCCGGTTCTCCGAGCCGCAGCGGGCGGGGTGCGGAGCGGGCAGCCCCGTGCGCGCCCCGGTCTTCGCCCCGGCGGCCCCGCAGCCTCCGGATCCACAGCGGCCGGGAGCCATCTTAGGGCGGGGAGAGCCCCGGCCGGGCAGTGGGCGCTGCCCGGCCCCATCGCAGACCCTCGCCGCGCAGGGGCCTCTGGGGCACCCCTTGCCGGCCTTCCGGGCCTCGGGAAGAGCGCTCCCCGCTCTGTGGGCCACCCCGAAACGCAAACAGGCCTGGGCGCTCCGCGGGGCCGGCCCAGCCCGGCCGCCATCTTCGTCCCCTCCCCCCACATTCCTCGTCTCCCGGCGGCGCGGCCGGCGAAGTGCTGGCGCAGGGGGTGCCTGTGTGTTTGCACTGACGGCGCGGAAAGTCGGCTGGAGGGGGCTCGCCACCCCAAACCTCAGCCCCCGCAGGGCCCGCCCAGGCCGGGGCTGGGGCCGCCGGAGCCCAGGCCTGTGTGTGTCCCCGGCGCCCGGCTGACCAAGTGCCCCTTTGTTTTCAGACCGAAGGACGGGCCAACCTTGAGCCCAGCTGCGCCCTCTCCTCGGGGCCAAACCGCGCTTCCCAGAAGCCCGCCTTGCTGGCCGCGTGGCTGTGTTCGTCCCTTCCCCCTTCCCGGGAAAACCCGAAAACAGCCCCCTTTCCTAGGCGAGGACCCCGGGCCACCGCCGCCCTCGGCCCGAACCGCCTTTCCCGCGCGGCCCGCGGTCCCCG
Organism: Cnephaeus nilssonii; assembly: GCF_951640355.1. NCBI lineage: Eukaryota > Metazoa > Chordata > Mammalia > Chiroptera > Vespertilionidae > Cnephaeus > Cnephaeus nilssonii. Next base: position 106,945,977 of record NC_137076.1, on the reverse strand, counting down.
CGCTGCGCCGGGCTCCCTCCGCTCCGCTGCGCCGGGAAGCCTGGCCGCGGCTTTTAAGCTCCGGGTCCCGGGTCCCGGGTCCCGCACCCAGGGCGCTCCCGGCCCGGACGCCGCTAAAACCCGGAGAGGTCCGGCCCGGGGAAGCCACGCTCGCCATCCCGGTGCTGCTGCTGCCGGCCCAACCGCCTCGGCGCCCGGAGGTCGCAGCCCGGCCAGGACCACCGGGGACGGCGCCAGCGCTCCGCCGGGTCCCGGGCGCGCGGCGGGCAGAGCCGGGGCTGCAGCTCCAGGCCCGCCCGGCGGATCCCGGCGCCTCTCGGCTCCATCTCTGGCCCCGGCTTCTTCCCGGCCCGGGTCGCGTCTTCCACTCCGCCGTTTGGCTCCGAGAGGACGGAAACGCTCTCGGCGCGCAGGGGGCGGCTGTGGCCATAAATCTCCGTGCGGACCCTCCTTCCCGCTGCTCGCGCGCGGAGGCTGCCGGCTGGCCTGGCATCCCGGTCACGGCCTGGGGACCCCCAGACTGCGAGGGGAGTCAAGCCAAGAGCCTCCCCTTTTGCCAAAGAGAGGGACCGGGGCCTCTCCAACTACGTGCCGCCACCTCCATCCCGCAGCCGCCGGGCCTCACTGAATCGCGGCCTGGGGTCGCGGCGCCAGGGCCGGGCACGTCCGCCTCTGAAGGCTCGGTGAGCCTGGGACGGGCGAGCGGCCCCCCGCTTGAGCCCAAATGAGGGGTCACCGCGCTGTCCAGAGAGACGGCGGGGTCAGGGTCTGAGCAGCTTTCGGAACCCAGCCTGCCCCCCTTTCCGAAGATCCTGCCCTCCTCGCGCCTCTGCCAGCGCTGGATGCGGGAGGCTTTTTTGTTTGTGGTGTTTGTTTTGTTTTGTTTTGTTTTGTTTTGTTGCGCTGTGAGGGCCAAGCAGGGTGTTTGCGGCCGCACCTGGAGGTGGGGGCTCTGGTTCCCCACCCGCGCCAGCCCGTCTTCCCCTCCAGGCCCAGGGCACCCGCTTTCCTGCGAGTAGCCCAGCACCTGGGAAGGCGGCACCGTGGGTGCGGGGGGCAGCCTGGGAGGGAGGCTCTTTCTAGCGGACAGTCCGGGGCGCCCAGAGAGGGTGCGTTAACGCTTAGTGCCACCAGCACGTCTCTGTCACAGTCAGGGACCACCGCCTCCCACGAGCTTTGGCTCAGGACTGCGGGTGGGGGCAGCCATGCCAGAGGGCGTTCGCCGCCCCTGGGTGCCTCCTGCGGCCGGCGCGCACCGCTCCCGGCGGTGGCAGACGCTGGGGGCAGGGGTTCAGGGCCTCCCGAAGGCGCTCGCCCGGGAGCCTCGCTCCTTCTCGGAATCCCCAGCTCCTTGGGAAGGACCGAGGCCGGCCCGGAGGGTTCTGAGCGCCCGCCGGAGCGGGCAGGGCAGCGGCCGCAGCCCCGGAGGAGAGGCCGCCCGGCCACATTCCCCGCCACCCCCTCCCCCACCCCGCCCGCCCGCCCCTGCGCTCCAGGAAGCGCCTCGGAAAACAAAGCGCTGCGGTTGCAGCCCAAGGTTAAAGTCCACCGTGAGCGCCTTTCTCCCCCGGATCCGGGAGCGATAGCATTTCTCCAAATAAACCGCCAATAAATCCCCTCCCGCCGCAGCGCTCGGCTGACCTTGGGGAATGGCTTTCCTGCTAGACGTCGGAGGGCAGGCCTGGGGAGGGGGGCACGATGCCTGCCGCGCCCCCTCCGGAGCGGCAGAAGGGGGGGTGGCCAAGGGCATTCGTGGGCGTCCACTGTGGTACTTGCGTGCCCAGAGGGGATGGGGAGGTTTGGCGTCTGGGTGGGGGGACTGTGGTTATTAGGGAAGCCCTGGGCGCTGGTTGTGGGGGACTGACTGTGGGAATTGGCCGCTTTGGGGCAGGCGGGCCACGTGTTGGTGGGGTGCCTGCACGGTTCTAGGCACTCGGGAAGACCGAGGGGTGAACAGGACCTGTTGGGGGCCTCCGCCTTTGTCTGGGTGTCCCTGGGTGTGTTCTGCAGGCGAGTCTGTGCGGGTGTGACTAATGGGATTCATGTTGTGTCCGTGCCAGAGTGACTAATGGAGGGCTTGGCAGCACGTGTGGGGGGAGGGGCTGCCTGCAGGGGGAGGGGCGCTGGCCTCGGTGGGGAGTCTGCCCCTGGGAGGGGGCTGCGGCCTCTGCTGCCGCTGGGGTGCTGGGCCCCCCAAGCCCTCCCCGGCAGGCCCGTGCAAGCTGAGAATCCTGGAGACATTCCACCGCCAGCCTGGCTCCCAGAGGGGCCTCCATCCCCCCACTGCCCTGACCCACGTGGCCCCCTCCAACCCAGGCCCCCAGCCCTGCTGCAGACCCTCCCGGTTCCCTTTCATGTCTGAGCATTCCTCTGTGCACACTGCCCCCCTTCTGAGCCCCCCCTTCTGAGCCCCCCCTCTTCTGAGCCGGCTTGGTGGGCCCTCTGCCGTTGCTACCGCCCTGCGTTTCACAGGTGAGAAGCCCGAGGTGCAGGCAGAGGTGACATGTTCACACAGCTGAGAGGTGGCAGCTAGGCAGGTGGGGGCTGGGGACACCCTGGGAGCCCCGGCCCAGCCAGACCAGCTTAGAGAAGGCAGACGCTCCGCAAGAACCCGCTCCACCCCGCCACCCCCTTTACTGCCCCAGCCCATCAATCCTCTACCTCCTTCTAATCTAGGGCCTCCCCTGGCCTCGCCTCAGGGGGAGGTGACAGGTCAGAGGTCAGTGCGAGTCCATTTGGCCTGGGGCCACATGAGGTCAGGCTGCCCAGGGCACATTCCTGGCTGGAGGGGCTGTGCTGGGAGTTCAGGAGGCCTGGCCCTGAGCCTCCCCTACCTGATGGCCACCCCCACCCCCCCAGGGCACCTGGAGTCCCGCTTCCTGTCGCCCCCAGGCTTCTGGTTCTGACACACTCAACCCCTGGGCGTTCCTTTCTGTTACTTGCACACCAGTCCGTCCTGCCCTGTGCCCTGTCATAGCCACACTCTCAGAGGGGCCCTGCGGGGGGGGGGGGGGGGGGGGCCTTAAGGTCACCAGGCGTGGGTGGCAGCAAGCAAGCCCAGCCTCCACCTGCTGCGCTGCGCCGTGGCCGTGGCCGTGGCCGTGGCTGCATCTCTGCTCAGGCTCCAGGGAGCGTCCCACACCCACAGGCTCCCAGGATGTGTCTGTCTGTCTCTCTCTCTCTCTCTCTCTCTCTCTCTCTCTCTCACTCAGTCTTCACCACCTTCCCTTTAAAAAAAAAAAAACTAAAAAAAAAAAAAACTTTCTTTGGCATTTCTTTCAAGCAGAAAAGAAAAACATTTCCCATGGCTATAGCTTTGAAAGCTTCCCTCTGCTGTCTCCTCTCTGGCCCCCACCCCCACATCAATCCATTTCCAGAGTCAGCATCAAGTCAAAAACAAACCCGCCAACATCAAGCCTGACAAGCCCCTTCCAGCAGCCGCCCCCCACTTTCTCGGTGTGTCTCCAGGCACCCCCCACCCCCCAACACATGCACACAGGCGCTCCCACATCTTCTGCAGTCACAAGTCTCTTCAGAACCTTCTAAAGAGAGGGGAGGAAGATGGCGGTGTAGGCAAACTCGCCGCCTCCCACAACCACATCAAAATTACAACTAAACTACAGAGCAACCATCACCCAGAACCGCTGGGAAGCTGGCTGAAGGGAAGTCCTACAACTAGAGAAGTAAAGGAGGAGGTGCACTGGGACGGGCAGGAGGTGTGGAGGCGGGGAAGGGGCTGGCCCGGCACCCACGTGGGCCGCTCTTTTCATCGGGAGGGAGATCGTCTCTGCAGAGGCCGCCCAGAGGAGCAAGGGGTCTCCGCCCCACACCAGCCCCCCAGCCCAGGGTCCCAGAGCTGGGAAGAGAAGTCCCCATAACCGCGGCTGTAAAAACCAGTGCGGATTGGGGCTCAGTGACACAGAGGCTGCTGGAGACCCAGCTGCTGCTCTCAAAAGGCCGGCCCCACAAACTGAACTTACCAGGTCCCGCTTCCTCTGCGCTCCAAGGCTGGGCGAGGCTCTGGGGAACAAGACACACACGAGGAGGAACTGGATTGTCTGGCATCCGGGCAGGAACTCGGGGCGGCTTTCTCCCAGTCAGAGGTGCTCACAGGGATCATTGTTCCTATGCTGAGAGCTCCCCAGTCACAGGGCTGACTGGCAGCCATTTCTGCGTGCTCCATCCTGGTGATTCCCTAAGGCCCACCTCATCCAATTGACAACCCCACCCAAACTGTGTGCGGTGGCTTTTGCATATGAATGGCCGGTCCTTGCTCAGGCTAAAATCTGTCAAACAAGCTGCAGCTGGGTCCGGGAGCCCCAATCCTGTCAATAAAAGGCCCAGAAATCGTCACCGGCACCAGCCTGCCTTGCTTCACAGCTGGGCCTCATCTGGGCACCTCCAAACCCGATACGCAGAGGAGGAATCTGCAGATCTCTCTGTAGCTCCTGCCGGGTGACCCCAGGCAGTGGCTGACTTTGCACCTCCCTGGAGACCCAAGAGCCAGTGTACCCAGTGGTCAGCGTCAGACGATACCAGATTACAACTCCTCAGATCCATAAGCGACACACTCAAGGGGCAGACTCCGTGAGCACCAAAGCCCCACTGAAGCAAGTCCTGCCCCATAAGGGTGTCTCCTGCACAGCAGCTCTCCCACTGTAGTCACAGCTGGTCCTCACAGCTAATTGGCCTGGAGGTCAATTCCTCCCAGTGACACCAATAGCAATGAAGTCTGTGCTCACAGCCCACAAAGGGGTACACCTAGAGTTCCCAGCTCAGGTGACTGGGGAGACTGAGCCACTGGGCCCTATAGGACACCTACTACACAAGGCCACTCTACCAACTCAAGGAGACATAGCAGCTCTACCCAATACATGGGAACAAATACAGGGAAGCAGCCAAAATGTGGAGACAAAGAAACATGTCACAAATGAAAGAAAACAAACTACTCAATACAGAGTTCAAAACCACGGTTTTAAGGTTATTTAAGAATCTTCTAGAAACCTCCAAAAAAATGGAAAAGGACCAGTCAGAAATTAAGCATACACTGACTGAAATAAAGAATAATATACAGAGCCCTAACCGGTTTGGCTCAGTGGATAGAGCATCAGCCTTCGGACTGAAGGGTCCCAGGTTTGATTCTGGTCAAGGGCATGTACCTTAGTTGCGGGCACATCCCCAGTAGGGGGTGTGCAAAAGGCAGCTGATTGATGTTTCTCATTGATGTTTCTAACTCTCTATCCCTCTCCCTTCCTCTCTGTAAAAAATTAAATAAAATAAATAAAATATTTTTAATAAAAATTAAAAAAATTAATAACATATTTTTAAAAGAATAATATACAGGGACTCAACAGTAGAATAGAGGATTCTGATCATCAAATCAACGATTTGAAATATGAGGAAGCAAAAACACACCCAACTGGAAGAGCAAAAAGAAAAAAGAATCCAAAAATATGAAGATAGTGTAAGGAGCCTCTGAGACAACTTCAAACGTACCAACATCCGAATTATGGGGGTGCCAGAAGGAAAGAGAGAGCAAGATATTGAAAACCTATTTGAAGAAATAATGACAGAAAATTTCCCCCACCTGGTGAAAGAAATAGACTTACAAGACCAGGAAGCACAGAGAACCCGAAACAAAAGGAATCCAAAGAGGACCACACCAAGACACAGCATAATTAAAATGCCAAGAGCAAAAGACAAAGAGAGAATATTAAAAGCAGCAAGAGAAAAACAGTTAATTACCTACAAGGGAGTACCCATAAGACTGTCAGCTGATTTCTCAACAGAAACTTTGCAGGCCAGAAGGGAGTGGCAAGAAATATTCAAAGTGATGAATAGCAAGAACCTACAACCAAGATTACACTACCCAGCAAAGCTATCATTCAGAATTGAAGGTGAGATAAAGAGCTTCGCAGATAAGAAAAAGCTAAAGGAGTTCATCACCACCAAACCAGTATTATATGAAAGGCTGAAGGGTATTCTTTAAGAAGAAGAAAAAAAGAAAAAATATGAACAAAATGGCAACAAATACATACCTATTAACAATTGAATCTAAAAGTCAAAATAAATGAATAAGAAATCTAATGAACAGAATAAACTGGTGAATAAACTAGAATCAGAGGCATGGAAATGGAACAGGCTGGCAATTCTCAAAGAGAAGGGGGTGGGGGGCGGGAAGAGATTAAACAAAGATCTTACCTGCATGTATGCATTACCTACCTACGGGCACAGACAACAGAGTGGCCAAGGCCAGGGGCGAGGCGGGAAGCGGGTGGAGGGGGGTCATGGGGGGAAAAAGAGGGACATCTGTAATAATCTCAACAATAAAGATTTTTTAAAAAGAACCTTGTAGCCCTAGCTGGTGTGGCTCAGTGGATAGAGCGTCAGCCTGTGGACTGTAGGGTCCCGGGTTCGATTCCAGTCAAGGGCACATGCCTGGGTTGTGGGCTCGATCCCCAGTAGGGGGTGTGCAGGAGGCAGCCAATCAATGATTATCATCATTGATGGTTCTATCTCTCTTTCTCCCTCTCCCTTCCTCACTGAAATAAAAAAATATTTTTTAAAAAAATAAATAAAAAGAACCTTGTAGAACCAGCCCTGCCGGGAAGGACATGTCTGCATTCTCCCTCACACTCCCCTGACCAGCCTGCTCGCCGGGCCCAGCTGCACAGGCCCACCTCCGGGAGGCCCTCTGGTATGGGTGCCACGCCCCCAAAGCTGGTAGGTATGTTCAGGTCCTCACCGCCGGCACCTCAGAGTGTGACCTCCTTTGGAAATAGGGTCCTTGCAGGTGTAATAAGTTAAGCAGTGGTCGGCAAACTCATTAGTCCACAGAGCCAAATATCAACAGGACAACGATTGAAATGTCTTTGGAGAGCCACATTTTTTAAACTTAAACTTCTTCTAACGCCACTTCTTCAACATAGACTCGCCCAGGCCGTGGTATTTTGTGGCAGAGCCACACTCAAGGGGCCAAAGAGCCACATGTGGCTCGTGAGCCTCGGTTTGCCGACCACGGGGTTAAGATGCGGTCACACGGGCGCAGGGGGCCCTCATCACTGCCCGGTGTCCTGAAGGAAGGGGACAGATACGGAGGGAAGGCTGTGACGCACAGAAAGGAGACGGCCACCGTCCAGGCAAAGGGGGAGGCACGTCCTCACAGCCCGGCAGGAGCCACCCTCCCACAGCTGGACCTTGAGCTCCTGGCCTTCGGAGCTGCTAGAGACAATACACATGGCCCGCTCGGTGGCCCTTTGTTATGGCTGCCCTGGCAAGCTGATACGTTACCCCGGACCTAAAGACCCACAGAGGCAGGCAGGACGGGGGAGCGGAAGTGGGACGGCCAGGGTGTGCCATTGTTCGTGCGAAGCCGCTGTATCAGTCAGCACGGGCTCGGGATGCTGCAGTGACAAAATTGCCCCACACGACCACAAAAACGTCTTCTCCCCGACACGTCTGCGCTGAGCCTGGGCAGCCCTCCAGGACACCGGCCCGCTGTGCTGTGGTGCGGCCCGGGGCCTGGGCACCATTTTTAACCCTCTGCTGACCCCAATGAAACACCTGGGAGGGCACCTGCGGGGCCACAGTTTGCAACTCGTGTGTAAGCTCCCGCTCAGCCGCCCCCTTCAGTTCAGACACCTTGACGGTGACCGTCTTCCTGAAGCCACACACCGACGTCCTCGCATGTATCCACGCGTGTTTAACACATACCGACCGGGTCAGGCCCTGTCCTAGGCCCT